>NC_066367.1:30146481-30491481 GCF_013377495.2 Cygnus atratus
CCTTCGTCCCCCTTCGTCCCCCCCGCCCCGTGGGCACCCCCGGGTGACACCCCCCCCCCCCCCCCCCCCCCGCAGTACGCGGACCCCGTGGCCGACCTGCTGGACAAATGGGGGGCTTTCCGCGCCCGGCTCTTCCGCGAGTCGTGCGTCTTCCACCGCGGCAACTACGTCAAGGACCTGAGCCGCCTGGGCCGCGACCTGCGCCGCATCATCATCGTGGACAACTCGCCCGCCTCCTACATCTTCCACCCGGACAACGCCGTACGTACCCCACGTTCGGTTTTTTTGGTTTTTTTTTTTTTTTTTTTTTTTTGGGGGGGGGGGGGGTCAGGCCCCGCGGGGACAGGGTGCCGAGGTCCTGAGCCCGGTGCGCTCCCGCAGGTGCCGGTGGCCTCGTGGTTCGACAACATGGCGGACACGGAGCTGCTGGACCTGCTGCCCTTCTTCGAGAGGCTCAGCAAGGTGGACGACGTTTACACAGTGCTCAAGAAACACCGGACTAACAGCTAGTGGCACGCGGCGGTGGTGGCAGCTCGGGCCGGGGCGGGGGGGGGGGGCTGCGCGGGTTTTTTTTTCCCCCCTCCTCCCCCCCCCCCCCACCTCGCCCCGCTTGCCCTCCCCGTCTCCCCTTTTGCTCGCCGCGACGGTCACGGTCGGTGCCCCCGCCGCGGGAGATGGGTGTCCCCCTTCCCGCGCAGAAGAGGGGGGCCCCGGGGGGGGGCCCTCTGCCATGCTGTGCTGGGGATGTGCTGGGGGGGGGGGGGCCCGTCCGCTCCCCGCCCCCCGCCTCCCCTCTCCATCCCGTGCCCCCTCCCCGAAACGGTTCTCAGGTCCTTTTCCCCTCCGCGTCCCCCGGAGTGGGGAGGGGGGGGGTCAGCAGCTGCTGCTTTCCACTGCCTTTTTTTTTGGGGGGGGCACTGAGCCCCCCCCCCCTCTGGGGTCTGCCTGCTGGGGGGGCTGGCAGCCCTTGGCCTCCACTGGGGGGCCCCAACACCCCCAAACGTGGCTCCTGTTGGTCTCGGGGCGTGGGGCCGCCGCCGTGCCCCCCAGCTCTGCCCTTGGTGCAGCTGATCACCTCGGGGGGGGGGCACGTCTCCACCCCCCTCGTGCCTTCTGGTGCCCCCCCACCTCTGCGGGGGGAGTTTTGGGGGGGGCAGCCCGGCCTCTGGGCTGAGCCCCTGGCTGTAAGCGCCCCCCACGTGCCTTGGGACGCCAAGTCTCCATGTCCCCCCCCCGACCCGCAATATAGGGCTGCCTGCCTTGGGGGGGGGGGGCGCGCTCCTAAATCACCCCCCTCCGACCTCATTTTCTTCCCACGGGGGGGGGGTCTGGCGGCCTCCCCCCACTCCCAGTTATGCTGCGTCAATGGGAGCCCCTCCAGCCAGCAGCGGGGGTGTCCCCTGCCTCGCGGGGGGGCCACGTGCCCCCCGTCCCCCTCCCGGCGCAGCACCACCAAAGGCTGTGACTCCCGGGTGGGGGGACCCCATCCAAGCCTTAGCGTGCCCCCCGGCCCCCCCCCCGGCCTTACACCAGCCCCGGGCCCCCCCTCACCCCAGCCTCGAGGGGACAGGGGCTCTCAGGGAGGGGGGTGTCTTTTTTTTTTGGGGGGGGGGGTGGTGCGGTTTTTTTAGAGTCGCTATATGGACAATGTCTCGTATATTTTTAGGGGGAAAAAGCAACGGTTTCCCAAAAATTCAAGGGTGCCTTTTTACCGCTGTGCCAGGGCAAAAGGAGGTCTTTTTTTTTTTGGGGGGGGTGGGGGGGGGGGTAAGGGAGAGAAGGGTTTTTAACTCTCCGTTGCTGTCCGTCTGTCCGTCCGTCCCCCGCGGGTGCTGCCCCTCCCCAAATGCTGGGGGCCAAGGTGGGGAGGAGGAGGAGGGGGAGGGGGGGGGGTCCCCCTGGGTCTGCCCCCACCTCCGCACCCTGCCCGGGCCCGATCCTGCCCCTCCGGCGAGGTCCAGCTCAGCACTTTATTAGACAAGTCAAACGGCACCGGCACCCACCGGGTGCGCCCTTGGGTGTCCCAGGGGGGTTGGGGTGGGGTGGGGTGGGGTGGGGGCGGCGTGCGGAGGGGGGGGGTCGGGGTCGGGGGGGTTGGGGGGGGGGGGGTGGGGGCCGGGGACCAGATCCAAGTGCCTTGGTGTGATTAAAGCTGTCGAAGCCTCCTGGGAAGGGGCCCGAGCTGCGGTGTGCGTGTGCACGCGGCGGTGTTTGCGGCGCTGGGTGTGCGAGCACGTGGGTGTGCATGTGGGTGTGCATGTGGGTGTGCATGTGGGTGTGCGAGCACGTGGGTGTGCATGTGGGTGTGCAAGGACCTGGGTGTGCAAGGACCTGGGTGTGCACGTGGGTGTGCAAGCACGTGGCGTGTGCCCGTGCGCGGGTGTCTCGCTGTGTGCGCACACGCGTGTGCGCAGGGTGCGCCCCAGGGCCCCCAGCCCCTATCTACAAGCCCTCGGTGTCCCTGGGCGGGGGGGGGGGGGGCACACCCGGGGGGGGGGGGGCTGAATTCCCCACGAGGGCTCAGAGCTCCCCTGGGAAACTTCCCCGGTTTCCCCCCAGCGAGGTGTCGGAGCCCCCGTCAGGCTGGGGGGCAGCGGGGGGCGGTTGCGTGCCTTGGCCCCACGCCTCTCCTCCTTAATGAAGTCTCTGTCCTCCCCGACGGCTGCGCTAATTACTGAGTTCATTAGTGGCCCTGCGGGGCCGGCTGGGGGGCCCCAGGAGGGGGGGTCCCCGCTGCTGTCCCCCCACCCCTGTGCCACCAGCGGGCTGAGCCCCGGGACGCGGCCACCGAGCGGAGAGCGGCCACCAGGGTGTCCCCCCCCAAAAAAAAATCAGCCCCACGCCCCCCCCACGGGGGGCTCTGCGCCCAGGTAAGGGGGACAGGGCGTGGGGTCCTGCTCGGGGGTGGGAGCTGGGGGGGTCGAGGGGGCACCCCTTTTTGGGGGCTGAACCGCCCCCCCCCCCCCCCCCCCCAGGCCGGCTGAGCCCTCGCTGTCCCCTTGGGGCTCCCCAGGGCCACGCGGGCGCAGGATGCGGCTGTGGCCCGGTGCTGGCTCAGCAGGGCGGGGGCGATAAGGCTGTGACAATCCTGCGATAAGCAGGGGATGGGCGACGCCAGGGGCCTGCCTGCCCTCGGTGCCAGCGTCATGTGGGACCCCCCCCCCCCCCCCTCCCTTGCACCCCCAGAGCCACCCTCGGGCCACCGGGCGGGATTTTGGGTGGCACAGGATGGGGACAGGAGGGATGGGGACAGCTCAGCCACAGGACGTGGGTTGGAATTGGGGGTGGGGGCAGGTGAGCCCCATCCTGGCACTGCTGGAGGGGTCCCCAGCCGCCTGCCGCGGGTGTCCCTGGGGTGTCCCCGCTGGCCACGTCCCGGCCCAGCCCCAGGGGACCCAGCTCGGTGCGTGCGAGGCCACGGAGCGAAACAGAAAGCGAGCGGCGACGGGCAGGAGCCGCCCCGTTCCGGCAGCCCCAAGCCCGGGTGAGGCACACGGGGCACTTGGGGCAATTCCCAGCCCTCTGCGGGCTTTCACCCAGCCTGGGGGGGTTAAAAGGGGGTGCTTCAAGCATGGCTCCGTAGGGCTTGGCTGCTCCGGATCCCCCATGGTGGGGTTTGGGAGCATCTCCACGTCCCGCTTGCTCCCCAGCTCCCACGGGGACGCGGCCGTTGGCACCTGCCTCGTCCCCTCCCTGTGCCACCCAGCGTGGGCCGACACCGGGCAGCTCGGTGCCGCGGGCAGCGGGTGCCACCCTGAGCCCAGCAAGGCCCGGGGGGGTGTCATTACCCCCTGAGTAACGGGGCTCCGGGGGCGCCCCGAAGCCTCGGAGGGATGCGGGGACCTTGACTCCGGGGTGTTCCTGCCCTTATATGGTGAACACGGGCAGGGACACTTGGGGACAAAGGTCTCCTCGCTGCTGGCACCCCGGCACTTCGCCCAGGTACGCGCACCTCGTGCCCAGCTCCGCGGGGAAGGTGAGGGGATGGGGACGGGGAGGGCGACACGTCCCGGTGCCGCCGCTGCTGACGGCACCGGGGTGGCGTGGGGACAGGGCCGGGCAACGCACCCTGACGGCTCTCGGGGGGCTGCGCTGGGTAGATGTCCCCCCCCCACCACCACCCCGTGCTCCGTGGGATGGGGATGTGGCGGGTTTGGGGCAGTGGAGTGGGAACGGGGTGTTTGGGGGGGGGGATGGAGAGGACACCCCTCTGCTGGGCACCGCTCACTCTCCCCTGCCAGGGTGTACGGGGGGGGGCTGTGCCAATGGTGGGTGCCCGAGCCCCCCGCCTGCTTGTCCTGCATCCCCTGGGGGGCACGGCCCAGGTGGGGGTGTCGGGGGCCGCCGGGATGCTGTGGGACACAGGGGTGAGGGGGGGGCTTGCAGGGGACGGCGGGGGGCTTGGGAGGAGGCAGAGCCCAGCAGCACGATGGGCAGGGGGTGTGCGGTGGGAGGGTGAGGGGGTGGGCGTGTGTGTGTCCGTGGGTGTGCGTGCACACATGTGCAAGTATGTGAGTGTGCACGCAGGGCCATGAGCGTGCCATGCGTGGGGACAAGGGGGAACGGGGCCATTGTGCAGCGCTGTCACCCAGGTGTGGCCGCTGCGCCGGGGATGTCCCGTGCCCAGGCAGCGGGGTGGGACATGGGGACACCGGGACGTGGGGACACCGGGACGTGGGGACACCGGGACGTGGGGACACCAGGGTGTGGGGACACCAAGGGCACATCACTCCCACGCCCCTGCCCACCACAGACCCTGGCACAGTCCGGGACGCCCACCGGCCCCCGTCAGCAGCCGTGGCACTGCTGGGGGGGGGCTGCACCCCGCTCGGTGCCCGCAGCCCCGGGCCCCCCTCACCTCCCGCAGCCCCGCAGGGGGTTTAGGGCCCGGCCGGCTGTAGGGCAGCAGATGGCCCGGCCGGCTGGCTGCAGCCCAGCCCTTAATGAGGCCGCCTGCCGCTACCGCTAACGAGGGTGTTGGCGACGCCCCGGCAGGTCCCCTTGCCTGCAGCAGCCAGCACCATGGCGGAGCTCAGCGCCCAGGTCACCAGGAAGCTGAACACGACCACCCCGGGCATCCAGATATGGAGAATCGAGGTGGGTCCCGTGGCTTTTGGGGGGGGCTGTCCCCTGTGTGATGCCCTGGAGGGGAGGCACGGTGCCGGGAGGGGGGGGGCACAGCGTGGGCACCCATCGCCTGCGCATCCCCTGGGTGCCTCCAAAGGGGTCGGAGCCCCCTAAGGGTGGGCAGTTTGGGGGGTGGGGGGCAGAGGGAAGACCCCCCCCCCCCCCATCCCCTTTGTACATCACCAGTGCCCGGTTTGGGGGTGTCAGCGCAGCACCCAGGCTTGGGTTTTGGGGCTGGGCACAGTGGGGCGCGCAGGGCTGGGGTGCCTGCGGGCTGCCCCCCGGTTCTCACGCAGGGTCCCTTCCTCCCGCAGAGCATGGAGATGGTGCCGGTGCCCACCAAGAGCTACGGCAACTTCTACGAGGCGGATTGCTACGTCCTGCTCGCGGTAGGGTGCCGGGGGGGGGGGGGGGGGGACCGGGGGTGCTGCGGGGTGCCCCTGGCCGTGATGGCCCGGGGACACGGGGCGCCCGGCCCTTCTAGCGGGGACCCCTGTCCTGCAGACGCGCAAGACCGGGAACAACTTCAGCTACAACATCCACTACTGGCTGGGCAAGGAGTCGAGCCAGGACGAGCAGGGGGCGGCTGCCATCTACACCACGCAGATGGACGAGCACCTGGGCTCGGTGGCCGTGCAGCACCGCGAGGTGCAGGGCCACGAGAGCGAGACGTTCCGCGCGTACTTCAAGCAGGGGCTCATGTACGTCGGGCAACCCGCTCGGCCTCAAGGGGGGGTCCTCAAAGGGGGGGGGGGGGGAGCAGGGACGGGTCCCCCATGGGGATGCCTCTGCCCTCGGGCGGCGGGCTTGGAGCCGGTCTCGCTCCAGCCACTGCTCGCGCTGCTGGGGGTGGGGGGGGTCCCTGCGCACAGAGGCGCGAGGGGGTGGGAAGGGGGGGGGGCCAGGGCTCACGGCACGTTCACCACCCCCAGATATAAGAAAGGTGGGGTGGCCTCGGGCATGAAGCACGTGGAGACCAACACCTACAATGTCCAGCGCCTGCTGCACGTGAAGGGCAAGAAGAACGTGGTGGCAGCAGAGGTGAGTTAGGGGACCGAGGTCACCACCCTCCTGCCCCATCCTCAGCCCCGAAAAAGCCCTGTCGGGGCAGGGAGGAGGGGGCGCAGACACCTGCGAGCGGGACAGGTGGAAGGGGGGGGGGGAGGGCTCACGTCCTGACCCCCCCCCCCCATCCCGCTGCAGGTGGAGATGAGCTGGAAAAGCTTCAACCGGGGCGACGTCTTCCTGCTGGACCTGGGCCAGCTCATCATCCAGTGGAACGGCCCCGAGAGCAACCGTGCCGAGAGGCTGAAGGTACGGCGGGGGGGGGGGGGTGGGGGGGGGGGGACAGCTGCCCCGTGCCCCTATCCCCGGTGCTGGGCCCCCCCCAAGCCGTGCTGACCCTATCCCCGGGGGCAGGCGATGACCCTGGCCAAGGATATTCGGGACCGCGAGCGCGGGGGGCGCGCCAAGGTCGGCGTGGTGGACGGCGAGGACGAGGGCGCCACGCCGGAGCTGGTGCAGGTCCTGCTGCAAGTGCTGGGCGAGAAGCGGGACATCAAGGCGGCCATCCCCGACGACAAAGTGGACCAGATCCACAACAGCTCCCTCAAGCTCTACCAGTGAGTTGCTGGGGACGGGCTGCCCTCACGGGGCTGCGAGGTGCCAGGGTGGCGCAGCACCCTGCATCCCCAGCATGGGGTCCCACAAACCCCATCTCCAAGGACAGCCAGGGGGAAGGGACAAAGCCACCACAGGGGACAGGTCCTTTGGGTGCCGTTGGAGCGGGGGGGAGCCCCCGGTGCCCATGGGGTTGGTACCCAATGGCTGGTACAGAGAAGCCCACAAGTGCCACCGACGCCTTCAAACGCAGTGGCACGTCCCTGGTTAAGCCGAGTGTCCCCGTCCCATCTGACACCCCCATCCCTCACCACGGCCACTTGCACTGTGGGCAGGGCTGGATGCGCCCCTGCTGCATGGCACAGCAAGCTGCAAAACCGTCTGCAACCGTGGTGGGACAAGGGGGTCCTTGGGTACCAGCTGGGACTGGGGTGGCAGTGGGGAAGGGGAGGGGGAAGGGGCCCCCAGCCCTGCCACCCCAACGTGGGGCTGGGGAGGGCGTTTCCCAGCCCTGTTCCTACCCTTCCCTCCTCTCTCTCGCCCCACCAGCGTGTCTGATGCCAGCGGGAACCTGGTCATACAGGAGATAGCCATTCGCCCCCTGACTCAAGACATGCTCCAGCATGAGGTGCGTCACCCGTGGGATGCTCAGGAGGGATGCCCCTTTTTCCTGGCAGCTTAATTAGGACCTTGGCAGGTCTTAATTTCTGCCGTCGCCCCCTCTCCCAGGACTGCTACATCCTCGATCAAGGCGGTCACAAGATCTTCGTGTGGAAGGGCAAGAACTCCAACAAGGAGGAGAAGCAGCAGGCAATGAGCAGGGCCCTGGTGAGTTTTTGGGGCTGGCTTGGTTTGGGGATTGCCGCTCCCTGGGAAGGGCCAGGCACCCCAAACCCGTGCCCTGGCTCTGGCTCCCCCCAGGGCTTCATCAAAGCCAAGAACTACCCGTCCAGCACCAGCGTGGAGACGGAGAACGACGGGTCTGAGTCGGCCATCTTCAGGCAGCTCTTCCAGAAGTGGACCGTCCCCTCGCAGAGCAGCGGGCTGGGCAAGACCCACACCGTGGGCAAAGTGGGTGAGTGCCCCCGGGGGGCCGGTGCCACAGGACGCCCCGGGTCGGGCTGGGGGTGCTCGAGGGGGGGTTCCCCCCGCCCCAGGCTCAGCCCTCGCGCTTCCCTGCAGCCAAGGTGGAGCAGGTGAAGTTCGACGCCACCACGCTGCACGCCAAGCCCCAGATGGCCGCCCAGCAGAAGATGGTGGATGATGGATCCGGGGAGGTGGAGGTAGGCTGTGGGAAGCACGCGGGACCCCTTTGGGGCTCCCCCAGGCTGTGCGGGGAGATGCCGTGGGGGTGCCGGTGCGGTGGGGCTGAGGGTGCGCCAGCCTCACCAGCACCGTCCTCGTCCCGCCAGGTCTGGCGCGTGGAGAACCAGGAGCTGGTGCCCGTGGACAAGCGGTGGTTGGGCCACTTCTACGGCGGGGACTGCTACCTGGTGCTCTACACCTACTACGTGGGGCCCAAGGTGAACCGCATCATCTACATCTGGCAGGTGAGACCCCAGGCCCTTGTCCCACCATCCAGCGGGACGGTGCAGGGCAGGGCCACCGAACCGGGGGGGGCTCTGCTCCCGTGCACAATTCCTCCACGGGTCGTCCCCCTCCACGGTGGGTATCCCAACGAGGGGAATTTCCCTGCCCAGGGCCGCCAAGCCAGCGCGGACGAGCTGGCCGCCTCAGCCTACCAAGCCGTCATCCTGGACCAGAAGTACAACAACGAGCCCGTGCAGGTCCGCGTCACCATGGGCAAGGAGCCGGCGCACTTGATGGCCATCTTCAAGGGCAGGATGGTGGTGTACGCGGTGAGTGGGGGCCGGGGGAGCAGCGGGAGGGCCAGCCGGGGGCACCGGGGGTGACCTCCCGTCCCTGTGCCCTCCCCGTTGTCCCCAGGGCGGCACCTCGCGGGCGAGCAGCACGGAGCCCATGCCCTCCACCCGCCTCTTCCAAGTGCACGGCACCAACGAGTACAACACCAAGGCCTTCGAGGTGCCCGTCCGTGCCTCTTCCCTCAACTCCAACGACGTCTTCGTGCTCAAGACCCCCAGCTGCTGCTACCTCTGGTATGGGAAGGTGGGTACCGCCCTGCCCAGCGCTGCCGCTGGGCACCGGGGGGCTGCAGCCCTGGAGGAACATCTTCATCTCCTCCTCCTCCTCCTCCTCCTCCTCCTCCTCCTTGGGGGGATGTGGTGGGGATGGGTGCCGGAGCGGCCGTGCTCACTCTGCAGGGCTGCAGCGGGGACGAGCGCGAGATGGGCAAGACGGTGGCCGACATCATCTCCAAGACGGAGAAGCCGGTGATCGCGGAGGGGCAGGAGCCCCCCGAGTTCTGGGTGGCCCTGGGGGGCAAGTCCCAGTACGCCAACAACAAGAGGTACCAGCTCCGTGCCCCCGGCATCCCACAGTGTCCCCAAATCCCTTGGCCCATTTCCACCACTGCCGTGCCCCCCCCCCCCCCCCCCCCCTCCAGGCTGCAGGAAGAGAACTCCTCCATGCCCCCCCGGCTCTTTGAGTGCTCCAACAAGACGGGCAGGTTCCTGGCCACCGAGATCGTAGACTTCACTCAGGATGACCTGGATGAAAATGACGTTTACCTGCTGGACACCTGGGACCAGGTGCGCTGGGGGCAACACAGGGGCAGGGGAGGCTTTGATCCCGCAAGCCAATGTCCCCAAGGGGGGGGTGGAGGACCTGTAGCACCAGAGGTGGTGGGATGGGAGCCTGGAAACCCCCTCCCCGCTGTTTTTATCCAGCCCCCTCATTCCAGGGATGGCTGAGGATGGGTGCCCAGTGCCCATCCCTGGGGACAGATCCTGCGTGTCCCCAGCCACGGGTCCCCAAGGGCCTTGTCCCACCCCAGTGCTGGACACGGTGACCCCGCCGCAGGTTTTCTTCTGGATCGGGAAAGGGGCCAGCGAGGCGGAGAAGGAGGCGGCGGCGGTGATGGCGCAGGAGTACCTGCGGAGTGACCCCAGCGGGCGCGACCTGGACACCCCCATCATCGTGGTGAAGCAGGGCTGCGAGCCCCCCACCTTCACTGGCTGGTTCCTGGCCTGGGACCCTCTCTGCTGGAGCGTGAGTCACAGCGGGGGGGGGGCATGGAGGTGGGGACCCGGCTGGGATCTGGCCCTGGCCAGCATCCCGGGGTGGGGGCACTGAGCATTTCTGTCCCCCTGCCAGGACAAGAAATCCTACGAGGAGCTCAAAGCCGAGCTGGGGGACACCAGCAACATCGGGCAGCTCGTGTCTGTGAGTGTCACGGGGAGGGGGGGGACCGCTGGTGGCCTCGGCGGGGGGCCACGAGGAGCTGCGAGGCGAGGGGATGGCAGCGTCCATCGCCTGGTGACCCTGTCCCCGACGTGACTTTGTCCCCCCCCCCCCCCCCACCAGGGGCTCACTTCCAAGGAGGTCTTCACGGCCACCACCACCCTGACGCCCACCAAGCTGGAGACCTTCCCCCTGGACGTGCTGCTGAACACGGCGGCCGAGGACCTGCCGCGGGGCGTGGATCCCAGCAGGAAGGAGGTGAGCCGGGTGGGGGGCTCGGGGGGGCGCAGGTGGGTGAAGCCCCGCAGCTTAAGCTCAGCCTCGTCTCTTCCCCCAGCAACACCTCTCCGACCAGGACTTCCAGGCTGTTTTCGGCATGAACCGCGCTGCCTTCGGCAACCTGCCCTTGTGGAAACAACAGAACCTCAAGAAGGAGAAAGGACTCTTCTAGGGCGGGAGCCCTCGAGTTTATTGTTGATAAATAAATGGGTTTGGAGCAGGGCTGTATCTCCCCCCCCAGCCCCTGAGCGCAGACCGGTTACGGGGCTGATTTGGCAAATAAAAGACAGTGGGGGCACGTAAAGGCTGCAGCACGGTTCTTGATTCGGCACCGAGACGGCACGGGGGACGGCCACTCTTCACTCCCCCCCCCCAGCCCCGGTTTGCTCGAGGGGATGCACAAAGGCGGGGCTGGACTTGCCCCAGTGCCCCCCGCTCTCCCACAGCCCCAAGTCCCCGGGGCCAGCCCTGCTGGGGAGCTGGGGCTCTTCTCCCGTCCCACCTCGGCGCCTGCTCCAGGCTAAAGGTCTCGTATACAGCCCGAGCCGCTCCCTGCGTTATCAGCGAGCCCATGCATAAACCTCGGTAAATACTTGCGGTACCAAAGGTAAAAGCAGCAAGCCGGGGCAGGGGAAGCATGGGGACAGCACCTGCTGGGGACACCAGGCGCAGGGCAGCTCCCTGGGGCGGATGAGCAGGGCTGCGGGAGCGCAGAGGCACGGAGGAGGTGTCACGGGGTGCAGCTGTGGGTTTTGGGGTGCTCTCCAGGGACAGGCTGCTGTTGGCACGCCCCGGGACTCGCCGCACATGCAGGCAGGATGGCACCAGGCACCGGAGCAAAGTCCCAGATAAGGGCGAAGCGAGAGGCGATGCGCACGTGGGGCAGAGGCGTGGTGCCCATCGCCTCCAGCCTCCAACGCGTGGCAAGAAGATCCCACACCAAGAGAGGGTTAATAAAGAGGTTTTAATTTCACAAAAATCTATCTACACATCATTTAAAAGGTGGGGGGGGGGGGAGGGAACAAGAGCAAAAACTGTAAAGAATAAGAGAGGAACAGGTCTGCTAAAACACAGAGAAAAGTGCTGCTCCACATCAACAGTGTAAAGAACCAGAAGTCAGGCGGGAGGCAGGCACCGAGCCAGGCATGTGGTGGCCCCGTGGCAGGTCCTCGGCCACACGCCCCTGGGAGCCCCCGGCGTCACCGCGCGGGCCTGGGGTCCAGCAGCGTCGCTGCACGGACGGTAGCTGCCAGGGGTCCCACACCCCTTTTTCTCTCTTTGGCAGGCGATTACAAGGGTAAGAGCTCCGTGAACAGAAGACAAAACAGACGAGTTATTCCCAGTCCCCCCGGCTCCTCCACCGCCCAGGCACCGCAGTAATCCCCACGCGCCCGGCGCCGGGGTGAAGCGCAGCAGAGCGTGGGGCGGGACAATCAGTCCTGCCTGGTGCAAAACGCTGCGGGCACCACGCCGGGAACCCCCCCCCCAGCTCCTGGGGTACCCATGCTGGGAAGGAAGATGAGCAGGCGTTTGTCATTACGCTCAGCAGGAGGTGGAAGGTGACGCCACTCGGAGCCCCGCTGCTCCTGCTCCTGGTGTGGCAGGCGGCAGCTCCGGCAGGAAACCAGTCCTGGCTTTGCAAAGGCTTTGTGCAGCCCCGCAGGGACCCGCACGCCCAGGCTTCGGTTCAGACACAAACGTTTTCGCATCTATCAGGGCAGAGGAGCAAATCGAGAGCGTATCTTAAGCAGTCACACGATGAAGGGGAGAGAGGAAAGGCAAGATGGGGGAGTTCCTTGTGTTTATATGCTGAATCACACCTGGACTGAAGTAAGCTGATTCAGGAGCGGGTAAGTGTTTAACCACGACTCTGTACAACTGCGGAAAAGCCCAAGAACGGTTTGTAACGTGTCAGACCTGTCAGGGTTTCACAGAGACAGTCCCGACCCATCCCCACTCCGCTACCGCCCGAGGAACCCTACGCTCTTCAGCTGGCCTGGTGCGCACCTAGCAGCTGCCGCCGTGGTAAAGGCCAGGAGTGTTTGTACAGCTTTCGTGTCATTTCCTCTCTGGAAACAGCCAGCGCTAAAAGCCTGCACGCGTGAAGGGGCTGTCACTGCGCTTCTCTACCTGCCCATACCCCGGGGTGGGTCTGCCACCTGGAGGGGCCGACCTTTCTGAACTCTGTGCCACGACACTGCGAGCGGTGGGGAGGTGCCAGCGCAGGGCCCTCGGTGGTCACGCACTCATCCTCCTCCCTGCGGACAGAAAGCTGGCTCCAGCAAGGAAGGGGCTCCACGGACACTCCTGCCAGGGTGATGGTGCAACTGAGCTGCCACGTGCCAAAAAAAACCCAACAAGCTTAAAGTAATTCACAGATGTTTGCAAATTCTTAGCGGCTAGAATATTAAACGAGAACTTCGTTTGCACGAAACAAGGAATGCTGGTTTCAAGCATCAGCTTTCTCACCTCATTCCAAAGAAAAACTGCTTTTAAACACAAGTTAGTGCACTGGAAAGTCGGGCAATGTTTGCTTTTATTATAAATTAGCTGGAGTGCAGCGCCTCGAAAACATCCTTACCACCCAAAAAAGCAGAGCTGACTTCTGAGACTACAGAAATACTGGTTATGTACAGCACTAGCATAGGGTGTGCTCGGGGAAAACAGGTTTGCCCTCTGGATGGAGCAGTCCCTTTGTCACATTTCCAGGGGCAGGGGCGATCAGTTCAAAGGACAGCTCGCGCATCGCCTCCTCTTCCGATTGCCCCCAGCTCTACCAAAATTAGTATCGACAATAGAAAAGTATAATGCTTTGTAATAAATTAACATATATACCATCCCGGCTGCATCTCGCAAGATAAACGCTCCGTCGTGTTCACAACCAAACGTCCACTCCTAGCTCGGAAACCAGAAAGATGTCACCCTGACCAGGTCCACCAGGCTCGCCTGGGCTGGAAGGTCAGTCAGTCTTTTCACCGCCCCGGGGTCCCCAAAGGTCCTGGGGAGGACTATCAGCGGCGGTGGCTGCTGCTCATTGCTGCGCACAGAGGTGAGGAGAGGCCACTGAGGTAGCAACCCCGTGCCAGCCTGCTAGGAGAAGCCCTGGGGCAGAAGTGCCCACGAAAGAGGCGCCCGCTTTTTTTTTTTTTTTTTTTTTTTTTACATCGATGGTTCTGTCTGCTTTGCTTCAGCTGATTTATTCCTGAGAAACTCGTAACGATAGTTTAAAAAAAAAAAAAACACAACAGAAACTATCTCGACAGCATTTTTTTTTTTCTTAAGAAGTCTTTCACCTCTAAAACTCAAGCTGCAAAAATCAGAACTAGAGGCCAAAACAAGAGTAACTACTCTGCTTAATAGCGACAATTTCTCTGAAGTGAGTAAATGCCAACGAAAGGAAACATCTGCCCCTGCTAAATAAGTGCGAAGGTGCTAAAAAAATAAAGTCACTAGGCTTTTTTTTCCCCCTGCTGAAACAAGCTATAAACTGAGCATCATGTCTCTAAATCCAATAAAACACTTCTTTCTAACCGTGCTCTGTTAATGCTGAAGACGAGCTTTCTGAAAGCTTTCCACCTGGTTTAGTTTCACAGTTTGAGCACTCTGTACTCCTTAGAACAGCCACCACATAGCTGCAGTGAAATCCCTCATTCGCTCCTGGGATAAGAGAAGGCCGTAGCAAGACCCTGGTTCAATTACGGAGAAATTCAAGTGTCAGGCAACAGCCTGCAGACCTCGCCTTTTCTCACCGTTTCCACTTCACGATGACCCAGGCCTGCACAGAAAGGGTAACGCTAAAGCACTCCTTCCCTCCAAGGAGGCAAGATGAAAAAGTGGCTGTGGTTCACCTCCTGCTACTGCTCTCCGTCCGCCCCAGCAGCTTCAGTCAGAGTTGGATGGAAGCAGCCCTAAGCAATATAACTTCAGTGCGAAATACCGCGCAACTCGAGAGAGACCTCTCCCCTCCAAAGGGTCCTTAGGAACAATGCAACGAAGGAAATGCAATCAAATAATGGAGCTTGTGAAATAAAAGAAATCACATATATAATCTCACTGCTAAAGAAGGATGACAGTGAATGGTGTAAAAAAGACAGAGCTGCCACCAGGTATGCAATACATTCCACAGCACCAATAGTTTGTTTCCTGGAACCGCATGTAAATAGCAGAGCACTCACAAACCCATGAACGTCAGAACGCATCAGCTCGAGTGATTCCAAAACGCCGGTTAGCGAGACGACTGGCAAGAGCGTACTCAGTGATCTGGGTTTCCAGTGAAAATTACTAACACAATACACGCCAGGTTACAGAATCTATTGCTTAAATTGCTCTTGGAGGAAAAAAAAATAAATGCCAAGTGATATGTAAATCTTCCCCACTCACATCTCGCGGGTGAATGGGCTTTTAAAGTTGAGTCTCTTTTTGCACTTTTTTGTTTTTAAATCAGTTTATGAGCAGCTGTAGTCTTGTGGCTTGATGCAACTCTTTAAGGCTCCATGCTGACAAAATTGTTTGAGGAACAATAAAAACTTCACCACAGGAGGATTGCTCTGGGATGTCAAGGTTTAAAAGTGTGGTTCGGGCCCAGGACTTGCGCAGATGGTTCAGCAAACTGAGTGTCCCATATTTCTAACTTTTGTCTCTTGTTTTGGCCCTGAGCTGTTTGTTACTCCTGCGTGTCTGGCACAAGTTCAGAATCTTTCTTGCTCCTCGGGAGGAACAAGGTGTTTTACTCTTCACAGAGGCTGACGAATTGATCTTCCTACTTCCATGGTAAGTGGCTGTGCGTTTTTTTCTGTTTCTAGTAACTCATCGAAGATATCCCTAGAACACAGGGAAAAAGCAATAGTGAAATTACGTACAGTAAGAAACTGCTACACAAGACAGCCCTGAGGGAATCAGCAACTGGACTAAATCCACTAACTCAGCGTCACGGACTCTGGCAGAGAAAGGTGTCTTATCTGGCATTTCTAAGTAAGGCTCCTTGAATCCCCAAACACTTCTTCTTTTCATTTATTACAATGAAAAAGATCACTGGTAAGCCCCGGAGAACAGTAACAACAGTGAAAGTAAGTCCAGGGTAGTAATAGGATCTGAAGGAACACAAGACACAGTCTGTAGGTCAAGTAGCGTCTTTTACTGGAACAATCAGCTGCGACAGAAAAAGGGGACAAACTTTGAGGCACAAAACCCTTCTTCAGTTGTGTGCCTGAAAAAGCATTACTTCTATCTACAAGCCTCATCTTGCTCGTGTCCTGAGATGACCGGAGCTGCAACAACACAACCACTAGGAGCGGGGATAAGGCCATTTACAAATGTCACAGCACAAAAGGAAAAAAAAATCTCCGTTGTGATTCTTGGTGCAAATAATGCATAACTGAGACGCTGAATCCCTTTTTAAAAAGATGATTTAATGCATCCTTTTAAAACCTTACGCAGTAGTGACATGAAATTCTACGCCTCTGAACTCACAGCACTTTGTCATTCTTGCATGTAATTCTAACTAGAATGTCTTCTGACAAATACACGGAGACACTTTGCATCCCACCAAAGAGGACTAGAGGTAAGAGGAGCACACCATCTCACAAGTGGCAGATAATTACCAGTACCATAATTCCCCAGGACACCTACTTGTGCATGTAGAAGAAGATGTAGCCACTTCGGTCTCTGTCACACTGAACTGTGGTCTCTAGAGTTCTAGACACTTCCAGGTCGTTGTAGGTGAACCAGGACTGCTTCTTGATATCATACACATCACTGATATAATGACCTTGAAAACAGAGAACGCACTTCTCTTTTCATGCTGCAGTTCAAGCAGTAAGCTGGTTAGCTAGGTACCCTGGTCCAACAACCTTCATCAGATTTAAATGCGAAAACACCCTTAGGATCCTGGGCCCTGTGCCTTTCCTGGTCAACGAGCTGGTAACAGGCTCAAGCAGTGCCACAGATCCCATAGGCAGCACTCCACTCACATGTCACAGTTAGGTACCACAACATCCCCACTCCGCTCCCCTGCCAGCAAGCCATGAGGAAAGATCTGCTTTTGCTGTCCAAATTCTCTGCAAGTAACCATGCTATGGTAATTCTGTATCACAGATTTTTAGTCTCGATAGGTGATGAAGATTAAAATATAGTATCTTTTACCTGAAGATGATGTGCTTCCGATATGACTGACAATGCTGATGAGACGATAGGAGTGAGGCAGCTCTCCTGTCTAAAAATAAAGTCCGATTACAGCTTTTAGGCATTCCCTTTTGTCCCATGTAGCTTATGGACAAGATAATTTATATCCAAGATAAGGGCTTTGGCTACTGCCTTTAAAGCTGAAACCCCAACAAGGATTACAGAAACAGACACCCCGGTTCAGACCAGTGGAAGAGTTCTTCAGGTGCCAGATTTTGCACCTGGGACAGGACAACCCCAGCTATATGCAAAGACCAAGGGACGGGAGGCTCGAGAGCAGCCCCACGGAAAGGGATCTGGGGGTTGTGGTCGACAGCAAGTTGCATGTGAGTCAGTGGCGTCCCCTGGCAGCCAAAAGGGCGTCAGGCCCAGCACTGCTAGCGGCCAGGGGAAGGGACTGTCCTGCTCTGCTCTGCGCTGGTGCGGTCTCACCTCCAGTACTGCGTGCGGTTCTGGGTGCCAGAGTTTAAGGAGGACATAAAACTATTAGAGAGCATCCAAAGGAGGGAAACAACGATAGTGAAGGGTCTAGAGGGCAAGACGTATGAGCAGCGGCTGAGGTCCCTTGGGTTGTCCAGCCCGGAGCAGAGCAGGCTGAAGGGAGGCCTCATGGCGGCCTGCAGCTCCCTCACGAGGGGAGCGGAGGGGCAGGCGCTGAGCTCTGCTCTCTGGGGACAGCGACAGGACCCGAGGGAACGGCATGGAGCTGGGACAGGGGAGGGTCAGGCTGGGCGTTAGGGAAAGGTTCTGCACCCAGAGTGTGCTCAGGCACTGGGACAGGCTCCTCAGGGCAGCGGTCACAGCACTGAGCTGCCGGAGTTCAAAAAGCGTTTGGGCAACGCTCTCAGACACATGGTCTGATTTTTGTGTGGTCCTGTGCAGACCCAAGAGTTGGACTCAATGATCCTCGTGGGTCCCTTCCAACTTGGGATATTCTGAAAAGTGGGAAAAAGTTCCTCATCATATTTTGTCTTTCAGCAAGCCAATAAAAATGCAAAGAAGCCAGGCTGACCTCAGAACAGATGCTGACATGAGCTCTACTCTGCAAAGTTTCCTAAACAACCACTTCCTGAGCAACTTCCACTGATGTCAGAATCAATCAGAAAAGCAAAATGGGAACGGCACACTTACTTCTGAAATATTAAAGATATACCCTTGATAATGGTATATAGATTTGACAGCTAATACCAAATATATGGCCCAGATTCTCTCATCCTGCACCTGTAATGTCAGCAGACAGTGCTCTCTTCATATGCAGGAGACATGCTCTGTCTATTCACTGACAATAAAACTAAATGATGGTAATTGGCTTTTGAAAATTATTTCTTTACCTTCTTAGACCAGGAAGCTTGACTGATATGATTAATTGACCACACTCTTAAAATGTAACTCTTGGTTTAAGAGTAAGAAAATTGGTAAAGAATTGTAAAAAAAATATCAAAAACAATTAGGTATTTTTCTGTCTTTCCATTTTTCATCATAAAGGAGCTTTCTAAGACTAAACAAGTACGTCTGCTCTTTAAAACTACCTCTAACACTAAGCTGATGATGAAGAAGAGGGTGTATTTCTCAGTTAAACTTTTGGAGTCATAGATCACACCTCAGCATTTCTTTTCAGCTCTTCTGCTTCAGCTTCTGAATACTCCATGTCAAGAACATCCTCATTTCCAGAGTCTTCATCAGAACCAACGCTGTCCAGGAGAGAGCTGTTAAACTCTAAATAGCATGGAAACAACAACGTAGTGTGAGAATCCACAGCGCCCACAGGAATTCACAACAGGTTGAGGTATATTTACCTTCATAAACAGGTACAATAAAACACTAATGCTACAAGCTTCTTTTCCATGGAAAGCAGGAGATGTTGGAATTTCCACATAAAAACAATCTCCCCCTTCCCCAGCTTGTGAAAGCAATAATTAAGGAAAGTATCTTGGACTACAGAATTAATTTTGGCATAATCTCTCTAATACTTTTACAGAAGTGCACTGTGACAGTGACAGATGGGTGACAAAAGAGCAGTTAAATACCCAGTTCTCTCCAGAGCACTGGTGGTCTACAGCCAGAACTGACGTTAAAAGAAGTGCAGCCAGTTTGGTCAGTGAACTGTAAGTTCAGCAACGAGAAGCTATGAATTACAGTTTGAAACTATAAGTTGCATTAACAAAGTGCATTTTTCAATTAAAACTGGCACCAAATTGCTACTGCTGGCAGCAGGCATCTCTTTATTGTTTTCAATGGTAAGAAGGCTGCTCGCCACAGGAACTTCCAGTTTGCTTGGCTGAGCAAAATGCAGGCAGCGCTCTGCAAAGAGCCGGAAGGCACCGCTGCTCCCTGTACACGCTGTTCCAAACTTCCTGGGATTTTGCAGCTACCCGACTAATTTAGGATTTTGTACAGTACTCATTAGGAGAAGCGGCTGCGCTTTCACCAGCTAAATTAAAGCTATGAAGTCCTGAGTGGATGAGAAGTTGTGATGAACAGGACACTGCTCAGGATTGATTTACCTTGGTTTTTTTTTTTTGTTTTTTTTTTTAAAGGCACTACCATGCCAGTTACAATGGAAATGTTTTGCCAAAGAGACTCTGCTTTCACTGTTAAATCACGAGACCCTGGATTAGTATAATCTTCTGCGAAGTTTATAGATTAATCCCTTTAACTGAGAGTATTTTACTGCTGGTTTCCACACGCTTCATTCAGACTATGTAAGCTAGACAAACACAGCCACTTAGGCAGGTCTCCGTAGCATTTACCACAGGTATTGCTAAGCCCCCAGCCGTTCCTGGATGACAAGTGGGTCTTTGATGGCAGCACCACTGTGAAACCAAGACAAATTCTACCAGCTCTATGTTCAAGATTATAAGCATCTCCTTAAACAACTGCTGGTTGAGGCTTTACAAATGACACAGTAGCAAGTTGAGAAGCATGAGGCAATGCTCGTGTTTAAGTCAAGCGACAGCAAATCCAAAGGAGGACGGATTTCTAGCCTTGAATTCCTCCAGGCCACCTGACTTGGGTTTACACAGTTTTCAGCTTATTGTTCCTCAGAAGGAAACAGGTTCATTCAGTAATAGCTGAGGGCCTTTAAAGGTGCCTAAGCAACTAAGAGCATCTTAACACAATACTTCATTACCACTCCATCTCCCATTCTAGAGCACAAAGTTTCTCTGTTATGCTTTGCTCTGCCAGACTGTATGAAATCACTCACATGCCAGCCTCACACAAATGCTAAGCAGTGCCTGAGGCTCACCACACTGGCTAGATTTGGAAAGGACAGTGTATTTTGCATGTTCCCCCAGTCCACAACAGCTATACCTTGCAATGAGGTCCATCTCCCTCCCATTCTGTCAGACAGATAGGTCACTTTTTCATTTTCTTGGGCAAGGACAGTGCATTAATGGGCACTAAAATTCCAATGCAAGCATGAAATGATCCTTAAGTTGTGACTACAGCCATTAGCGTGCTGGCTTCTGCTGGGAATGCAAAATTTCCAGGTCTGTTCTGCTATATACATTTAATATATAAAAACTCAGAGAACGAAATAGGTCGTTTTTTATACTAAGTTTTTTTCAGGCATTTGCTTCCACAATGGAGAGCAAGGAAAGCTGACCCGCTCAAAGCCAAATACAATTGAGCCTACACCAAACGGACACGAAATCCCAGCTGCCGTACAGACATTCAGGGGCTGTACTTGTACATACAGACCTATTTTCCCCTCAAAAGCAACATACTGGAATAAGTTAAATAAGCTTCACCTTGTAGACTTAATTCCGTGGCTCGTTTAAGGTCATCATCCTCTTTTTGTTCTCGTGCCTCCTGATGGGAAGAGAACAGAACTTAGCTCAATGAGACAGTTCACTGTTTAAAATTCTTGTGGTGCTCTTTTTCCATTGAAACTGTGCTGCTCTGGTTTCTACAACAAATCTGACATTGTAAATTAAAGGTTCTGTGTAAAGGAGTGTTTGCAACCAGCGAGAGTCCAATGTTCCCGTCCAACAGAACCTGGGACAAACCTTCATTAAGGCTTGTCAAAGCTTCTGAAGTTTGGTATGCAGCAGAGCAAGTCTCTAGTAACACCGAACACTTTCTCTGGATCATTAATTTGAAAAGCATCTGAATGAATTTGTAACCTTCGCTAAGGAAAGCTGTCACTTACACACAAAGCTCCTCACACTTCAGCAAAATTTAGACTTCTGCCCAAAGCCAACTGTAGACAGAGTCATTAAACTCTGACAGATTTTATTATTTTTTAGCTGTTTGAAATGTTCTATGTAACAGCTGTAATTCACAGAGACGCAATGAAGAAAAAAAGACACCACTAAACAAAAGGGTATTAAAAATATTACCATTAACGAGTAGAAAAGAAACCTCGAGTCTGTCAACAAACCCTTCTATTTTTTTTTGGGTAGTATTATGCTCGTGTTCCTTCCACCACTCTTGAAAGCTCAGAGCTACAGCAAGCCAGTCAGTAATATTTAATGTGCTGGCTTGATTCAGAGCTTGAACACTTTCTGTGCACCTGAACGCAAAGCCCTAACTACATATTTCAAACCAAGATAACCACAGCTACCACATTTTCATGCCTGAATCATTAGAATAGCAGATTTTCATTTCAGAACTGTAGCACGCCACCACTCAAAAGGCAGTTTTACATTATTAGCATGAGGCCTTTTATCTCACAGTTTCTAAAGTGCTTGGGAATCTTTGTTCAACTACTTCGCGTTGCTGAATCAAAGCTACATCTGGCGTGGAACATACCAACCAGCACCTCATAATGAGCAATGGCAGAGAAAATCCAAGAGCCATGGAAACATCAGATCTCATAAGGAAAACCATGACAGCTTTAGTATTAACAGAGAGCAGACAAGGGCATCTATTTAAAGAAAGACCTGGCTGAGAGTCTGCTTCACTCTGAGGGGCAGAGTTAAACTTGCAGAAATCACTTACAGGCCCTGTAAATCAAGTGGAACATGGACGGTTAGCAGGCGACCCAAGATCCCAATTCTTTTCAAGTCCAATTTTTAAAGGACTGTTTTTAGACCATATTATTTGAGATCCTTTTTCTAACATGGAAGTGTCATGTAATTGCTTCTTTTCAATACCCTTCACTAAGCATCTCCTACTGGTGATTACCAAAAACAAGGTCCTAGACTAGGCAGATCTTTAACTTGACCTGGTACAGCTATTCCTAGCATTTGCTTTGAAACCAGTTTCTTTCCCTTTGATTCCTGGCAGGACCTGCTGCAGGTCCTTCAGGCAAGAAGCAGCTGCCAGGGAAGCTAAGGGTGGGCATGTCAGTTCTAGATGACAGCTAGCAAGAGTTTAGTTTATCATAACTTTTACATAATGTTACAGGCCAGCGTATAAACGTGCACAGAAGCTTTGAGAAATCTGCAGGTTTGTACTTTCCAAAGTACATACAAAATGCACCCAAATCTATCCAGTGCTGTCACTGTACTGACAGTGGAGCTAGAACATCTGGTTCTCTCAGAAAAGCAGCAGAATCCTTTTGCAGCTGTCTGAACACAAGGTTTTCTTCAGCTATCAGGTTTCCGCTGCTGGGGAAGACAACTCAAGGAAGCAAACTTTATTTCTTACTTGTTCTTGAAGGCTTTGAGCCAGTGCCTGCTGAAGTTCTTGTTCTTCCCTCTCTCTCTCCATATCGTACTGCTGCAGCCAGTCAACCTCTCCCTGGGAGCCTTCCGGAGTTTTGTTTTCCTTATTCTCATCAAAATCTTTAGTTATCTCAGTGAAATTGGCAGGACCTAAAGAATCAGAAAGTACAGTTATGTTTTTCTGGGTCTTCTGTTTGTTACTAGCTCAATCCTCCTTAACCACAATCCTTGCAGCACAGTGACATCTATTGACAAGGAGATATCAGCCATAAAAAAATAAAAATAAAATATCAAATGGTAAAAGCTCAAAAGGGGACTCTTATTTTAAGAGGTGTACGATGAATCATTTGATTAATGCCTGAACTAGTCTTCTTCTTAGTCTTTTATGCTCACTCAAACAGTGACTTCAACTAAAGGAAGATGTCACACACCACTAGGCTTCTGCAGCCACGAAGCTGACGCTTGAATTTCTCTAGAAAGAACCATGGATTAAAAAAAATAATTTGCACTGCATATTATACCTCAGAGTACTGCAGGCAAAGCTACAATTAAAGCCGAATCATTTGTAAGACTGAGGGAAGCACAACTCTCAAGCACTGTTTCCGTTTTTCAGCTTTTTTGCTTCAGGTAAGAGTTCAATCTTCTGAACGCTACCTGTATCTTTAAAAGTGCAAGAAGATTAGAACTTTATAGTCAATCTTTAAAGCGAACACTATGTCTGAAGACTTTGGGAGGAAGGTATTTAATTTGTTCCAACTTCTGGAACAAACACTCATTCAACCACTGCACACATCTCCTCTAGTTGCAGGACACTTTCATTCTTCTGTTTGCTTGCAGCTGAAAAGGAGTCAAGACCTGCTCCAAGAGCTATCGTGCAGCAACATGTGAAACTTTACAGTTTTGCCGTATGCAAAACTTCAACATGTGCTCATTAGTTACTGGCAAGGATTACATGAGGCAGAGTCTCAGTATCTATGACCTCTTAAACATAAGACCACCAGAACTAGAACCATAATCCATCAGTCTAATCCTCTTACGATGGATAACAAAACAGAATTTATTACATGATCTTTGCAAACTTCTACTGTAAGAAACACTCAGGTCACAGAACTTTTATTTGAGAGTCTTGTAGAAGAGAGATCTTCTGTCATATGTAAAGTAGCCAGGGTCTTACTTTCTACCTTTTTGGAAAGTACCACAAATAATTCAGTGTTTATTTAAAAAAAAAAAAAAAAAAAAAAAAAAAAAGATTACTAGTGATAAGAATTAGACCAAGTTAAATCTTTCATGTTTAGAATCACCTTGCCTGATATAATAAAGCATCCTTTGCAATTAAGCTTCCTTTAAATAAAACAGGACTGTGAACTCAATAGGTGTTACATTTGACTGCCATAACTGGTAACTCAAAATACAGATACGTATCTTATCTGAACAACAAACAATATGCTTTGAACAGCACTTGTTTTTTTGGCCATACAACAATACAGAAAGCTGAAGACATTACTGAGTGTTTAACCAAATTCTTAATCAGAAATCATAGAAACTTCTATTAAACATCTACTTTTTACTTAAATGTCACACTACAGACCCCAAATAATTGCATCATACCTTTCAAAAGAAACCTGAAGAGACACATTTCTGTAGCCATGCTCCCACAGCTCTCTTTCACACAACCATAAGTAACAGCATACATGAAGGAGAGCTCAAGCAAGGCTGACCCACAGATCTGCTGTTCTTACACTCTGCCTTCCAACACGAAAGCTGTCAAGAGTCATCCAGTGAAATAAGTGTGGTTTTCTGTAATGTAGTAGGTTTCTTTTTTGTGTTTATTAATATTTAACCTCCTGTCTCTCATACGAGAAGGAAAGCATGTTGTTTCCCTGTTTTTCCAGACTATTGGAATTAAAAATCTGAGTGAAAGCATGTAGCATACAACAAATGATAAACACTTAAATTTCCTTCAGCCAATTAAGACACACAATTTCCCTATACCGAGATCAAACAGTCTCCTCATACTTAACTATGTATCTGGGTCAGAGGCCGTGATTTGCATGCTGAGTCTCTTATGCTCACTACTCTCACATGAAAAAGAAGTATTAGAAAAAAAACAGAGATGGAGTTAAATTCATTAGTAAACAATGAAAAAATAACTACATTTTTGAAAGCATTCTAGACTTACGCACCCCAGACCTCATTCTTCACACACGAGCAATCTGAACACTGCCACCACGCTGCTCAGGCTGCAGCAGCTACAGAAATGCAACCACCTTCTGATTATGGAGGATTAAGTTCCAGACACTGCCAAATCTTAATAATTTAAATTGTCTGGTAAGACAATGAGTGGAAGCATGTGTTGATCAAGAGAGAAAACAACAGCAATGAACTCTGAAGACAACCTACCTTTATCAGAGAGGAGACAGACATTCAAGAAAATACATTTTTCCAGTTCAATGAATTAAAAGCTTTATATATTGGGAAATTGTGAGAAAACTAAGTCAGGCAGTTTCAGCAGTGCACTTGCATCCAGTTTCTGCCATCAAATGTTACTAACCCGCTGCTATCAGTAACTTGCTTTAGCTCACTATATTCCAATTTAAGACGGTTACTTCACCTTACCTGATTCTAATGCTGCTTTGGGTTTTTCCATCTCCATAGTTTCCAGGTTTTCTGGCAATTCCTGAATTTCATCATCTCCAAAACCAGTGTCTGGGCTGCTTGTGGGCTTATCTTCGTCATGGCTCAGAGACAGAGAAGCTTCCCTTTTGCTAATCTCTAAGACAGCTGCTAGCAGTTCATCTTCACTCATCCCATCAAAACCAGCATTACCCAGCTCAGGTTTATCAGCCTCCATTTTACTTCTTTTTGAACCCTAGAGACGAATGGAGTTATGATTAAATGCTTGAGTGAACAGGTATATAACATCAGATTTACATTTCTGTGGAGAGTTTTTTTGTTGCTGTTGCTGATTAACCCCAGGGAGTGGGAGTTTGGCTCTGTCAACATTAAACAGATAGTTACGAGAGACTCAATGGAGACACAACCTTTATAGCTACGTTCACTCCAAGGAATGATATTTAAATATAAACTACAACCAGTTTTTACAGGCCCTGTGGCTTAACACAGACAAGCCAACTCTTCCCGTCTCCTTCAATACGTGTGTTCCACCTTTGGGTTCTGATGAACCGTCAAGCCTCTGGCAAGTCGGTGCGAGAATACTGAGGCACAAGTAGCAAAATTTCACGTTTAACAACAAAGCAGGCTGAAACGGCAACTGAAGACCATAATTGAACTTGAATGCACGGATGGAAGAATAGGAACTGAAATTGGGCTGGTACGAAGAGGAATTAATATTAGGTTTGGTGCCACAGACTTGCAATAGGAAATTGTGGCGGTAGGGGACACAACACAGGGCTAGGCAAACAGAGTAAGAAAACAGTTAATCCAAAAGGTAGGGGCAGGGGGAAACTATTATTTCCTAAGGAGAACAGAATGGCTTTAGATTGGAAGAAAGAAAAAACACTAAAAACACTCTAGTCTTGGTCTGAGGTTTTCCTTTTTTTTTTTTTTTTTTTAGTTATTTTCCTAAAACTGATGTTCATAAACTCCTAAACCATACTGATTTGTAACCAATATGGTCATTTCCAACATTTTTATATTGTTTATCAGGAGTTAACCTCCATGAACACATATTTAAACAATTATACTACTTACCATATGTTTAGTTTTATTTTTTTCATTTCTATATTACATAATTTTTGTTCTTGTTATTTTTCTTTTCTATTAATGTTTGTATCCAGGTCTTACTGCAAACAGCACATGGATGCTTCTCAGAACTTTGTTAAAATGAACAAAAATACATTTTTACTGCTGCTTTTTATTTACATACAAAAAGCTTTTGATAAATAAGACCTTAAGTTTTATACAGCAAGCATTTTGCATTAAAACTGGCTTATCAAAAGATTAGTCAATGAATTTCCCAATTCAATTGCTTGTTTCTAATCATCATCGTCTCCAAGAATCAGAATGGACAAATTCAAATCACTTTTTAAATAATAAATCCTCACATTTATTCAGGCACTGAATAAGGAAAGCAGAGTACCTGCTTTTTAAGCTTTCTGATTTCGCTCTGCACCTGTAGACTACTACTATCTGAACTGGTTTAGCTCTTCACGTAAACTCCACTTCCAGGCACTCTGCCAACAACTACCACTAATTCAGCGGCTGGACTTTAAAGACTTGGCAGCAACCGTGCATTATTTGAATACAACTTTTCTATTAGAAATTATTTGCATAGACTTTAAGTAGCTTAGGCTCTAACACAGGCTGCTTTAAATAAGTGTATCAGAAAAGTACTTAACATCCTACTTCGCCTGCAGAGGAGCAGCAGTAATGCCGCTCTGAGGCCTAGGCCCAGGCCCCGGCCCTCCCGGGACGACATGGAGGACAAGGGATCTGGTTAATGAGAACAGATGGCTGGTCGTGCCCGTGGTCGAAGAATGGCCAACATGCACAGCCACAAAAAGTCAAGTCGCTTGTGTGGAATCATTACCACCACTGTCTCATTCCCACAGCAGGCTGGAAAGCCCATCGTTAATTTGCTATTCAAATTAATACACTTTATTCCCACATTTTTTGCACTCACGGGGCCCCTGTGATAGAGACTACCTATACTTCCTTCCTCACAAACAAAACTTGAGGGAGAATCACTTAGAATAGTTTGGAATGCTTTTTCTTTATAGAAGAAGGACTTCAAAGACAAGCCGGTGTAATTCCCCCACCCACAGCTACCACAGCTGTGTCATGCAAGACAGTGGTTGCCTACCCTGCTCCCAAGACCTTCAGCAAAGGTTTGTTTCTACTTTCTCCCAAAGCAATCCAGTCCGTCACTTCATATCCTGCATATCAGGAAGTTTTCCCTAATATTTAGTCTAAAAATTTCTCCCTGTAATTTCACAGAATCATAGCATATCCAGAGTTGGAAGGGACCCACGAGGATCATCGAGTCCAGCTCCTTTCAGTCTATTGCTTCTTGTTCTATCAACTATGGACACAGAAAACAACCAAAGTATTTCCATTTGCTTCTTTCCTGTCCTTGAAGATACACACCCTGTTTAGGTTTCTCCTTAAACTAAGGAACCCAAGTTCACTTGCCTGTTCTTTCCCCGACAAATCTTCCTTTCCACATCTCTGACCACTCATATTTCTCTCCTCTGGCCCCTCTCCAATTAATCTCTAACTCTTTTGAAGTCTGGAGCCCAAAGCTGGATACAGCACTCCAGCTAGAGCTCAACGCTGAGAAAAAAATGAAGTGTTACTTCACACAACCTGCAGGCTATGCCTCTGTCTACACATTTGCCTTTTCAATCAGCCTGACACTGTGACGGACTGTCACCCTTTGCTCTGCTCCAGAGGCCCATTGCTTTCCCAGATGTTCCCATCCTGCATTTACAGTCAATTAGTCCTCCTAAGATTAGCACCTTTAGCCTGTTCCTACTGAACCACCCCTCCTATTTTTAGGGAATTTCTCAGATTTATCGAGATCATTCTAACTGTAGCTCTGAATTTCAACACACTTGCAGTCTTTACCAGCTCTGTGTCTTCTGGAAATTTAGAATTCATCATTTATTTCATTATTTATTAAATACCACAATGGATCAGGATCCTCCCTTGGTTTGATTTTTCCCATCAGATCAGAAACTGTAGGTACCTACCTCTCCACAAAGTGTTATTCAGCCAGCTTTACGCCTGTCCTTCTGTGTCATAATCAAGTACACATTTTTCTGCTTGCTTAAAATAATCCCATAAACACTGTCAAAAGCTTTCGAGAAGGTGAGATGCAGGACACTTGTTCTAAGCACTAGGCATGCAACCCTCTAATAGAACGAAGTGGTACTGCAAGATAATCCTCTAAGTTTCCAGCTTGCCCTTCTGTATCATCATTTTTCCTCAGACAATTCACCTACCTGCTAATACACTGCCCTGGTAGAGGCAAAAATATCTTAAAACGTTAACACCAGTCACAATGAAGACCTCAAAGGCTACTTGAAATTAACTGTGCTTTTACACCAAGGAGCTCAATCTCTACACACTTCTGTGTGTCCACCTCCAAGGACTAATAGCTTTAGTGTCCAAAAAGGTTTTAATAAAGCCATACTCGAAAGGGGACACAAATCAGATGTGGAAGAAGTTTTCTCAATTGAGTATTTTGCCTAGGCCAATTTGTACTAGCTCTAATTTAATCAAGGGCTTTACTACATAATTTTATTATTGACAGCCCATTTTATTTCAGTCTGGAAACATCATTAATGACAGTTGCCCAAAGGACTGACAAAACTGCTAAGCAGCTGGTATACAGAACCCAACAAGTTAAATGCAGTTGCAACACAATTACCTCTGTTCCCAGTGGGAACCCAATGCAATTGTACAGAGAGGTCAATTAGCTGGCATAGGAAAACACTGCCTTCCAGCAACACAGTGCTAATTAAGAGAAAAAAAATATCTTGCACCAATTTTACTCGCAGTCTATGCAAAGAAAAGCACAAGCCAACCACGAGCACATATTGGATCTATGCAGACAAAAGTTGGTATTTCTTCCCCTTACCTTTTCTTGCTCTTCTTGCAGTTGTTGCTGATCTCTACTCGGTATGTTGCACAACCTTTGACTATGGGCAACAGAGCGTTTCAATGGCTCATCATCACTGTCCGAATCTACATAGAGTGCTGTAGGGCTCTTTGACTTGAAAGTGTATTTTCTGTGAATTAGAAATCTGGCTATAAAACTTCATAGCATTATACAAATCTGTTTCACAGTAACCATTGAAGAACTGTTATGCCAAATGTTCAGACTGTTGGGCAGTACAATTTAGGGAACAAACAGCAACTGTTGAAAATGAAAATTTATTAATGTAGGAAGCAGGGTTTTCAGAAAAGGTATCTTTCACTAGTTTAATTGGCATACCTTCTTCAAGTCTGCAATAGCAGCTGACATTTTTAAAAGCAAGAACCACACACTTAATAGTTTACCTGCCAGTTTACCAAGTGTTACTTTTTTTCTTTCGCAGGATATTCATTTTAAGAGGTAGCAGAGTTGAGCTCACAAAACAAGATTCTGCACTTTATTACCAAGCAACCCTGGAGAGGAATCATAGAATCATTTAGGTTGGAAAAGACCTCTAAGATCATCAAGTCCAACCGTTAACCTGCTCGTCTGAGTCAAGCACACAGTGACAGGTAGAACTCAGCACAAATCATTTATTTGACTTCTGAAATTTATTAAGCTGGACACAGGACTTCCCACATCGTAACTCGGATATAAAGTTGCAAGTCTGCACAATTTTTTTCCAGTTTTCCCATTTGCTCTTTCACTGGGATAAACTGCTTCTTTAGAGCAGAAGACAAGGGACTACAGTGAAGTTTGTGATACCTGGTCAATTAGGAAATCTGTTCTAAGTGTATTCCACAGTGCAAAACCACTCAGAGCAATATCACATTTTCCACAATGTCAAAAACTGTCCTTTCAAAATGGCCTATGAAAATAATGCCCCCTCATCTTTACAAATAAGCCTAAGGAACAAACCACCTGTTCCCAATACTCATCTTGTGGCTCCATATATAAAGCTGGAAAAAAGCTAGATTGCAGAATTAGAAACTACTTTGCTTCTTATATACATAGCTTGCAATGATGAATACAAGGCAGTTTAAGATACTTGGCACTGACAAATCATCTGTGTAAACTAAATCTCTCTCATTGAGCCTTCTGCATGAAAAAAAAAAAAAAAACATCTTTACTTGTTTACAAGCTCCCAAAGGTTCTCAAGAGAAATGCTAACAGGATTGTGTCAACTGGGCAAGTTGTACCATTAATACTAATTTCATCTAACATGCAACATCAATAAAGCTCAGATATGAAAAAAAGAGTAGCCAAAACAATTTATTAAAAGAGAAAAATTAAACTAAAAAAGTAAGTAGAAAGAATAAAAAGAAGAATTATAAAATTCTAAAATGCCTTGAACACTATCCCATAAAATGCCAGGCCATGGGCATTTCAGAGCTATAACTCACCTACAAGGTGTGGAAGTGCTTATAGTACAGGAATTCACCATTTGGGAGGCTTTCAATGGACGGGAACTATTAAAAAAGCAAAGTATTTATTGCAGCAGTTACAGTCTTTAAAAAATAAGTGTTTACTCGTCTGCTGTGCATGCAAATCCATGTTCAAAGAAGCATGTAGAACAACATTATGTACTTGCTAATTGCTTATATTTAGAGTAGTATCTCTACGATGCCATAAATATACAACAGTTGTTCAAAACCATATGTAATCCTTTAAATTTGATTCACTTCTTAGTGATGCACCCTTAGGGACAAGCTCATAAATTAAAGGCTTTGGGATCCCATATCAAGACAACTCTTTTTTTTTTTTTTTTTAAATTTTATTTTATTCCCACCATCACTAGAGTTCCTGCTCTCAAAACACAGTCTCCTGTTGCTGTCTGGATCAGCCGGTTTTCTGGCATGTCCCATGCCTCTATTTCTCCTTCCTTACCTAAATCCTTCTAAACAAACCTCCTGGTCTCCTTGATCCTTTCACAGGCTCCTCAAAGCACATCGCTATCACACATCTACCAGATAGCTGCCAATGCAGAAATCTCTTTCAATCTTCCCCCTCAAACCAGGGCTGCTTCTCTCCATCTTACTCACCCTTTCACTTTCTGGTAAATCAGAATGGTTTCAATGACAAAAAAAAAAAGTCACTGAAAAGCTACTTTAAATATATCTTAAAGTATGTCTGCATTGGTAAGCTGACGCTGTTCATTATGTTTAAGAGGTAAAGATTTTTATTGTTACAGCAAACTCCTGGAAAACTGCCACATAAATCTCAAACTCCACTAAACATTCGGCACAAGAAACATGCTGGCCGTACCGCTGAACATACACAACAGATGTATCCTATCTCACTACAGTTACTGCGGTTATGTCAGTAGGCAGGGACCACAAGAGACCTAAGGGTATCTTTTTCTTATTCTTCCTATGTGACAACTGGCCCAGTTTAATCTCTGTGTCTCGGGACAAGCAGCTGTACAGAAATAACTGTCACAGGGAAAAGGAGAGAGTATTTTCAGCCTGTGAAGCGTTCAAATACTATAGTGGCACAGTAAAGACAATGAAAAATGAATGACAGTACAAGATGCGCCAAGTGGAAATTAGCAGAAAAAGAGATGATGCTGTTATCTCCTAAGCAGAGGTAAGCGTGCTGTGAACAAAAGGTAATCTAGATTTTGGACTGGGAGGCAAAAATTATAGGAATTACTGACAAAAGTTCTTCTAAAAAGGATAGAAATCTATTTTCAAAAACATTGAAGAATTCTATCTTACCAAATATTCCCTGGATTACATCCCACCAAGTCTTTGTACTGCTTCTATCATGCTTCCTCGCCATGAGAACATGCCGTGTTCTCACGATCACGTTACAAATTAGCACAGTGCACTAAAAAGGCTAGATTAGATATCTTCCACCTGAAACCAATAGATTTCCTAATCCAGACATCATCCAGAGAAGATCTGACAATGCCTACCTCATTGAATGCACTTAACAGGGCACAGGTCAATCACGAGCCGTACACTTACATTGCAGAATGGGCGCTCCACCCCAGCGTCAGCGGCAGCCTCGTGCTTTCTGTGCAGTGCGAAAGCAGGGTTAAGTATCTTGGAATAACCACCTGCTGCCCAACTTTGTGGTTGAGAGACAAGGCTACATTGAAGCTGTATCGTTTCAGATGGAGAATCAGGACCCTGAAAGAGGAGAAAGAAATACAAATGGCAAGGTTAATCTCAAGACAGAAGATGGAAAACAAAACAAATCCAAGAATAATCCCTACCACCAAACACTTCTACTCCGAGTCATGACCTAAACCCCAACACAAGGTCAGAAACTCCTGAGCATGCCATTAACTCTCAAAGTGTTTCCATTCTTCCTTGAAGCACTGTGCTTACTGAGAGAAAACAGGGATCAACGCAGGAAGAAGTGACCAAAGCAAAACCTTCTAATATAACTTCTGGTAGGGATGTCTCCAACTCAGTCTTGCCCACCAGGTCAACTGAGCACAGAATATCAAGCTTACAAAATATATTTACTGTTCTCACGCCTCCAAAATTCCAATAAAAGCAGGAAGGGAAAACTCAGGTCTCCTTGTGCAGTGACAGGGAGGAAGAAGTGTTGCTGAGGGTGCTCAGCACACAGAAGCTTTTCAGAGGGAAACTGAAGAACAGCACGAAGAAACTACTGCCTGCACGTGCATCTTTCTCACGTGCTGACCACCACACACGGTGTCCCATACATTATTCCAGCTTTAATCTGAGGGGTTTTTGCAACACGTTTCCAGGAAAGAAAGGAACAGATGTCAACAGTTACCTGGGAAGCCTATTGAACTTGTGTGTGACAACAGCTGACTTCCCATTGCACTTCTCACAGGAATACTCAATTTCCTCTGCCTGTGTAAGAACAGAAAAATGAGTAGTGGAAGAAAAGATGCATCAAAAAGATCTCAACAGAAAGGACTTTGCTTTCAGCTGTCATAGAAGCTCTTCAAGACAGCAGCCACACTAAAAATTATATTCACCTTCAACATGATCTAACAAGAGGGCATCCAATAGGAGCACAGGTAATAATACCATTTGACAATATATCCACTGATACAGGAGGAATGGGGAGGAATATTTTTCCCACAAATCTATTGCACAGACCACTGAAATAGCCACAGTTGAGACAAACTAGCCTTTAGAGAGAGAAGATAATCTTGCAAGGCTTGCTGTTTTCTCTAACATATACAGCTGTTTTTTTTTTTTCCCAATCGCTTTTGGTTGATGATAATTTACCATCAAGCTCTCTCTCTTGTTTAAAACCTCAGCTTTGTTCCTGAAAAGCTATCCTCATCTAACCTTGTCAGAGATGTGCTGCAGCTGAGTAGATGAACAGACACAAAAAGGAGAACTATCACTGACGCTGATGTTACATGACTTAGCCATCAAACATTTTTACAGAAGTTTTCTGTGCGAAGATGAATGACGCAACAATAATCTTAATAATCTTTTTGGGTTTTGTTTTTTTGATTTTTTTTTTTAAATCATAAGCGTAAGACCTCCACTAGCTGTTAGAAAAATAAGCACATCAATTATTCAAACTGTCAAAAACACCATCGGTAAATGGGACTAGGAGAAAAAACACAGGCCTCCCTCCCTCAGGATATGATAAAGCACAATGCAATCACATAGGTAAGGCTCATTTTTAGCTTTCAGAAACCTTGTCTTGCAAGTCTACTTACAAGATGAGCATGCATATATTAAAATAAGTTTTGTTTGTTTTAATAGATCTGTGCAATGATATTCTTCCATGCCAATTTAGATCGGTGCACAAACTGTTGAAGCATCCTAGCCCAGAAGAGGAAGCAGCAATTTCTGAGTGATTACGTCAATCTGACAATCTCCCTTCTTTTGTTTGTTTTCATTTGTGACTCAACACTTCCAGCACATAACGTGGAAATTCTCTTATTTCACAGCAACGTTATAAAAATTAGTTAAGTTCTGCACAGCATTTTACCATAAGAACTCCTGTATAATCTTAATGTCCCAACCTCAAAAGAGCGCAAAATTATTTATTTCATGTATCTTCAATCACTGTCATAGAAACTAATAATCAGCTATGCAATCAAAATTTCCATATGGTACAGAAACTGCACATATACCACAGTGAATTTAAAAAAAATATATGAACTATGTACCCGAAAAAAGAGGTCAAGGGAATCCTGGATTGATCGAGATGGAAGCAATTTCTTTCTTCGAGGAAGGTCAATGGAGAGGTCATTAAACTGTTCTCGTTTGGTGACTGTTTCACCACACCTAAAAAAGAAACATGCTCATGTAAGTGATGAAAAATAAACTTGAAATTAATGACAACGTATATATTTTTAGGCTAAAGTAACTTCCCAGTAAATATATGCATCTCTCTCAACCTATTTTTACCCATATTAAAATGAAAGTGTTTGATGCTTATGACAAAGCTGAGTTTTGGGATTTCACTTTGATGTTTCAGAAACTGAAACTTCTGTGTAGGAGAAAGAACAAAAAAACTTGGTCTGTGAAAACTGCTTTGGAGAGCCCAAGTGATCAAGTATACAACAAACCAAAGTGACTGCCATGTAGCTGAACAGGTAGTCTCCCTTCAACTTTCTTAGGAGAAAAAGAGTCAGCCCAGCCCCAGAAGAATGGAAAGCCCCAAAATACTTTGTAACTCTTTCAAAACAAAATAGTAGAATCTATGTGTGTAAAACAAGACCCTATTTATTTATTTATTTTTAAAGATCCTATAGTCTTTTGTCTTCAGTAATTATTATCTGCATGTAATTTACTTTTACTTATTTTAGGGAACCAATGCACTACACCCTGAAAGTAATAGTCCCAAGTATCTGCGTTAATGAAAATTCTGTGGAATACAAGCATCCAGTATGTGAATCTCCTGCACAGGTCACAAACAACAAATGGCAAGAGATACCGGTTTATAACTGCAATAACCTACAGAGACCAAAGAAAACACCATTCCTTGGAAGCCTTTAGAAAGAACAAGAAAAATACAGCTTCCCATTTTCTAGGAGGAGACATTGCTTGGCTGGAACCCTCTTCTCCCTATTCTCATACAAGCTGTAGACAAAAAAGAAAAGCACAGCAGCTTTCCAATGGATATGTAACAAAGCACTAAATGGTAACAGACTATTTAAAGAAGGACTGCAAGAGCAGACAGCATGATGTGAGGTTTACGTTATTTCTAGACCGCAGAATATTTTCTAAATATCTAGCTTTGGAAAAAAACATACTACTACTTAGTTCTAGTTATAGTCTGCAGATAAAATCCTAGAAAATGCAAACTCTTCCCAATCATTTAAATAAGTATGAGAAAGGTTCTGAAGCGTACTTACATTTTACATATGATAGAATGCTGAACCTCAAACTCTAAGTTACTGATAACCGGACAAGTATAAACTTTGGTGGCTGAGAGGTCATCAGAAGCCCGTCCAGGTGAGTTGTCATCATTAGGGACTGGCTCGCTCTTCCAAGTTTTGTTTAATTTTTCCATGTCCTCCTTCAGCTGGTCCAGACACTGGCTCAAGAACTCATGTGCATCCTAGAAACAGGGTATTTTCAACAAATTATTTTCTACAACTCCATTCAGTACCTCTCACACATTCAGATGAGAGAAGTTACATTTCTATCTACTGCATTCAGCAATACTAAGACAGTTCTGCTTTAACAAACAGCAGTCAAAGGTTGTCATTCAACCAAAAGTTCAAGTCACTGTCAAACAGAGATGAAGCCTGACAATGCAGCCCAAACAATGAACAACATACGCAATTCTTTCTAGATGCTACGATACTTACATTCTGCATATACCCAGAAAATCTCTCTGCAGTAGCTGAAATGGCACTTTTCACCTTCTTGAGCAGCTCTTTCTTAACCTCAGGGCTGCAGACATCCTTTTTAGCGAGCAGATGGGCAAAACGCCTGCAGAAGTCAATGCGATGAAACATCAATTGGTTGTCCACGACTTCAGAGAAATGCAATAAAACTCACGATATCTGATTTTAAAAGTTCCTAAAAGCTTTTACCCTGTGATAAGCGGTGCAGGGATTTTGTATGAAAATATTTCAGAAAATGGAAAATAGCATTTTACAATACAAGTATTTTGAATTCTAACTTGAGATCACCATTGGCACAGGACCCAAAAAAACAAAAGAATTCCAGAATTTTCTAAGGTAAAGAGAAGAGCCTTATCAAGTTCTATAAACTTACTTCTGCAATATCTTTTACAATGCGATAAAAAGCAATGCTTTTTGAAAACTGAAATACTGATAGGAGATATTAAATCACATGGCACCAAATAAGCAACACATAAATCATTAAATTCAAGTTTTATGGGCACAGATTTTGTGTGTTTGTTTAAAAGATTTCCACTCTACTCAGCTTAAAGCCATGTGTCTTTTGGTAGTGAAACATTATAACAGGGCAGAACAAAAGCTGTAATAAAAAGAGCCATGAGGAGTTCCTTGATTCAAGCTACACAGTGTAACTGAAAACCATGTTAAAAAGCACTGTTGAAATTGACTTTACCTGCCTCTCAGTTAATGCAATTTAGTTATCTTTTTTAACTTTTTTAACTTTTACTTTAACTTTTTTATCTTTTAACTTTTTTTTATCTTTTTTAACTGCTTTAACTGTGAAACTGCAGTTTCACAGAAATACACACTGGTACATTCCATATACAACAGTTTATGTCATAGTACATATACTGGAAGATGATGGGAAGATGTTCCATGGTGTTTCATGACAAACCAAAAAATAAGAGAGAAAGACAGACCCGTGCAATGCCCTCCCACTCCAAACCAACACCTAATACTCAGTTACCAAAAGTATCTGATCTGTTCCTTGCAGCTCAACAAGTTTCTACTGTTTTGCTGAGCTACAGGAAAATTCTGTGCTCTTCTGCACCTCTACAACTGCTAAGGGAGGCGTGTTAGGGAACAGCTTTTTCACCACAAAACAGTCGACAGGGAGTTGTTGTTAAACCAGGTAACATTTACCGTGTTAGATTAAGTGCCCATACCCAAACTAGTAGACACCAAACTAGATACTACCAACTCTGACCTGTTGTACTTGAGCCAGGATCACACATGGCCTTCCATCAGATGTACTCCAGCACTAGCTCTACCCACAGTTTGCCTTTAGGTATATGAGGCACAAGCTTCAAAAGTGTTTTTTTTTTTTTTTTTTTTTTTTTTACAAAATTTAGGAAAAGGACATTTCAAAAAGGCACATGGAACAGCCTCCAATTCCAAGCAGAGGGGGAAGAGTTCAAGAAGATAACAGCAAAAATAGAAATGACCCCAAACAATATAAAGGACAATGAAATGGAAACAGGAATGGTTCTGGTATCCTGAATCTTTTTCGTTTAGTGAAGGAAAAGAAAAGGAGGTACACGAAAGCACATATAATAAAAATCCTGAATGGCAGAGAGCACAGTGCATATGCAAATGGCAGTCTGTCTTTTTGATAGACATACAAAGAATCTGAATGGCAAATGAATTCAAAATTTCAAAGAGAAAGGAGTGCTTTACATATTTCAGAAACCTTTGGAGTTTCTTGACATGAGGTTTGTCTGAACCGAGAGTTCATGTGAATTTAGAAAAAAATTAAATTTGCACAACACATACACTCTCCACAGCTACTAGACAAAGCAGATTTTCCAAAAAAGGCATAAACCCTCATGTAGCAAGTATAGTTAGTGATCAGATTAAACACTAGCTGATAATGTTTCAAGAAGTTATTCTGCATCAACTACAAAGTTTTTTGCACTTCTAAAGCATTTTACTCTACCACTAGATATACAGCAGAACACATGAAGGACTACTCTACATCACAAATCCTAAAAGCCTACTTCCTATTTCTAAAGTAAAGCTCCAGAATACAGAGGTGTCTAGGATTTATTTTTCTAAGAGCAAAAAAAAAAATGGACTGACAATCCCCTACATTTTATCCAGAGTTTAAGGAAAGCACAATCAGCTCACACATCTACGTACACATGCACATTACCCTCTACAAAGGAGCTTCAGTATTGGGAATGCTAGCTTCTCAGTAACAAAAGAGAAAATACCCTTTCCAGAAAGTGAATTTTACCTGATAAGTGCATTGAGTGGAATTTTTTTCCACGGGATACCCTGCTTGAGCAAATCATTAGCAAAAGACTGGATTGAAAACAAGGACTGTAAAATGGCATTCATATAGCAGGTGTTTCCTAAGTTTGAAAACCTGAAAAACAGAAAATTAAACACGGTATGTATGTAAATGTGTAAACGTGCCAGTGTTAAACACGGCACTGCTATCACGTAGGACATTCATCACCCCAGACACTCCCCACGCAGTTTTAATTGGAGCTGTCCTTCTGCCGTTCAGACTAAATTGAAAACATAGGAGGCAGCAACGGTCAGGAAAGCATCCATGAGTTTCTACAATCAAAATATTAAAACGTGTGTATATACCCAAGATATAAAAATGAACCATGGAAGCATGTGAAAGGAATGTCAATTACCTGAAATTATCATATATCTAAAATTTTGAGGAAGTCAATTTAAGAATACATATTTTCCAAACTAGGAAATGTGCTCCCTGTCTCAGTGTTCATAGATTTCAGGATTTTTTTTCCCATGAAACAATTATAACAAGAATACGCATGTTCTGATGATAAAAGCATGCATGATAGATAAAGAAAATTAAACTTACCCTTGTAATTGTTGTTGAGGATGGGTGGAAAGGGGCACTCGGGGTTTGTTCCACCCTGTGTAATCTTGATTAGATCTCATCTTTTTAACAGAAAGAGGAGCAGGCTGAGAAAGAAATCCCAGGCTCCTTTTGGATGAAGGAGTCTGGCTGGATACACCAGACCTATAAGCATTAAAGAATAAGAAGTGTAAGATTTCTAATGCTCTGCCTTAAATAGCAATAGTTCATGACACTGAAACTGTATCACTACAGATGACAAGGACTGGTAAAGTCACACGAGACAAGTGGCATGTATCATAAAGCCGAAGTGGTATGAAAAGGCAAACTTCTGTCTAGAACACTTAAAATACTTTCTTTACATCTACAGGTGTATAACCAGGTCTTTTGTTTTTAAGACATTCTGCCAATTCTCCATGCTGTGTGAAGGAGAGGAAGAATGACAGTGTAGCATGAGATCCTAAGTCATAAGATATGCTTAAAATTCACATCTAGGCTAAAGTCTTCATTTTCAGCCTCATGGTCTTGTAACCTAATCACTCTGGCCCTCAGCCCCTCACATGTAAAGAGTGGATAATGCTTCTTTTCTTCCTTGATCTTGGATCTTACCTGCCTAGGGCAGAGGCTGACAGTCTGATTACACAGCATCTACCACAGAAGAATCCCAGCCTCAGAGGGATTCAGTATTACTAAAATACTGTTAAAATAGTTTCATGCCATTTATCTACTCGGGAAATAAGAAGCAAAGATTCAGTCTCAAGTTCCAGAGTCTGTATGTCATTTGAACCAACTAGAGTTTAGCTATCATCTACATCAGTCATTCACAATGACTATAATCAACTCGAATGAATTTAGAAAATCCATCTACTGCAAGCAGTGCTGGAGTTTGTAGGTGTCAGAGCAATTGTAGCTGCACTGAATGCTTGGATTTTAAGCTATAAGCATTTTATGCATAAAAGCCTTACAGCATGTGATGAATGCACAGGAAACTGAAGAACCTAATTCCTGGGAAAGGACTGTCATTTACAGTTCACACCAGTGAATCAGTCCTACCTGTCCAGGGTGGAACTGCCAGTAGAGTACTCTTTTGGCGAGGACCTACTGCCATAAAAGGATGATGACTGCAGTGGTAAAACGCCTTAAAAAACAAAAACGGAGAGGTAGGTCACTTTGTTCCAGGTAACTCAGCTATTTATGCAATACACAAATGGTTTAAAAGTATTTAATAAAAAGGTTTCTAAATCTTCAAATACTATCTTCAAGATTTGTTTGAGATAGTACAAATGCACCTACTTAGAAGGACTAATGCAAATATTAATAATATGTACGTAAAGACACCCTGGAGTTTAAACTGAGTTTAACACCGTAATCCCTATCATACCCAAACTGTAACATATAACACTTTAAAATAATTAACTATCATCAGTTACTAACTTTTAAAAGGCCTTAACTATTTGAAAGATAACAATTACCACCTTTTGTTCAAATATATAAGATACGCAAAACAGAAACCTCACTAATAATTCCCTATACAGTTCTCTCAAAATTCAAAGTAAATATACAGAATTGAAAACAGCTTCTCTTCCTACTTCAAAAGCCGCAGTAAATTATTATACACTTGGTGCAAAATACGATTGTTTCATCGTTCTTAAAATCATTGTGTCAGATCCTGAGATTCTAATGCCTCGGATAGTGCTGCATAAAAAACATGCTCTCGAGAGTCAAAAAAAAACCCCAACATCTATTGAGGTGAATCACAGCATATTTTAGGTTGGATAATAAATGAACATTTACTTCTGTCTAAGCTTGGAATGGTTGAAGCTGTGCAACATTCAAAAATGCAGCCATATAAAGGAAAGGAGGTTCTCAAGACCACTACTTGAACTTGCAGGTATACACTGACAGAGCCTGACTTTGACTTTAAAGAGCAAACCAAATTTTCATTCAGAGATAAACATTGACACTATTTGCTCCTCCTCTAGCAATATATTTGTGCCATCTGAGCTGCAGTAAAAAAAAAAAAAAAAAAACAAAACCAACAAAGAATGCATTCAGCAATGTTCTCCATAAAAGCAAAACCTTCAATACATTCCTCTTTATCGGGAAAGAGACTCAGTACTAAGAAGTAAAATCAAAGAGCTGTGATCATTACCAGCTTATGTACATTCTGTCCATATTACTATATTGCCTATAAGCCCTTGTCACACATCAGCATCCAACTGAATTCTGGTACAAACAGAACAAAAATCCTGGCCCTATAGAGTTCCCCCTCTAAATTCTGGGGAAGAGGTAGGGAGGTAAAAGCAAACAGTATGCATTTTCAGTACAAAAAAAATCCTACAATTTGTGTGGGCATTAATAGCAAAGAAGAGCTTTAAAGACAAACAAGAAAGAGAGAGTGAGAGGAATCATTAGACAGATGTTCATAGGAATCCCCTCCCAAGAGGAAGGGCGACTTGGAACAAAGCGTGAGGCTGCTTGTTGACAAGCAAACGCACTAGCTGGCCTCGGCAGCCAAGTACAGGGTTCAGGGTCACACTAATCAACAGTGACAGATAAGCCAGGATAGGCTTTGAAAACAAAGGCAAGACGTTAGCATCTCAGATATGGCTCTGTAGGAAGCAAGAAAGTTAGTGGCACAAGAAAAGCAGATTAGGAAAACAACATCTGCAGCAACTTTCTGAGCTAATAGCAACAGAGGAAAAAACAGTTATCATCCGGCTTTACTTTTATTTTTTTACCTGATGTCCTATTTTCCTCTGCTTGCTTCAGATTCAACTGTTTCTCTCTGCTACTGTTTAAGTACTTCCATGCTGGATCACTCAAGGCTTTATTATTCCTGCAGATATTCAAGAGTCAAAGTCAGAACTCAGAGAAAATGCAGGATACTCCTGGCTGACAATTTACAACTTATTTTAAAGCATTTATGTCCTGTCACCTTTAATACTTGACTATGGAACAGGTAAAACTTTGCTCACAAATAAGTTCAATCCATTCATTTACACAAGACTTCTAACTTATGATTAAATGTAGATGTGCACACAGACATCATTTTACAAACAACAATTTCCCTTTGTGAATTTTGTCTTGAAAAAACAAAACAAGTGCAAGAAAGAAGCTACCTATCGCTATGTGTGTACAGCATGTGGGACAACCCAGATTAAGCTGATAGAAGGAAGGTGGCACAAACTTTGCATGTGCCATCCTCCTGTAAATCAACTGTTATATCAGATTGCATTTCCCTCGTTAACCCTGAATGCAAACCCCATTTCTAGCATTCAGGGTGTTCAGAAGTTGACTAGTGGCTGGCCTGTAACATTGCCATGACAGAAAACAGCCAGGCACTCTTTTCAGAAAAAACTACCTTTACAAACCAACAGAGTTTATATCAGAAACTGGAAACAACAGTTACTTACGTTGAAGAATCATTCTCTTTGGGATAATCTTCACTCATTTCTGAACCAGGAGGTTGTGCTCTTTTCCTCTTTTCACTAATGACAGAAAATTTTTGAAGTGGTCATTCTTTCAGAAAGGCTAGTAAACAGGCCTCTTCCAACTGCAGAAAACTTCTTAATGCTTTCTACGCGTTTTTCACTTATAAAAGTGAAAATTGTGGAAGATAACAGGATAACACTCTTACCGATTCTCCAGCAAGCCTGTTCTGTGAGGGGTGGATGAGGCAGGAGACGCTGCAACATTCACCCTGTTGCTAGGTGTTCCAGTTCCAGCAGAGTTCTTAACGGGTGCTCTGGCTGGGGTACCCAGCACCTTGCGGAACGGATTTTCATCCTTACTTTCCACGGTCACTCGTTTGGGGGGAGGCTGCAAAACCCAAGTGGAAGGGGACAGGGAGACAATCAAAACAATGAAAAACACAACCACCACGGGTCTAAACTAGCATTTACACCACTGCTGGAGTTGACACAGCGTAATACCCAAAAGCAGAAAAATGTTACTTGTAATAGAATAAGAGTTCAACACTAACTAGAGGTATGCAAACTTTTTACTGTATCAATACAAGCCGTAAGCTCGAAACTCTGTCGCAGTAACCAATTTCCCTTTCCATCTTCCAATGTTAAATCAGTTGGACTTTTGTATTTAAAATCCCTTTTACGTGCTTTCAGGTTAAATCACCCAAGGCACAACTCCTAACCACCCTCAGATCAATTCTGGGTGGTATTAAAGAAAAAAAAAAAAAAGCCATATTAAAAACCACACAATCAGAACAGTGCCCTGACAGCCTAGGGCCAATGCAATGAAAAGAGCTAATAGCTGGTTGACTAAGGAATGTTGGTCAATTTTAGACTTGAAAACTAAACATGTCTAATCTTACCACTGTATACACAGCTTTCGAGTTTTTACTGCGAGATTGCCTCTAAGCAACATGTAAAATTTGTTTTGGGACAATGTCAAAAATACTTGCCCTCAGGGCTGTAATAAAAATATATTCATAGAGATAACAATGTAAATTAAAGCTGGGAGATACACCATGAAATCTGTCTTACGGAGGCAGAAAAGGAAGAACAAAAGCCTTCTGAAGGAAAACCACTTCCAGGTAAAAGCCTGCAAAATCCACACATACAAAAATGAGCACAATGGCACAAATTCAGTAACTCTACTCTGACACGAAAATTCGACCATCAGCTTTTCAATGTACACATGTGGCTGAAGTCTACTAAAGTCATTAAGACCTCTGCTGATCACAACATGTTCAGCTGCTGTGTATTTAAGGTGTTCAGTGCAAACAAGGATATTCAGAAAATCAAGTCTCAGTCATGTGCTTTTCCTCTCTTGCTGCTTTTTGCCTGACTGAAAGTTCAGCCCAAAGAACAAACTCGGTCTTTTGCAGGCAGATGCTGAACTTCTGAACGCGTACAGAGGACGAGTCTCCTCACGTGTAGGACGCACCGTTGCCAACCATCCCGTGCATGCCTAGTACAAGCCCTCTGGATTACAAAGACTTTGGATGCAAGACAAGTATTTATAGCGCTTTTACAACATGCAATAAGAGAGAAGGAAATGAAGGAAATAAAATTAGAGAAGAGGAAAAACACGAAGTTTAACAAACCTGATTCTCTATATAAGAGAATTGCCTGTTAGCTTCCTTCTGTGTGGTCCTGCTGCCCAGCACACCTCCAAAGCTGCCAGATCCCTGAGAGGCTTTCCCAGCTGACAGGAAAAGTACACAACGTTTGGTTTGATGGTCATTTAACTGATCGGCATTCCTACATAAGATGTTATTTTACAGTTGATTTTGGAAGAGACACAATAGATTTCTTGCCAACAGACAGTGCAATATTCTGAGTGCACAGACATAAGCAAGTGTTTATGGATATCCCTTACATCGGTCATTTACTTAGTGTACAGTAAAATTCCTATCCTTAAAAACAAACAAACAAACAACAATCTAAGATGAAAAATAAAAAGGAAAGAGACTATGCAGGTGTGATAAACAGACAAGGTTTTCCAAATATCAACAGGCTTACAACAGAAACAACTCCCGCACGTTTTATCTCTTATTGTTCAGCACTACAAAGGCACATTATAAGAAAAGTACATAACAAAAACTGGGGTTTAAGGACAGCAAGAAGAGTTTACATAAATATAACACGCACAGAAAGCTACACAAGGAGGACAAAGCGGCTAAAGGTGAAAAAAGAAAACGCAGTGCTGACCCGCCTCTAAGCTGTTATTAACATGACTTACAACAGTCGCACTTACCAGTGTGAACCCTGTCTTGAAGGACCGCATCCAAATACATCCGCATTTCATTCGCGTCTTTAAACGGTACCTTATCAATCGTCAGGAAGCTGGTATCCTTTAGTGTTAGCATCAGGCAGCACAGTTTTCTACCATTTGGTCGTAAGGTCACAGTTTTAATGTTATGGCTTAGCTGAAAACAAAGACGTGACTATAAACATAAATCCACTTTAAAAAGGCCAAAATACTTACAAATTCAAACAAAACACTTCAAATGGAGAGGGTAAGAGGCACTTACACAGAAATACTTCCCCCAGCTCCGCTCTGAGCAAACATTAAGCCTCGTGGCGTTAATGCAATCAGTGATGCTGGAAGCTGACACAACTGAAAGGACGGTGTCACTACCGCTCGACAGTCCCTGCATTCCCAGGTAAGCTTTCTGAAACTTGCTTTGCTGCCGAGTGACATTTCTGAACTAAGGGAATAAAGAACTTCATACCGTCCCCGTTTAGCTGTCTGAAACTTCTACATCAAGTTTGAAACGTAAATTTTAAGATGGGGAAAGTTTAAAAGATTTGAGATTTAAATGTTACGTACAAACTTCCATTCACTTGGTAATTCTCTCCCAGGGAAGACAGGCTTGACACAGCTTAAAAATTTTTGCTAGGCAGTAGGTCATTAAGAAACATGCTTAGCCTAAATACAACATTATAACGATTAAATGGTGTCTGAAGTTTCAGGGTTATGGTCAAGCACAAGAATAATTTTAATAAGAGCTTGTGCTCCTTAATAATGCCTCTGCTACTTTATTATGCAATTACATAATTGCGGCTTCCTGCTAAGTCACCTACACGAAGCAACCGTTCAGTAAAGGCTCTGCTAGCCACACGGGTTGAGGACTCTTAAAGCAGAGGAAGCAAAAGAGTATCTCACATCTGCAGGGTTTGTGGAAGTTTGACACTTTGTTTGTAAGTATATTCCCATTTCCAATTTCCTCGACACTTTTTCACTTACTTACTCACTTTGCTGCCTCTTCTTTAGCTTTGCCTAAGGATCAGGCACTAGTTACACAAGGACCTCCACGCCAGGGTACTGCCATACTGCAAGGCTGGAAACCACAGCCAAGGTCATTAGGCACCGCGCAGAGTAAAAGCCTGCCCATCAGATTGGAGTCTTCTCCTAATTTGGCCTGACCTGCGTATTACCACACTACTGATCTAAACGATGCTGTTGATTTAATAGACACCAACACTAATTATAACGTAACACCAAAATTTCACTACACAGTGCTCTATAAGCTGTTTCATCTCCTTCAAATTATACACTTTTTTTTTTAAATGATTCCTGCACATCATATTCATCAGTAAGATTTCTTTTTTTTTTTTTTTCCTACAGATCTTTAGCTTCTTTGAAAGACGATCTAGACATAACAGCAGTCTATGAGAGGCTGGAAAACCACCTCGATCAGAAGCTAAGTGTATATTTTGCTGGGAAACTACATTTCTGTAATAGTTTGTGCTCAATCCTTCTTTTTTTCTTCTTTAATAAAAATGAAAAATGTCCTCAAAAAAAAAAATCGAGGAATTGAAAAGTGGGCTCCGAGTTCTCCATCTTCTCTTAAAACACTGAGATAGGTGCAAAAGGCACGCAGACACTTCAGCACCTTCAGTGCAAACCAACATATTTCAATTCACAATGCTAACGTGAGAGGGCTCCAAACTTACTCTCAGTGCACCTGTCCTGATCCAGTCAGGGCTACAGCGTCTTGAGAGGTGGGGGCAAAAGAAACGTCCCTTGCAGGACGCAGGTGGTGTATAGCACGACTTCGTCAAAACTTTGAAACATCAGTAAAGAAATATTACCTTACATAAGAAATCTGACGACGCACTGGGCACTGTAGAAAGAAATATAACCCAGGATCTACCCAAATATTACAGAAGAGTTGCTGTCCCAGAGCAACTGGCCAGGAAAACGCTACTTCTAAAGCGAAATGATCAGGTATTTGTCACACAGGGCGCTGTGACAGCCAGGGGCCAGCCGCACAAGTGACACACGCACGCAACGCAAGGGGCTGCCGGCTCTCCCTGCCTGCTGCTGGCTCCCGCTAAGGCTCTCGTGCCGGTGTCTGTGCTGCCTGGAGGTGAACGGGACCGGGGAGCAGATCCAGCTGGAAAACACCCGCCGTCCAAGCAGAAGCGATGGGCCTGCAGGCGCTCGCTTCCTCCTCTTCGCCGCCCTCTCCACTAGGCCTCGCGGTCGGTCCCCTCCAGGAGCCAGTTCAAGCAGCAACCCTCCTCCGAGCCCACGGAGATCATCCCACGAGTGCCAGAGCCCACGGATGCGAGGGGCAGGGAGCAAAACCTGCCCCTCGAGGCCACGGTGAGCCGTCCTGCACCTCCAGACCTCGAGTTGCAGCGGCAAGGAGCGCCCAGGGAAGGTAAGAGGGGAAAATCCAGGCCCGCTCCTCTCAGCGCGCACACGCTCCAACGCCGACAACTCTTCAGGTTTTCAAGCCCACGCTAACAGCGGCGGGAGGTGTCCGAAGCTAACGACTTACTTACGCCCCGACTCCAAGCCAACGCGGGCTTTCAGGTTGATTCCTGAGGCTTTTCAGCGCGCTAAGGCAGCAAAAGCTCATCTTTCAAACCCGAAGTGCGCTTTTTGTCTGCTAAGTCAGCGGGCAGGAATAAACGGCTCAGGGAAAGGCCTGGTGGATACCACAGCGGGAAAACAACCGCGGTGTGAAAAAGCAGCAGCCAACGTTTAGATCGGCTGTTACAACGCTGCTAAGCGATATAGTAATTATGATTATTTTAATTGCAGTTGGAAATTTCTCACGGAAAAATCTTCCTTCGCGTTCTTTGCATTTGGGGCGTTTTGTGTGAAAAAGTCCTAGGAAGGCCAGCCTGAAAGTTACCGTAGAACGGACAAAAAAAAGCGATTTGGGCTGAATATTGGGAGAGCATTCTCAAGAGCGCTCTGCAACAGCCTTCCTGCGAGGAAAGCACGCTGCCGGGCGCGTGTAAAACCCGGGCAGAGCCGTAGCACCCACACTGCAAGGCACGGACTTGTGTGAAAGGCTACAGGGAGGCTACAGGGATGGTAACGCCGCTTCCCTTCAGTGGGGAAACTCACGTGTAGAGGTGGATGTTGGGGGTCTGACGGAGCTTCAGCTCCAGGCTCTGCAGCCGTGCTAAAGACCTGCCGGTAACGGAGGGGGCACGTTATTCCAAAAACGTCGGAATTTTGCAGACGGGGCACGGCTTTGGTAATTTTTCCTCTGCTTTTTGGCTCTTCCCATTCAACGGCGTTCCCACCGCTGAGCCCAGGAGACCCTTTAGCAACACACCCGCGTAATTTACGGGGATGGGGTTACACCAAGGGGTCGGCGAGGAGCGAGAGCAGGAGCGCGGCCCCCACGGTACCTGGAACGTCTTTGGGATGCCCCCGACGTTGTAGTGCACCACCAGGCTGACTTTGTTGTCCTTCTCCACGATCTCGAAGCTGCCCTCCTTCCACTTGGTGATGCCCGTCTGCATGCTGCGCATCCGCACCGGCCCGTGCACCTTCAGCGGGGCCATGCCCGCGGCCCCGCCGCCTGCAGGGAGAGGGGGGCTCGTACCGGGGGAGGGGGGGGTCCCGGTCCCAGGGGGGTCCCCGGACTAGGCTGCAAGGCTGGGGGAGGGGGGAAATAATGTAAATAATAAGTGGTAGGAAGTAATAAAAATAATAAAAAGTAATAAAAATAATAAAAAATAATCGAAATAATAAAAGATTCGAATAAAAAATAATTGGAAGCAATGGGAAGTAATGGAAAACAATGGAAAGTAATAATGGAAAATAAGAGAAAATAATAAAAAATAAGAGAAAATGGAAAATAAGAGAAAATAATGGAAAATAAGAGAAAATAATGGAAAATAAGAGAAAATAATGGAAAATAAGAAAAATAATGGAAAACCGAAATAAAAACTAATAGAAAACAATCGAGAATAATAAAAATAATTAAAAAATAATAAGAAATTATCAAAAAAGAATTAAAAAGCGGTAAAAAAGCACGAGTAAATAAAGAAGCCCAACCGGCGGCGGTGTCGGGAGGGGGCAGCCGGCGGCGGGGCGGGCACACGGAGCCCCGGAGGGCAGCGGGTCCCGGGTCCCGGCTCCCGCCCTGCCCGGCCCCGCCCGGTGCCCGGTGCCCGCAGCGGGAGGGGAGGGGGGAGGGGGGAGCGGGGGCGGGGCCGAGCCCCGGTACCTGCGGGTCCGCGGGGGGAGGGGGGGGCGGCGGATGGCGGGAACCGGCTGGCCGCGCGAGACGGCGCGCGACGCACGGCACGCAGGCGCGCGCGCCCCGCTGACGTCAGCAGCAGGAGCGGCAGGGGCGGCGGCGCCCTTCCCGGCGCGCCACGCGCCCCGCCCAGCGGGCCGGAGGGAGTGCGCGTGCGCGCAGGCGCCGAGGAGGCCCCGCCCCTCCTTCCCCGTAGCCCCGCCCCCTTCCCAGCACCCTTCGCGGCGGGCGGGCGCGGCGCTGCCTCCGTAATGGCGGCGGGGGCCTGCGCCTGAGGCACCGCCCGGCCCGGCCCGGCCCGGCCCGGAACGGAACGGCCCCGCTCCACCATGCACAGCCTGGCCACCGCCGCGGTGAGCGGGGTGGGCGCCGCTGGGGCTGCTCGCGGCTCCTCCGCTGCGCTTCCCGCTAGCCCTGCGTGTGTCGCGCGAGCGGGGCTTTGAGGCGGTTTATAGCGAAATAGACCCTTGATTCCGAGGTAGAAATCGGCGCTGCCCGCGTGTTTGCGCGGGTTGCGCGTGAGGCACGCCGCCTGCGGTGAAGCGTCGCCCGCCGCAGCCTGCCGTGCGGGGGCTGTGTGGTGAGGGGAGCCGCCTGGGGGCTGGGGGAAGGGGCCCGGCCTCCGCGGGGGCACGGTCGGAAGCAGGAGCTGCTGCGGGGCCTGTCGCGACAAAGCTGTCGTGGTAAGGCTGCGGCGAGGGCGTCGCGCCGCGTGTCGTGGCACCCGGGGCAGAGCTGGCGTTGGGCTTCGTGCCCGCAGGCAGCGCAACGCGATGCGGGCTGGGCGAGAGGCTAAAAATGTAAACGTGTCTTTAAAGCACACAAAAATCTCTTTATGTAAGTATATGTGTGTATTTGAACTTTACGTGTAAGTATATATGTATATTTAAACGAGGTATAAATGGATCTCTAAAGCAGTCGTAACCATCAGCGTGCTATTGAGAGTCCAAACCAAAGCAGTTAATCCATTGCTGTTTAAGTCTGGGGCTCCTGTTGGGTTTTGAGCTGGTGATCCTCCAAACGGGCTTAGAAAGGACCCAGCCGGTGAGTGTTCTGCTTCCCTTGGTCAGCTCTTCCAGCAGCTGCCTCGGGGTTCCCCAGCATTTTAGGCTGGGGAGTTGGGAAACACCGACAAAACAAGGAAAAATACGGTTTTCAATTTAACCTACAGTGAGAGGAGCAAGTGCAGAGCCTGTGAGCAGCAGCTGGTTCTCGCTAAGACAGATATCGGGCATAAAAAAAACTTAATTGCGTGGAAAATCTGCTTAGTGTTCTCTGGGGATCACGGCCGCGTGATTGTGCTTTTAAAGGGTTGCTGTATTTAAGCTTGCAGGAACTGAAACTTCACAGCGAGCCTAGAAAAATAGATGGGAGCTTCAGATAACACGATTGTAACATCATTGCCCTGCTGCTTGTCCCTCCACCATCCCGAATAGAAACAAACGGGCTCTGTTCGTTCGTCGTGTCTGTCCTAGCTGTGGGACAGGAGTTGCTGCTGGAATTGCCCTGCCAGCTGTCAGAGCGCAGTAAACTTGTGAGGGTTGCTATTGTGAGGCCATGGGTAAATAAAATGGAGTAGATGAGAGGAGAAAAAGGGGACAGGAGGAAAGCTGAACAGGTATGAGGTATTTCAGCCCTGGAATGAAGGGACTGGTAACAGTGCATAAGCTTGTGTACAGACTGAGTTACAGAGAGAGAGAGAAATTAGAGCTTCAGCCCAACATAAATCCCACAGAGGAGGAAGAATCTGTAGGATATGACTGTGGCTATAGTATGTGGATGTGCTGAGGGGGGAAACCTTCACAGAAACAGAAAGCTCTGGAGGTGTCTCCCTCCAGCAGCCCAGAGCCCGGCTCTGACAGACACTTTCACTTTTGGTTCCGCTTGCTTTCATTTCCCAAATCCTTTGGCTTTCTTGTAGCGGCGTTGCTGTCAGCGTGGTACAAGCAGTGCTCGCGCCTGTTGCCGTTAGCACGTGGAGAGTTTTTGTCTGGGTTTAAAACCATAAATGAATGCAGCCTGTCTCTGTGGCCAGCCGGGGCTGCCGAGCAGGGGGTGCTGAGCTGGTTGCGTGCGGGCTGGCAGAGCGGTGCAGGGAGCGCTGCAGCAGAAGGCTTGAGCAGCTTCTCAGCTGCTATTTGGAAGTGTTCACAGGGAGTTCTAAAGCTTAGGTTCGCCTCAGAGTTTTTGGTCTGAATCACCGAACTGTCTCTAGGAAGCCCACCAAGCGTTCGTTGAGCCCCTTGAGTGCTTGTTGGGCCAGCAGAGGCACGAGGCAGACTCACTGAGAGGCTCGCTCCTTGTCCTTCCCACAGAAACTGCTACAGTTCCACAGTCCTTGTTTCCCTTCCTTTCCTTCCCAGCCCTCCCCAAGTCTTTTGGCCTGAGACCTTGTTGGCCTTGATGCTGTTCTTTCCCTGATGTCCCAGGAAAGGCAAAAGAAATCGTGCATTTCTCCCGAGTAGGGGAAGGTGTGCCTCGACCACGAATACAGGTCTACCCTGTTCTGGGTTTATTTTGAGTAGGAATCTTTGCGCAAAACCAGCCTTGAAAAATTCCCTTTTAGCTCCATGCATCTAACCGAGAGACCTGGGCTGAATTTGAGAAGTCTGCAGCAGCCGGTGTTGCTACCTGGGGCTCTTGCCTGCCCTGCAGCACCATGCTGATGCTGGAGCAGTGAGAATTTTCCTCGTATTTGCGTGAATATTTTTCAAATGTACATTGCGTCAATCCCACGGGCAGGCTCCAATGTCCTGGATGTTTTTGGAGAGAAAAAAGTAGCACCTGCATTACTTTATGTGAAGCTGTGGAAGCTTGCATCTGAGGCGTGACATGACGTTCGCGCACAATAAATGCAGCTGGAGCACGTGATGGGTGGCTGAAGTATGCGTGACCTCCCCGGAGCTCTGCTGGCACGGCCGGGCAGCAGTGGCTCTCGGTGCTGAATGAAGTTACGGGGTAATAGCTGACGGGCAGATTAAGCGAGGCTGTCTTAAGGAGTCCGGCCAGAAAGTAAAACATTGCCTTTAGGATAGGTGAAGTAATGAGAATAATCTAAGGAAGGCATCCGTATCCACAGCGGCTTCCTGCAGCTTTAGTCCCTGCCTGCCCCGATCGGGAGATCCTCGAGCCCTATTTTGCTTTATCTGTGAGGTTGTGGGACGGTTTTGGGCGAGATTTGGCTGAAATAACCCTGACTGAAGTGTTTTTGTCTCCTTCCCAGCCCGTGCCAACAGCGCTGGCTCAGGTAGACCGCGAGAAGATCTACCAGTGGATCAATGAGCTGTCCAGCCCCGAGACGAGGGAGAATGCGCTGCTGGAGCTGAGCAAGAAGCGCGAGTCCGTGCCCGACCTGGCCCCCATGCTGTGGCACTCGTTCGGCACGATTGCAGCGCTCCTTCAGGTGGGTAGGGCTGGTGGCGTGCCCGATCTGCGCGGGGCGGATCTGGGGACGTAGCGATGGAGACCCTCATTGCCATTTCTGGGTGTGTGGCGGCTGCTGGATCGGGGGGTGAAGGGAGTCACGTGAGGGGGTGTGGGAAGCCCATTTCAGGTGTTGTCCATTGGTCATCACTCGCAAGGTGGTAGGTGGGCAGACTGCAGGCTTTCTGATGAGAGAGCTTACGTAGTTGGAAGGGGAACAGGTGAGTCTGCATGAGCTTGCTGTAGATCATGTTCTGCTTGTTTTCATATGGTCTCATAGCAGAAGCCCAACATTTTTACTCCTAAAGATCTCTGGTAGTGATTTTTTTTTTCTTTGGTTGGTTGGTTTGGGATTTTTCTTTGCATGAGCTTGAGCATTGCCTGGTCAAAAGGTTGCCCTTAAAGAGAGCCCACAGGAAAGGCAGCGCGGGAGTGCTGCTCCCTACTCCAGAGAGCCTTGGGAAGGAAAGTACCCGCATTTCTTGATAAACTGAGTGGCTCAGCTGAGCTCTGGGCAAGCTACAGCTGATGACTGGCCACCTGTGTGGTGAATCTAGTCATCCCCTTCAAAGAAGGAAGGAAAATCATGCAGGACAGGCAGTGCCAAACTGTTTTCAGAGTGGCTGTGAAACAGCTGAAGAAAATTATAAGGGAGCTGTAGTTGGAAGCAGGCAGATTTCTGAACTGGATTTCTCCCCCTTAGCTGCTTCCCCTGCGTTCGGTTAGAAGAGCACCAGCAGCTACGGCATGAGTAGAGCAGGTGTGCTCTGCCTCTGGGCACAGGAACAACATTCCTGTTTGCTCTGGGAGTTCAAAACAAAGCAGTCCCCACATCCGCAAAGAGCCAGGAAATTAAATGAACCCCTTTTTTTTTTTTTTTTTTAACTGAAATTAAGGTTTGACTACGTCCCTGTGACTCCTTGTCAGATTGGCTCTGACGTGGCTCTGCCCTTTTCTTTGTCGCACGGGGACTGCCACGTAACTTCAGGGTGATGCTTGGTGAGAGCAGGCTAACATCTCTTGACAGCATCGCTCCTTGCTGGGCAAATGCTTTTGTGCATCTTGACGGTTTTCTCCCTTAACTTTTCTTCACCTGTTAATTCTTAGGAAATCGTAAATATCTATCCATCCATCAACCCTCCGACTTTGACAGCCCATCAGTCCAACAGAGTCTGCAATGCTTTAGCTCTGCTACAGTGTGTCGCATCTCACCCTGAAACGAGGTGAGTGTCTCCGAGTATGTGAGTTTGCTGGGATGTTGATGCTGACAGCTCGGCTGGTCTGTTTCACTCCGGAAGCACATAAGCTCCTTTCTGTTCTTTTACCGAGAGACAGACCTGGAAGACAAGCAGCTGCTGGCTGCTTTCGCTTGTTTGCACGGATTACCAGGATGACAGCTTTACGGTGGTCCTGAATGCATTGCATTCCGTGAATCGTCCTGAGATCCTGCAAATTCCCAAAATATTGGGTTGTGACAGCCCCTGGGAGCTCAGCCAGAGACAAGGCTGCCTTTGCGCTGAGCGTTGTATGCAGGATCCATGTTTTAATGAGCTTATGGTTGTTTAGACCAGCTGTCCAGAGAGTGGAATGAGCAGGGCTGCCTTTCCCAGAGACTGTGTGTGGCAAGGGAGCAGTATCGGAGCCACGCCTGCGGTCCCCAGCCAGTGCCTGACTTCAGGGTTTCTCAGTCTCTGTCCAGCACATGTCAGCAAGGGAAAAGATGATGTTGGTTCAGCCAAAATCGGTAGCTAGTACTCAGAAGAAAACTATCCTGAGAGCCATGATCTCATGCTTCTGTTCCTGCTGAGAAGAACGCAGTAGGTAGCTGAATTTGTTTTCCAGCTGCTGCAAAGTAGCGTTAAACAACAACTCTTCATGAGATAATAGCCAAAGAAAGCGGGTAGTTTTACACCGCATGCTTTTACAATTAAAGCTTGAAAACTGAAGACAGATGAAGAATGTCGGGTGATTGTGCAAGAGAGCTCCCCTCCAGGCTAGCAGAGCGATCTCCAGGTTTCTCCCTGCAGCCTGTGTTCTTCGAAGTTGTCAGAAGGCAGTATGTGGGCTCTTGGGGAAAAGTGGCCCAGCACAGGGTTTACTTCACACCTTCCCATCAGGGAATGAACTGTTGCCCACTTTTGAGGAGCAGCAGCAATGATGTCTGTCAGGAACAACCTGAGGTTGTGCGTGGTAATACTGGATTTGTGCTTACTTTGTTTTCCTTGTCTCTCGCGGGTGTTCTCCCGTTCCTACAGGTCAGCTTTTTTGGCAGCTCACATCCCTCTCTTCCTGTACCCCTTCTTGCACACAGTTAGCAAGACGCGTCCATTTGAGTACCTGCGGCTCACGAGCCTCGGAGTGATCGGTAAGCAGCAAGATTGATGCTTCAGTTTATTTGCCCTGTCATCCCCAAGTGCTGTTTTTCTTCTTTTCTGCCCAAAACATTTCTCAGTGTATAAAGTAAGAGGGTCTTGAAGTGCATTTCTTTTTCCCAGAGGCTGATGACAAGGGGCTGTCAGCCACTTGGGTTTATATTACCACTGGGGGGAGAGCAAAGAACGTATCCCCTTTCTGAAAAAACAAACGGCCCCCAAACCCAGCTTCATTACATTTGTTACCAAAACGAGCTCTTCTCCAGCCGTGTGCTGCAGCATATTTAGGGTGGCAGTTGCTCTGTCAGCCCTTCAGCCCCAGTGATTCCTGCGCAGGACACAGTACAGGCCATCTTTGAAAGGCAAGTTTTGGTTTTGTTTTTAATGTATCACTTACTGATTTTGGTTTTTGTTTTTCCTTCAAGGGGCCTTGGTGAAAACCGATGAGCAAGAAGTGATAAATTTCTTACTGACGACAGAAATTATCCCCCTGTGCTTACGCATTATGGAGTCTGGCAGTGAACTCTCTAAGACGGTACCTACATTTTTTCTTAATTACGACTTTTTGTTGATTATATCCAAATGACCAGGCAGGCAGTAACCTGCAGAGTTGGTTTGTTTCCTGTTGTAAATGCTGGGGCAGCTCCGGGTGGAGTTTTACCTCCACCCATCCTCAAAAACAAAAACACCACCAAACTGAGCTGAGAGATGCTGAGTCTGGTAGTTTCTGTAGCCCAGCAGAGTAACTTCCAGGGCTGAGCTGGATTAATTTTCTTTGGCCTGAGAGAAGAGATGCTGTAACTACACAGTGCAGAGGTTGTGCAGCCCTTGGTGGTGGTGGAGATGGGGGTGTTCACTGCACCAGGCCTACTGTGTGGCCATAATCTTGAGGCTGTCCCGTGCAGCCTGGCAGTAATTGCTACCTCATTCAGCCTGCATCCAGTCATTTTGTGTGCACTGCTTTGTATCCACCTCTTTTCTTTAGCCAGAGATGCCAACCATTGTGTAGTGTCCTGCATTTTCTTTTGGCTTTAAACTTTAAATCAAGTACAGCATTTGCTGAAAGGCCTTTCAGCTCTGCTGAAAGAAAAAGAACTGCCATGAAAAGAGCACAGCACAAAGGCTCTTCTTTTTGGGGGTAGATAAGTTGTTTATATTCTCTCTTTTCTGATTTCTCCCTGCTCGAGGTTGCTACGTTTATTCTTCAGAAAATCCTCCTGGATGACACAGGACTGGCATACATCTGTCAGACTTACGAGCGGTTTTCCCATGTTGCCATGATACTGGTAAGATTATTTGTTTCTTCTGCTCGTAAAAGTTAAATGTTTTCTCTAGCAGCCAGCTTCTTCAGCAGCTATTTTACTGCTCTCTGGCTGTCCCCTGTGTAGGAGAGGTTTGGGTACCCGTATTTTGTTCATCCCAGGAGTAATAGCCCAGCTTGGACGCTTCTTTTAGCTTGCTAAGGGGAATACGTCTGCCCTGGAATAGCCATTACTCTGCTTTTATGTATTTGTGTTTGCTTTTTAAAGAGCCAGTCTCAGGAGAAGAAAACGCAGCACTAAGTTAAGCATTTTGCAGCCCTGGTTCTGTGCCTAAATGTTGATGCTTTCATTGGGAATATTTATGCGTCTGTTTTCCCAAATGTAAAGAAAACGTTTTCCGAACTCTCACGTGAACAGCAAAATATGAATGCTTGTGAGCTAATGTCCAAAATAACCAATGTGATAGGATTTTCGTGGTGAAGAAAGGGATCAGCTTTGGATGAAGTACATCTGGCTCGGGCCAAGTAAAGGAAGCAGTTAGAAACAGAAACCCTGGGGAAGGGGAGGGAAGGAGACCAAGGAAGAATCTGTGGCTGGGAAGGGTATGGACATGGAAAAACGCGGGTGGGTTAAGCTGTGACACTGTGGAAGAAGTTCTAGTTGTGGTATATTCCCACCACTGGGTGAAGCACTGACGCGATTAATATTCCACAGCACTAAGAGAGAGATGAAAATGCTCGTAGACGTTTCTGTATTTCAAAAATTAGGATAATGTACTCCTGTCTCATGAGAGTGATGGTTTGCTTCCTAGTCCGCTGATGAGTGCGTGAGGTGTTCTGCAAGTATTAGAGGCTTTTAAAAGAGCAAGTTAGCAATTTCTGTCCAGGAGCTGTCTGAGGAGCTCTCTGACCTGTTGTTCCTTATTTTGAAGAAATCTTGGTATCCAGGGGATAGCTAAGAACAGGAAGCTTGCAAAAGGGCAGATGAGGTGGCCCCACTAATTGCTGACTGACCAAATATCCAAATACAGGTGAATTTAGCTAATGGGGAAAATGGTCGGTGCTAGCCAATATAGTTTCACGGAGGAAAAAAAATCTTGCTGAGCAGATCATACTCGATGCCCAAACGTGGCTCGGGGCAGGTGCCTGAAGGCATCCATACAGTTTCCTCAGCTGGGTGCTTTCAGGCTGCAGCCATGTGCAAGGTCCTACATGTTGTGAGGAGCGAAGGCCAGGATAGGGATTGCTGCCCTGATCCTGTTTCCCAGTAACAGCTTACTGAGAGCTGAAATAGAAAGAGCAAATACAGCTCGGCTGCACGGTAAGACAGGAATGTGGATCTTACTGCACGGTGTGGGTGAGCCCAGTCCTTCCCAGGGTATTGGCAATATTTTAAAAGGGTGTCGAAATGCAGACAGTGCAGTGAGAGTGGGGAGTGTTGCAGAGGCTGGGAGCACACCGTGGAATCGCATCGTGATTCAGTTGGAGCTTATCAAAATGTGTGGGACGTGCTGCTGTGCCTCCTTTAGGGGGAAACCCCAGGTTTTCTTTAGTCTAGCAGAGTTGGACCAGTAAGCAGTCCTGGGGAGGTAAAACCAAGTAGAGATGAAGCAATCTTTTCCCCAGGCTGCTGGGACAACCCTTTCCAAGCCATCTCTCTCTCTCTCTGCTTGACCGTATGTTAGCAAGCAAGGTGCTGGGCTCCGTGCAGGGCTATCGAGTTGAAAGGTGACGGGCTGTGTTGGGTGGGAAGCCAGAGTGGTGTAGTGGTCTTTGCCAGGCTTTGCTGGTTGTGAAGCTGTCCTTACAGACGCTTTAACTGGTGACACTGGCCTCTGTCAAACAGGGTAAGATGGTCCTGCAGCTTTCCAAGGAGCCATCGGCACGGCTGCTGAAACACGTCGTCCGCTGTTACCTTCGCCTTTCTGATAACCCCAGGTAAACATTTAAGGAGTTTGGGCAGGGGCTTCTCTCACCCGCTTGGAAATGCAGCTCCTCTTGCCGGTGCCCACCTGGAGTCAAGGTTATTCGTCTGTCTTTACGTCAGCCTTAGCTCAGTGTGAAAAATGCTTTTTTTTTTTATTGCTAGCCCCAGAAGCTTTTATGGTAGATGGTAGAAACTGACTCTTTGGAGTTTGGTCAGACTCAAGCCGTGCAGGTTACAGCTGCCTGAGCTCAAACGTTGCTTGCACTGGGTGTGAGGGAAGGACTGAGTCGGAAGCTATGCTGTGCTCTCACTCTTCTGCGTCGTGTGGGCTGTTAGCAGTAAAAGTCAATCGATGAAATTCAGCGTGAAATCAGTTTGTACTTCCTCAGCTGACCAGCTGCCCGAAGCTGCTGCGTATGTGTTTGTTGTGTCTGCCTCTTCTGGCACGGCGCTGCCCTTGACCGGAGGGTGTCGGGACACAGGGCTTCGCTCAGTGGGATCTCACGTGAGGGATGGGAGCCGCGCTGGTCAGCAGGGCGCCACGTGCTGCTGCTCAGTGGTTTCCTTGGCTGGCCCTGCCAGGGAGACCCCCCAGGCAAACGAGCGTTGTGTCCCCGGTGGGGTTTGCTCCCCTCTTGCCCCTGTGAGTTTATTTGTTGGGCCCCGTTTCTTGTCTCTTGATGTAGGGCACGTGAAGCTCTCAGGCAGTGCCTTCCTGACCAACTGAAGGACACCACCTTCGCCCAGGTCCTGAAGGATGACACCACCACCAAGCGCTGGCTGGCTCAGCTCGTCAAGAACCTGCAAGAGGGTCAAGTCACTGACCCGCGGGGCATCCCCCTTCCTCCGCAATGACTGCTGGGGGAGGTGAGGGTCCGGGGAAGAAACAGCTCAGGTTTACAAAGAACCAGGAACAGATGACCTCTTCTGCAACAAACCGGGCACGCCGGCCGGCTTTCAGTCTGCCAGCTTGTCGGACCATTCCATCTGGCCAAAGGGCTGCTCTGTAGCAATGCAGCATGCCTCTGGAGATCGCAACACCAGCAGATGCTGATACTACAGCTTAAAAAAAAAAATCAATAAAAAAAACCTATCTGTAAAGATCCCCATCTCTCCAGGAGGCCTGGCTGGCATCTGTCCCTGCATCGACAGGCAGGGGTAGTGCAGGTGCCCGCTCTTGCGGCTCGCTCAGTCTCCACGCAAGCGCTGTGTGACACAGGGTGTGGTGTGCCGTGTCCCTCCAGTTCCTTGTCGCTTCTTGTTTACGCGTCTCTTTGGATGAGTGAGCTGGGTAAAAGCCGATCCTGTTGTTCTATCCCCTGTTAAGAGTGCTGCTCAGCTGCAGGTAGCCCGGGGACAGCTTCCCTGCGAGCGCATCCTCACGTCTGGCTGGCACAGCGAGCTTCTCTTCCTTTCCTTTGGCACGAAGGCCGTGGCTGGAGCTCGGCCACGGCGGTGCTCGCCCCGAGAGGAGGGTAGATCGCTTGCGATGAACCCGTGCGTCATCAGCTTGGGTCCCGGGGCTGTGGGGGGGGAGAAGGCAGCGGGCCTGTGGTTCTTGTGCTGTAAATAGTGCGCTTCCTCAGCACCCGCAGCTCTTGGCGCAGCGCTAACCAGGGGCCAGGGGGCTGATTGTGTGCTGGCCGCGGCTCCGGCAGAGCTCCTGCCCGGCGGGGCTGCTGCCTCTCGTCAGAGCTCAGCGTTGGGGAACCTGCCTCGGCGCGGTCAGCGGGGCAGCTGTGAGCTCCATCCTGCGGGCTCCAGGTACACCGGCTCCCTGCAGGCAGCTCTGTCCTGACCCCTTCCCCGTGCCTCCCAGCTCATCTCTGCCGGCCCGGTGCAGCCGTTTTCAGTTTTCAAACCTCCTGCCTTGGCGTCTGCTTCGGCCCCACCGCAAGTAAACGGCGCCGGCAGCCCCTTACCTGCCGTCCCTGCACAGAGGGCTCGGTGTGGCCGCGGCGGGGCAGGCTCCCGGGCTGTGCCGCAGCAGCCGGCTCTGCTGGCACTCAGCTGCACGCAGGCCTGGGCAGCTTCTCGTCCCCCCTTCCAGCAGCCCATTTTGCTGATCATCTGCAGCGTTGTGCCAACCGTGTCTTAAATCCCATCTGCTTTCCCCTCCCTCCTCCCATCGCAGCCTTGCGTAAGGAGGGCAGAGCACAGCCTCCTCCCTGCCCCGGGGTCCCGTTTTATAACCGTTGCCTCCTCCTTTCCTCTCCCCGGACCCTGGCCTTGACGGGGTGTGAAAATGCTTCTGTTTTTTGTAAGTTCGGATTAATAAATCATAAAACCCCAGCCAGCACGGCTTGTTCCCGGTCTGGTCTCTCGGCGAGGGCAGCGGCGGAGGGCTCGGTGCGGGTGGGAGGAAGGAGAGCTGTGGGTGCCAGCTCCTCCGTGCCCAGCTGTGGGTGCTGGCTGGGTCACAGCGCCATCCGGAGGGGCGAGGGCTCTCCATCGCTACAAGGGGGTGCCAAAACTGGGGTGTGGGGCAGGGGCCGCTGCTCGGTCCCGCTTTGCGGGGTGTTTGCAGCTGCTTGCTGGCGCCCCGGCCTGCAGCAGGAGCCTGCCGGAGCCTCTGCTGCCCTTCTTGGCTGTCAGGCGCTGGCAGGGGAGGGATGCCCGGGGCTGGCCCAGGACCTGGGGAGCTCTGGGCTCCGTGGGCGGCCAGCCCCGGGGGGGGGTCAGGTCAGCGCTGCGGTTTCGGGCCGCACGGCCAAGCGGCGGCGTTGCCCGGCCGTGCCACCCAGCTCCCCTCTCCCCGTGCAGCCGGGAGTTGCCGGGGAATCTCCGCTTCCCCGCTCCGCTGCTGCAAAACCCCGGCCCCAAAACCAGCGCGGCGGGGCTGGCCGTGCCCTGCCCGGGGCTGTGCCTCCGCTCTGGGACCGATCCGGGGGGGGGGGGGGGTCCCGCACTTTATTCCCCTCCCCCCCCCCCAAATCTCCCAGGGCTCCGCCACCCCCCGGCAGCGGCGGAACCGGTGACCTTAATCCGCGCCGACCTTGCGGGGCCCGGGGACGTGCGGGACCGGGGGGGCAGAACCGGAGGTGGTGGGGGGGGGCCGGGGGGCCGGGCTCACCGCCCCGCCGCTGCCAAGGGGCGGGCAGCCCGGGCTGCCCCGGCCCCGTGCGGCCGCAGTCGGCGGAGCACCGGAGGCGCGGCGCGGCACCGGAGAGCTGGTACGGGGCCGGGGGGCCGGGGGGGGCCAGGGGCGGCCGAGCCGAGCCGAGCCGAGCCTCCCCAGCGGGGGCTGCAGGGTGGGGGGAGAAGTGCCGGCGTGCCCCTCTGCTTTGGTTCAAGGGGCCCCCCCAACACCGGCAGCGTGTGCGTGCAAACCGGGCCAGCAGCAGGGTGGGGGCGCCCGGGGGGGGTCACCCCTCCCTGCATGGGCACCGCACACCCGGAGGCATTTAAATCTCCCGGGTGACACCGGGGGGGTCACGCCTGCTGTGCCCCCCAGCCCCGCTTGGGGACTGTCACCTCTGGGTGAGGAGCTGCGGGTGGGCCGCAGCACGGCCGCCTGCGGCCCCACAGTTCAGGCTGGAAAGGGGAGAAGGGGCTGCGGCCCCCCCTGGCAGGAGGCAGCGGCCCTTCGGGAAGCCCTCGGGTTGGGTTTCCAGCAGGAGGGCTCTGGCTCCAGCCCCTGGCTCCCGTCCCGCTCTCCTCGACAGAGGAGCAAGGGTCAGAGCTCTCCAGGGCCAGGGGTCTGCATGGGCTCGGGGCTCGAGTGCTGGGGACACCTGCCCCTGTGCCTGAGGGGCTCCCCGCGGTGGAAGGGGTCTTCTCCGCTGCTCTGTGTGCACGGGGAAGCCACCACTCCCCTGCTTGGGGCAGGGCGGGTGCCTCTGGGCTGTGTCTGCATGGAGAAGGGGCACGGAGAAGTGCACGCTGCCGCTTTGCACGCACGTGTGACAGGGTGCGGAGGACAGCCCTGCTGGTGGCAGCAAGCCGGCAGGGACTGGCCGGTCCCAGTCCCAGGCCAACGTGTCTCCCTGCTCCTCCAGCCTTGACGCCTCTCCTTCCACCCCGGCTTTCCCCAAACCCTCCCAGCCCCGTCCCCTCTGCTGCCGCTGCTCGGGGGGGGCGCAGGGCAGCCTGGGTGCCTGCGAGGGTCTGGCAGCCAGGCTTGGCAGCTGCCTGCATGCTGACGGCACCGGCTATTCCCAGCCCCGCAGCGCCGGTGCCGTGCTGAGTCAGGGGCCTGGGGCACGGCCGGCACCCCTGCACCCCTGCACGAAGCCCCTCACCCCGAGGGGGACCCCGAACCGCGATGGTGCTCCTCCCCGCATCCAAACCACAGCCTGCCAGCTGCGGTATGCAGTCCTCGAGGGCTGCTCGAGCATCCGGGCGACTGGCACATCCAAGCGATTTATCATCAGTCTAATTAAAGTCTTGACAGCCTAATCAAGGACTTATTGTAAGTCCCGTTGCATTTATAGTCCCACTTGTCCCCGCTCGCTCCCAGCAGTGCTGCCGTTCTGCCGCTGCGCTCCCAGCCCCGGGGTGCTGGGAGAAGGGTCCGGGAGCCCCTGCCTGCAGGTGCGTGGTGCTGGCACTGAGGTTTGTCACCGTTACCCCAAAATTTGCTGCCGTGGGGCTGCTGCCAGGTGGTGGGGGCTCTCCCCGGCAGTTTTGCTGGCTCCCAGGGTTAGTCCCTCTGCTCCCCTCCTGGCTCCGGGGGCCGCTCTTGCAAGTTTTTTCATTTTCCCCCAACACCTTTCAAGCGCTGGCTTCCCGGTAATGCAATCAATATTTCATGAGCACACCGAGACGAACTTGACACTTAACGAAAGCGGTGACCTGGGAGGAGGCAGGCGCAGGTGCACTCGCCTACACCGCACACGGGCGTTGGGGGCAGACCCCCGGCAGCGCCCGGCCCCGCTCCCCTGCCACCCCTTCTCTTCCTCCCCAGCAGCGCCGGCACGGAGGAGGCAGGGCCATGGCATCGCTGCCGTGCAACGCCCGTGAGTGCTCTCCAGCAGAGGGGATGCGTGGGGCAGGGCGCTGGGTGATCCTGATTTACACCGGGGCAAATCTGTGGGTTTGGGCTCGTCTGGTGGCATGTGGGAGCTTCCCCACCGTGGCCATCGGGGTGGGGGCTGGCAGCAGCAAAACGGGGGGTGAAGGCTCCCGAGGGTCGATGGGGAATCCCTGTTTGTCCCTCTTGTGGCACAGGGAGTTTGTTTGGGGTCCTTCCTCCTCCATTCCAAACTGAGGGATTGTGCGGGGTCCCAGAGGCTGGAGGGAGCACTGCCCCCGTGACGCAGCCCCCTCTGCCCCCCAGGCATCCAGCTCACGGACACGCTGGAGCAGATGCAGCAAGGGGCGTTGATGCGCAAAGTCAAGTCCAAGAGCTGGAAGAAGCAGCGCTACTTCAAGCTGCAGGACGACTGCATGACCATCTGGTACCAGTCCAAGAGGACGGGCAAAACCGAGTCTGCTTGTGAGTACCAGCCGGGGTGTGTCCGGGGGGGCCATCAGTAGGGTTCAGAGTGAACACGGTTGTGAAGGTGTGAAGGGTCTTGGAGCTGAGTTTGCGAAGGGTGCTGAGAATCAGAGGCTGTGTGCATGCCTAGGGGCTCCTCACCCACACCGCTGTGGATGAGCAGCTCAACGTGAGTGAGGAGAGGGGTGGGTCAGCAGAAGGAGGGATGGTTGCAAGGGCAGACGTCTGCGGGCAGTGTCCCCTGCCCTGCGGTCCTTGTCCCCACAGACAGAGCTCCTCTCCCTCTGCCCCAGTCTCCATCAGCGACGTGGAGACGGTGCGGGAAGGGCACCAGTCGGAGGTGCTGCAGAGCCTGGCCGAGGAGTTCCCCCCCGAGCGCTGCTTCACCATCGTCTTCTACGGCCGCCGGGGCAACCTGGACCTCATCGCTGGCTCGGCGGAGGAGGCGCAGTGCTGGGTGCAGGGCCTGCGCCAGCTCATCGAGGTGGCCACCAGCATGGACCAGAGGGAGAGGATGGACCAATATCCTTCCCGCAGGCACTGCACTGCACTCCCTCCATCCCCAGCCTTGCCCCAGCACGTGCTTAGTTTTTAGGGGTCTCACCGGCAGCATCAGGCTGGGGAGAGCCCGCAGCAAAAGGAGAAGGTTTGGTGCTCCCCAGCTCCGTCTCCCTTAGCCACGGTCCTTTCCCTTAACATCTGCCCCGGTTTCTCGCACGTGGATTCGTGACTGGTTCCAGAAGGCTGACAAGAACAAGGACGGGCGCATGAACTTCAAGGAGGTGCAGCGTCTCCTCAAGATGATGAACGTGGACATGAACGAGGACCATGCCCTGCGGCTCTTCCAGGTACACACCACACCTGCGGGGCTGGGCGGGCTGGAGCAGGCTGCACAACCTCTCTGCAGAAGGTCTTCCTTCCTTCCTTCCTTCCTTCCTTGATCCATCCCAAATCCCTCTCTCCCTCCGTTGGGTTGCGTGGGTCGATGTCACCACTGCTGGTGGTGTGGAGTCCCCGTGCCCTCTGCTGGCACTGGGTGAACCTCCCTGGGCCCTGGGGGAGCTGGGCACCCCATGCCCCTGGGCAGGGTGCTGAGCGAGCCCCCCTGCAGGCTGCCGACAAGTCGGAGTCGGGGACGCTGGAAGGGGAAGAGTTTGTGCTCTTCTACAAAGCCCTCACGGAGCGCGAGGAGGTGCTGAGCCTCTTCCAGGCCTTCTCTGAGGACGGGAAGAAGCTGACGCTGCTGGAGCTGGTGGATTTCCTGCGGCAGGAGCAGCTGGAGGACGAGGGCACGGAGGAGCTCGCCATGGAGCTCATCGACAAGTACGAGCCATCGGAGATGGGTGAGAGCCCGGAGCTGCGCCCTGCGCTGGGGAAGGGGAGGACTGAGACACCCCCTGCCCCTCCTGCTGTGGGTGGGTGCAGGCAAAGGGCTCACCGCCTCCCTCCTGTGATCTGGGTGCAGTTCCCCCTTTTTGGGTCCACTTTCCCTTCCGGGGGAGGTTGGCCAGCCGTGGGGTGCAAGGTCCTGCTTTGGGGCCCACTGCCTGCCTCCCCAAGGCTGCTGCCTCCGGCACCCCCATCGCTCCTCGTGCCCCAGCCTGCTGCAGGATGCCAGGGGCCACCAGCAGCCCCACTTGCCCCAACCCTGTTCCCCTGGGTCTCCAATCTCCTCTTCTCCCATCTGCCTGCAGCCAGGGCTCGCCACGCGCTGAGTGCCGACGGGTTCCTCATGTACCTCTGCTCCCTGGAGGGCTCCATCTTCAACCCCCGGCACCAGGTGCTGTGGCAGGACATGACCCAGCCGCTCTGCCACTACTTCATCTCCTCCTCTCACAACACCTACCTGATAGAGGACCAGATCCGGGGCCAGAGCAGCATCGAGGGCTACATCAGGTAATGGGCTGCTCCCACCCCCCCATCCCCGGGACCCCCAGCGCCGTGCCCCAGGCAGCTCCATGGGGGCGAATCCAGCAAGAGGAGAAGCTCCTTTGGCTGAGAGCTGACCCTGGGCCTGGGGCAGACGGGGATATTGCCCTGGGGGCTGGTTGCCAGCCTCCCTTCGTGATACAGCACCCCTGTGGCCATGCCCAGGAAGAGGTTCCCTTTTGGAGATGCTCAGCCCAACTCTTCCTGCTCTCCATCCACCCATCCATCCATCCATCCATCCATCCATCCATCCATCCATCCATCCCTCGATGGGTGTCCCCACCCTGACAGCTGTCCCCTGGTCCTGCGGGGGGGACACCACCACCAGAGGGAGGGCAGGGGGTTGGTGCCCTGCCCAGGCACGGGGTACCGGGGTGACCGCCCACCCGCAGGGCTCTGAAACGGGGCTGCCGCTGCCTGGAGGTGGACTGCTGGGACGGGCCGAACGGGGAGCCCATGGTGTACCACGGCCACACCTTCACCTCCAAGATCCCCTTCAGGGAGGTGGTGAGCACCCTGGGGAAGTACGCCTTCCAGGTAGGGCGCTGGGAGTCCCGCCTGGCCTCGGCGGGGCTGGGGGGCGTGCTGAGGGGCGGCGACAGGGCTCCGGGGGGGGGCAGCAGTGCTGGGGCACGGTGGGGACGGTGGCTGTGGCCATTCCGGGGGGCATCGGGGCATGATATGGGGAGGTGAAGGGCTCAGGGGGATCCGAGGGCTCCTTCCCGGTACCGACAGCACCTGGGCAAAGCCCTTTTGAGAGCTTGTGGCTCTCCCCAGCCTCACCGAGGCTGGTCCCTGGCCACGCAGCCGAGCCGTGCTGCCCTTAGAGCCCCCCCGGAGGTGGCTGCTTTCTCCCTGTCCCCCCACACCGCTGCTGCTCACCCCGGCGCTGTGGGACAGGAGCGTTGGCACCTTGCTCCCCAGGCCTCCGACTACCCGGTGATCCTGTCCCTGGAGAACCACTGCAGCATGGAGCAGCAAGAGGTGCTGGCCCAGCAGCTCAGGGACATCCTGGGGGAGCAGCTCCTCACCGCCACCGTCGACGGGCGCGTCCCCACCCAGCTCCCGTCCCCGGAGGTAGGGGCAGAAGAAACCTGCCTGGGAACTGCTGTCCTGCCTGGGAGCAGGACGGGGAGGTGGCTCTGCTGTCCCCCCCCCCCCCCCCCCCAGTCCTCCTCCTCCCTGCCCCATCCCCTCCTGGATGCTGAAGGGAGCTGGTGGCGCCGGTCCCTGACACCGCGGGGTCCCAGGGGACGGCGCTGAGTCCCACGGAGCCCAGCACCCCAGGGTCCCCACCCCTCCGCCCCTGCCCCTGCAGGAGCTGAAGCACAAGATCCTGCTGAAGGGGAAGAAGATCGGGCGGCTGGAGGACGTGCTGGACGGGCCGGGGGACGAGGCACCCGACGTGTCCGACGATGACAACGGGGCAGAGGCAGAGGAAGAGAAGAGGAGGATGAAGGTGGGTGGCCTGGGCTGGGGACTGGCTGGTGGTGCTGAGCCCCCGGACACCGCTGTGGGACGCCACCAGGAAGGGGGGGGCAGACATTTCCGGGCCATGTCAGCCCCCTTTTGGCACCCCATGGCGGCACCGTGATGGGGGCCCCCTGCCTGCTCCGTTCCTGCGGGGCTGGGGGACCTGACGGGGCTCTGCTTGGCAGAAGGACAAGGAGAGCCTGGCCCAGGCGTTGTCCGACTGCGTCGTCTACTGCAAGAGCGTGTCCTTCCGGGGCTTCCAGGAGGCACGCAGCCACTCCCGGCCCTCCGAGATCTCCTCCCTCGCCGAGGCCAAGGCCAGGAAGCTCATCCGGGATGCGGGTGAGGTGGGGGTCCAGGGTGGGGGGGTGGCTTCTGGGTGTAGGGTGAGAGCCTTCAGGCACCGGGCTTCCTCCCCGTCTGGGAGAAAGACGGCCTGGCAGGGCTGTGACAGAGGTGCTCGGCTCTGGTGGGTGAGCGGGGTTTGTGGGGTTAGGCAGCAAGGTGGGACGGCTGGGTGCCTTGGGGGGAGAGGGAGAACGGGTGGCTCAGCACGCGCTCTGGGTGGCTGTGCAGGCCAAGCGATGGCCTCACGGGCGGCCCTCCCCCTCCATCCCTAGGGAACGACTTTGTCCGGCACAACGCCTGGCAGCTGACTCGCATCTACCCCAGCGGGATGCGGACCGACTCCTCCAACTACAGCCCGCAGGAGATGTGGAACGCGGGGTGCCAGATCGGTACGGCCTGGGGGTGTCGGGGCTGCGGGCTGGGGAGCTGCCCCGTGCCACCCTGACCCATTTCCCTGCCACCTTCCCCCAGTGGCCCTGAACTTCCAGACGGCTGGCACGGAGATGGACCTGTGTGACGGGCTCTTCAGCCAGAACGGCCGCTGTGGCTACGTGCTCAAACCGCCCTTCATGAGGGACGAGGGGACCCTCTTCAACCCCGGTGAGCCCAGCACCCGGGAGGGCCCCGGCCCCGTCACCCTGACGATCCAGGTATGGGCTGAGGAGGGACCCCGGGGAGCTGTGCGGGGCCCCGTTGCTCCCAGTTGGGTTTCCACACCACCCTGGGGGGTCCCTGCCCTTCCGTGCAGGTGATCAGCGGGCAGCAGCTGCCCAAAGTGGCCAACAGCAAGGACGGAGCCATCATCGACCCGCTGGTGCGCGTGGAGATCCACGGGGTGCCCGCGGACCAGGCGCACCAGGAGACCAAGTACATCGAGAACAACGGTGAGCCCCCCCCGCTGCACGGGGACCCGGCGCTGCCCTGTCCCTGCCCTCCGTCACCCCCCAGCACCCCCTCTCCCTCCCCAGGGTTTAACCCCCGCTGGGACGAGACCCTCCAGTTCCAGCTCCACGTGCCCGAGCTGGCCCTCGTCCGCTTCGTGGTGGAGGATTACGACAAGACGTCCAGGAACGACTTCGTGGGGCAGTTCACCCTAGCCTTTGCCAACATCAAACCCGGTGAGCGATTGCTGCCCGGTGGTATAGGGTGCTGGGGGGGGGGGGGGGGGGCTTCTTGGCTGGGCGCTAGGGAGCGGGGTGGTCAGCCACGGCCTCGCTGTCCCCCCCGCAGGCTACCGCCACATCCACCTCCTCTCCAAGGACGGCACCAGCATCCCGCCCTCCTCGCTCTTCGTCCACATCCGCATCACCGAGCCGCCCGGCCCCGAGCAGGACTGACCCGCGGGGCCAGTGGGACCCGGATGGAAGCCATAGGGCCGGCCCGGTTCTGGCCCCACGCGGCTGGGGCCACGGGGCTGAGCACACCACCCCCTAGTCGATCCGTTTGTGTCGTCCCTGTGTCGTCGTCGTCGCTGCTGTGCCCGTGTTTGCGGTGGCCTCTGGGGGCTGGGGAAAGGCACTGATGTCTCCGTCAGTTTGGGATGTCTCCCGCCCTCCCTTCCCAGGCACTTGTGCGGGGTCAGTGCTGGTGCGTGGCTCCCCCTGCGTACAGCTGGCCCCGGCGGGGCTCAGCCACGGGGAGGAGGAGAGCTGGTGCACGGCGCCCAGGCTCTGCCGGGGGGCTGGTCCCCCCACCCAGGGGAAGCCAAGCAAACCCCGGGGCTGGGCAGAGCTGGGAGAGGAGCCGGTGCTCGCTGCCCCCCACCCTGCAGCGCGCTCAGAGCCCCTGGCCCCCACAGCCCCAGGGGTGCTCCTGGCCAGCACCACGTTATTAACCCTGGCCATGTCCTTTCGATGTAAGCAACCTAATAAATTGTTCAGTGGCAGGCAGACACAGGTCTGGGTGCAGTGGTGTTGGGGACGGGGATTGGGGCCAGTGCAGCAGGGCAACCCTGAGAGGAGCAGCAAAAGGCTGAGCAAACCCAACTCAGGCTCAGGGTTTCGCGGATAGCATGCCCCTGTTGTGCAAGCACCAGGGCTGCTCTGTCCCCGTCACTGTCCTGATGAGATGTGGCTGCTGCCTCAGGGTGCAGGATGGGTTTTGGCCCTGCATAACCAGAGCACGTTCAGCACAAACCCCAGGGCCTGCTCCTAGCCTGACTGGGGGGTCCTAGGCAGCCACGCGCACAAGGAGAGGCTTCCAGCTGGAGCTGTCCCATAGCTCGCAGCCCCCTACTCCCCAGCGCAGCCAGGAGGACCCAAAGCAGCCCAGAGCAAGAGGATTAAAAGGAGCGGAGAGATCCCTTTTATACAGTCACGTATCTTACACCCCATATACATATATGCCTATACACACACGTCCATCTCCGCCTCACGGCAAGGCGCCGTCCTTCCCCTCGGGGCACCCTCCTTCCAGCTCCGGCACGGGGCGCCCCACGGCCGGGCTCTCCCTCTGCACGGCGTGGAGGTGGACGGTGGGCGTGCTGGGGTCCTTGCCCACCCCCTCGGCGGCCCCACGCTCGGGGTGGTGCCGCTGGATGTGTTTGATGACCTGGAACTTCTGCTTGGCCTTGTAGGGGCAGTAGCGGCAGAAGAAGGGGTGCTCGTTGGTGTGGGTGAGGTAGTGGTGGCGCAGGCCGGCCGCCCAGCGGAAGGCCCGCCCGCAGGCGTTGCAGACGTAGGGCTTCTCCTCGCTGTGCTTCTTCAGGTGGGTCTTGAGGAGGAAGCGGGTCTTGAAGGCCTTGCCGCACTGCTCGCAGATGAAGGAGCGCGCCTCGCGGTGCCGCGTCTCCTTGTGCACCCGCAGCGCGTCCGCCCGGTTGGTGCAGTACTCGCACTCGTCACAGCGGTACGGCTTCAGCCCTGCGGCGACGGGGACAGAGATGGGGGCCAGCGTCTCCACCCCGCAGCACCTCTGCGGGTCTCTCCGTCCCCAGGGACCCTCCCCACACACCCCCTCCTTGGTTCTGGGAAGGTACAGCCCACCTGCACCCCTGCAGGCACCCCGAGACCCCCCCCATTTCTGTACCACCCCACCTTTCCTCCCACCATTCTTCCCAGCACTGTAACGCAGCTCCAGGGCATTGTCCCCAACCCAGCAGCACTCGGGGACGTGCTGAGCCACTTCTGCAGGGTGTCTGGCCGTCGGAGCTGGGGGCTGTGTGGCCCCACGGCCCCCCCTTGCCAGCAGGGCTTGCGGTGCCCCGTGGCCACACTCACCCGTGTGCTTCGTCATGTGGTACTTGAGCTGATTCACCCACTTGCACTTGTAGCCGCAGTCCGGGCAGAGGTATTTCCGCTCCTCCTTGTGGATCCGCATGTGGTACTGGGCAGAGGGACACGGGGCACCGTCAGGATGAGGCCGTGCCGCCTGCCCTGGGGGCATGCAGGGCTCTGGGATGCCAGCAAGGAGCTCACGGGGAAGACTGACATCTCAGGAACTGCGAGTGGCCAGGAAGGCTATCTGGTGGCCCGGGGTTCCACAGAAGGGTCAGAATGAGACCCTGATACTGCTGAGGTTGCTCTGTCCCAGCCTACGGAGGCCACAGGCTTTTCTTCCTACGTTTGGCATTTAGGACTAAGTCCAGGTTAAAAAAGAGCCCGACAGAGCAGAGTGCCTCACAGCAGCCTTGCCCAGGAGGCCCTCGAGGGCTCCAGCACAGCCTGGCCATTAAAAAAGTCGATACTTCTTTTAGCAAAGACAGGCCATTTTCCTTCCATTACCCCATGCCCGGCTCTCTTGTTCTAGGAAAGGCCCTTTACTGTGTGGGAGGACGCTAATCACCTGCAAAGCAGAGCAGAAAGGGCATGCAGACACCGTCCCCTAGTGCCACGTTGCCCTGAACAGGTACCTCCTCCAGAAAGGAAGGCTGCCCCGCCATGGGGGCACGGCCACGTGCGCTCAGAGATGTCAGCGGGGAAGAGAAACGAACTCAGCCAGGTGCTGAGTTTCTCCTCGAGTCTTGCTTTGCTAAGCCCCCCGCCCCTTTATTTGCAGCAGCAGGAAGCAGGGTGTAGGTCAGAACCATATTCTTCCCCAAACCTCCACGTCTGTGCCCCCCCCCACCCCGAGCAGGGCGCTCACCTTGAGGCGCGAGGGGTCGGCACAGGCGTACTTGCAGAGGTGGCACTTGTAGGGCTTTTCTCCGGTGTGGATGCGGATGTGCCAGGTGATCTTCTGCCTGTTCTTGGTGCTGTACTCGCAGTCCGAGCACTTGTAGACGCGGGTGCCCCCGTGGCCCTTCACGTGCTGGTCGAAGACGAGCTGGTGACGGCAGGCGAAGTCGCAGAAGGGGCACCGCAGGGGTTTGTCCTGGGGGGCGGCGGGCTCGTGGCTCTCCACGTAGTGCCGCACCAGCTGCTGCCGCTCCTTGGCGGCAAAGCTGCACAGCTCGCAGCGGTGCCCGAAGTGCTGCCTCTTGTGCTCCTCCAGCGCGTCCCGGCTGGGGAAGGTCTCCTTGCAGGTGCCGCACTCCAGGTGCGGGTGCTGCTTCTGCACGTGGCACTTGAGCGTGGCCTCGCTGTGGCAGACGAAGCCGCAACGCGGGCAGCCGAAGGCCACCTTCTCCTCGTGCCGCCGCAGGACGTGCTGCTTGAGGGCCGTCTCGGAGCTGAAGCGGGCCTCGCAGCGGGAGCAGCCGAAGTTGAGCTCGCCGCGGTGGCAGCTGTTGACGTGGCGGGTGATGTCGTTCTGCAGGTAGCTGCTGTAGTCGCAGAGCGGGCAGAAGTGGGTGGGCGTCTTCTCGTGCACCCGCAGGCGGTGGATGCGCAGCTTGGAGTTGGTGCCGAAGGTCTGGCTGCAGCTGCCGCAGGCGATGCGCCCCACGCCGGTGTGCAGGGACTGGTGGGCCTCCAGGCGGTACCGCCGCGTGGTGCTGAACTCGCAGTAGCGGCACTGGTGGGGCTTCACCCCCTCGTGCTTGATGCGCACGTGCTGCCGCAGGCAGCGGGCCTGCTTGCAGGTGAACTCGCACTGGCGGCACTGCAGCTGCGGCCGCTTGCTGTAGTGCTTGCGGTGCAGCTTGCGGTGCAGCCTCAAGGCTCTGGCCGCCTGGGAGGTGAAGGGGCAGGAGGCGCAGCGGAACTCGCCCAGCGCCACGCAGCCCCGCTTCTTGTGCGTCCTCATGGCCCGCTCCTGGTGGCAGGTGAAGGGGCAGGTGGGGCAGGAGAGACGCCTCCGCTTGGGCAGCGTGGCTTTCGGGGCGGCTGCGCCCGGTGGGGGCTCGCCGGGCTGCCCCGTCTCAACGCTGGCCGAGTCTCCCCCGGGGATCTGGGTGCTTTGGGGTCCGTCCTCCTCGGGAGGCGCGAGGTGCTTCTCAGCACGGTGGCTCTTCAGGGCCCGCTGGGAGCGAAAGGCCTCGGGGCACTGCGAGCACCAGAACTGCTCCAGGCTCCGGCACCCGTCCTCCACGTGGGAGGTGATGGTGGAGACGCGGGAGCACACGAAGGAGCAGGCGTTGCAGTGCAGCTTCCCCCCCTCCAGCCGGTATTTCTCGGAGGGCTTCCCAGGCTGGGAGGGACAAGCGGCTCCACTTGGCTCAGCCCCATCCCCTCGCTGCGAAAGCTCTTCCGTCACCTCCCTGCTGTCACCCAGGAGGGACTTCTCCGGAGAAGGACAGCCCAGTGCCCGTTCCCCAGCCGAGGGACTGTCTGATGCCTGCACTTTATCAGCCAGCACTCCAGCTTCCCAGGGAGGGTCAGGATGTCCTGACTCCTCCGTGCCTCCCCTGTCGCTCTCTGCTGTTTCTGTACCGTTGTCACCTAGCTGGCCAGCAGGCTGGTGCAAGCCAGGTGGCTCCTGAACAGCCGGCTTGAGGATCTTGTTCTTCTTCAGGAGAACCGGGCACTTTTTGAGGAGGTGGGTGTTGAGCCCCCTTTGCTGCTTAAAGGTGGCGCCGCACTCACAGCACACGAGCGGGGCCCGGCGGCTCTGGCAGCTGGCTTTGGAGTGCAGGGACAGGGACTTCTCCTTACGGGTTATGTAGGAGCATTTCTCACACTTAAAGATCTGGCTCTCCGACTGCACCACCAGCATCTGCACCCTGCCCTCCAGCACCAGCGTCTCCGCCTGCTCCTTGTCCTGCTTCCGTAGCGCCTTCAGCACCGACTCCGAGCCGCTCCTGGTGTCGTTGCTGGAGGCGGCCCCATCGCCTGGGACGGGTGGGTGGCTCTGCTCAGAGGTCTTCAGCACGCTGAACCAGGCCTCTGGCAACTCAGCCGGACCGGTCTCTCCCACCTCCGTGCCTGTGACCAGCTTGCAGGGGGCTGAACAAGACCCCTCGAGGTGGCCCACGGCCTCCCTGACGCTGTCTTTTTCCTGGCTGGCACCTGGTGCGACGCTGCCCTCCAGCCTCGCCTCCTCATCCTCATGGACATCTGCCTCCTCTTCCTTATAGTCCGGGACGTCTTCAAGTGCATTGTCGTTGTCCTCCAAGCCGAGGTGATCCCGGGAACCCAGCATCTCGTAGGCTGCAGGAGGCTCCTTGCAGCTCAGCATTTCCATGCTCTCCGGCTGCGCCGCGCACGCACCTCCAGTCAGGTGCTCCAGGATGGGGTCAGACGAGACGTTCAGCGTCTCTAAGTGCAACGTGCAGCTCTCTGCCTCTTCCCCAGCAGCAGCAAGCTCAGCCGAGCCCGGGGCAGCATCACTCTGCAGGCAGGCATCTCTCAGGGCGTCGCCAGTGACTGGGCAGCTCTGCTCCCCCTCGCCCGTAGCTCTCTGCACCTTGCTGCTGTCCTCTGGCAGCGCTGTGTCCTGCCCAAGAAGGGGCACCGCGAACGCTTGCTGGTAGCCCTCTTCCCCCTGGGACTCCAGCTGGGATGGCTTTGCCTTTGCCCACTGCTCTTTGCCAGAGAGGGGGGAGCTGGCGTCCACACGCAGGGCCGCACCGAGCTCACAGCCAAGCAGCGCCTCGGAGGAGGAGATCTCCAGCTCCTTGCTGGCATAGTTTTCCAGCCAGTCCTTATCACCAGGCACGTAGCCGTGAATCTTGCGTTTGTGGAAGAAGAGGCTGGTGTTGCTGAAGGTGCAGTAAGAGCAGAGGGCGCAGCGGAACTCCTTCTGCTTGGTGTGCTTGCAGTTCTCGTGGTTCAGCAGCGCCTGCTTGTACTTGGTCTGGTAGGCGCAGTACCGGCACTGGAAGGTGGGCACCTGGTAGTTCTGCGAGTGCTTCGCCTGCACGTGCTTCTGGAGCTCGTACTTGCGCTTGCAGGCGAAGCCGCACACCTCGCAGATCAGGCTCTTGCCCTGGTGCCGCAGCTTGTGGCTGCTCAGCTGGTCAGCACGGTGGCACCGGTACGAGCACTGGTTGCACTGGTACCTGTGGGGAGAGCAGAATCGGTCAGGCGACGTGGGGAACTGCGGCAGGCTGAGCCCTGTCGGACACACGCAGCTCGGCTTCCCCGTCCCAGAATCCCGGGGGAGGGGCACCGTCTGGTTTGCTGGATCTGACCCTTGCAATCCGGGCAGCTCTAACCACAAGCAGTTCCTCCCCGTTGCACCCCGTGGCACTGCTGGTGCTCCACATCCCCAGCCTGGGGACAGGAGTCCCTGGGCATCCCAGCAAGCAGCTGGGTCAAAGGACAGTGAGTGGTAATACAGGAGTAAAAACACGTTTCGGCAGAGCCCTGCACAAACCCAAGCTGCCCTTGGCCCACGAGCATCAGCAGAGCGCGTGAACCCGAGCTCAGAACTGCAGCAACGTGGCGGTGGTGCCGAGACACCAGAGAGAGCTTTGCCTCCACAGCACCGTGCCGGCAGCAGCTGCGAGCTCAGACCGCGTTTATCACGTGCCAAACAGAGCAGGCGGTAGCCGCTCCCAGGCACGAGGGAGGCTGGCACCCAACGCGGCTCCTGGAGCAGGATTTGGGGAGCCCTAACAACGCTGCCAGGCCAGGCGGCCCGGGGGTAGTACCGGAGATCACCGGTGTGCTTGCGCATGTGGACGCTCAGGTAGTGCTTCCACTTGGTGATGTATCCGCACTCGGTGCACATGAAGTTCTTGTCGTCGGAGTGGGTCAGCATGTGCTTGGACAGGTAGCTCACGTCGCGGCACGTGAAGTCGCACAGCTCGCACTTGTGAGGTTTCTCTCCTGCAGGGGACACAGAAGCGTTCTCGGTGCGACGGCAGGACAAGGCAGCGCTGCGGGGGAAATCGGCTCAGGAGGTTAGGGTAACGGCAGGGACGGGGACGGGTCACGGCTTCAGCCCGACAACCGAGCACCGCTGGGTGGCAGAGCCACCGCTGGGACCCGGAAATCCTGACCCAGCCCTCCCTGGCCTCCGTGTCCTGGCTCAGCTTCGGGCGCCCCGCCGCAGATACCCACCCGTGTGCAGCAGCATGTGCCGGATGAGCACGCGCTTGTGCGCGGTGGCGAAGGCACACTCGCTGCACTTGTGGATCTTCTCGTTGGCGTGCATCTTGCCCACGTGGTCGTGGAACTCCACGGGGTTGAAGGTGGCGTAGGGACAGAAGCTGCACTGGAGCTGCTCGCTGCCCGGGTGCCCCTGCTTCTTGTGCTTGCGGAAAACGTGCTTGTTGGAGCAGATGAAGTCGCACTGCTGGCAGTGGAAGGCGTAGTGGGTTTTCCGGTGAGCCTCCATGGCCTCGGCCGTGCCGAAGAGCAGCGAGCAGGCGTGGTACTTGCACTCCACCGCCTTGATGCCGTGAGCGTCCTTGAGGTGGCGGACAAACTCCTTGCGGTCTTCCGCGCAGTAGTCGCAGCCCCCCTGGAAGCAGCTCAGCCTCTTGGGCTCGGCTTTGTGGGTCTTCAGGTGCTCCTTGAGGGCCTGGCTGAGGCGAAACTTCTCCTCGCAGACCGGGCAGGAGTAGACATCGGAGTAGAAGTTGGAGATGTCCTCGTGCATGCTGGCCATGTGGCGGTTGAGGGCGTTCTTCTCCACCGAGCTGTAGTGGCAGAGCGGGCAGCGGTGGGCCTTCTCGCCCGTCTCGCGCATCATGTGGATCTTCAGCTTGCTCTTGCTGGTGAAGAACTTGTGGCAGTTGGGGCACTGCAGGCTGGGGTCAGGGAAGTGCAGGTGGAGGTGCTCCACCAGGTGCGTCCGCTTCTTGAAGCACCGCTTGCATTCGGGGCACATGTGGGTTTTGTAGAGGTACTCGGAGCCCTCCGCGACGTCCCCTGCGAGCGAGGAGAGGATGGAGAAGACGAGCACAGGCAGACGTTCCCTCCCTGACCCCGCCGCGCCGGGCTGAATCACATAGCAGCCAGGTACCTGCAGGGGCTGTCCCCGTCCTGAGCCACCGGCACGGTTCGGGTGGGCTCAAGTGGCCCAGCGCAGCCTAAATCAGACCTGCCCGCGTGCCTCTGCTCCCCAGAGCCAGGCAGCCCCTGCTTCTGCCTGCGCCTGGCTGTTCCTAAAAAGTCTAGAAGAAACAATCTTGCTTGTTCATAAACAAAAGGCAGCTCCCAGCACGGCCCCACGGTCATACCTTTGAAATACTGTGCCCGGGGCGCCTTGGCTTTCTCAGGAGCCTCTTTCCCACCCTCTTTTTCCTCGCCTTCACAGGGGCTCTCTCCGTTCTCCTGCGGAGACTCATCCCCACCGCTGTCTGAGTCTTCCTCTCCAGCCGATGCCTTCAGCTCCTCCAGGGAGCCCTCCTCAGCACCCGAGGGCTTTGCTGGCCCGATTTCTTCCGCCGCGGCTTCCCAGCCAGGGTGGCAATTCCCTGCGTCCTCCTGCCCTCCTGCTTCAGGGGAGAAAGACAGAGATTGCCACGCTGCAGCGGGAGGCAGCCACCAGCCGGGGTGCCCCCGAAGCGAGCCGTACCTGCAGGCAGCCCGCGGCGGGGTTTGAGGGGGGCGCTGCCTGCCGCAGGCACCTCCGCGCCGTGCCCCTTCCTGTGCTGCCAGAAGAGCTTGGCGTTGGCCGTGACGAAGTCGCAGCGGGCGCAGTGGAAGGGGAAGTGGCTGCGGCGGTGCTGCTCCATGGCCGGGCGGCTGGGGAAGAGCAGGGGGCAGGCTCGGTAGGCGCAGGACACGGGGGAAGCCCCGTGCAGGCGGCGCAGGTGGCCGCGCAGCTGCTTGCGGTCCTCCGTGGCGAAGCAGCAGCCCTTCTGCGGGCAGGGCAGGGCTCCCCGCGGGCCGCGGTGGGTCTTGAAGTGCTCCTTCAGCTCGCCGGGCTGCCCGAACGCCTCCTGGCAGACGGGGCACGGCAGGCGGTCAGCAGCGGAGCCCTCCGGCGTGCTCGCTCCCGGTGGCTCTGAGCCCCGCGGCTCGCGCTGGCCCTCGCGGGCGGGTGCCGGCGGCGCCCCGGGGAGCTGCAGGTGCTCCGGCGGCGGCAGCAGCAGGCAGCGGTGCCGGGACAGCAGGGAGGCCTCCGGGAAGCTCTGGCCACACCTCTGGCAGAAATACAGCTCCACCACCTTGACCAGCACCCCTGCGCAGGGCGAGGGGGGCAGCGTGAGGAAGGGCTCCCGCCAGGCCCCGAGCTCGGACTGGCCGTTCAGTTCCAGCCCCGGGCGAGGGGAGAGAACCCTAACGCCGCGAATTACAGCTCGGGGAGCCGCAGCCCACCCCCTGCCCCGGCTATCCCGGGGGCACACGGCCCCATCTCCACCCCCCCCGGTCCCCACCGCCCGCCCCGCGCCCAGTACCGGCGGCGCCGGTGGCGTTGCTCAGCGTCACGTTGCCAGCCACGGCCTCGATGAAGATTTCCACGTCGCCTCCTTCGGCGTGAGCCCCTTCCCCGGGCATCGACGCCTCCGCCAGCAGCAGCTCCTGGCTCGCCACCGGCGGGGGAGCCCCGTCCGGGCTGCTGCCGGCTGCAGGGGGGCTTCCCGCGGCCCCCGCTGCCCGTCCCGGGGCGGGCAGGAGCAGCTGGGGGCACAGGGCCTCCATCTCCTCGCCCGCAGCCTCGGGGGCGGCCGCTTCCGCGCTCATCGCCCCTTACCCGCCGCTGGTGCCGGGCAGGGGGGGCTCTGGGGCTGGAAGAGAAGGAACAGAACAATAAGGGGGGGGGGGGGGGGGAGGGGGCAGCTCTGTGAGGGGCCCGCACCCGGCCCCAAAAGCCTGGGAGCACCGCGGGGGCTCAGCCCTGGCACCGAGCCCACGCCTCAATCCCGTGCCCCAGTGCCCCCCAGTACATCCCAGTGCCCCCAGTTCCCTCCCAACACCCCAGTGCCCCCCAGTACATCCCAGTGCCCCCCAGTATGTCCCAGTGTCCCCCATTCCCCCCCAATACTCCTGTGCCTCCCAGTACAACCCAGTATCCCCCAGTTCCTCCAGTACATCCCAGTGTCCCCCAGTTCCCCCAGTACATCCCAGTGTCCCCCAGTATATCCCAGTGCTCCCCAGTACTCCCCCCAATACCCCGGTGCCCCCCAGTACATCCCAGTGCCCCCCAGTATGTCCCAGTGTCCCCCATTCCCCCCCAATACTCCTGTGCCTCCCAGTACAACCCAGTATCCCCCAGTTCCTCCAGTACATTCCAGTATCCCCCAGTTCCCCCAGTACATCCCAGTGTCCCCCAGTTCCCTCCCAACACCCCAGTGCCCCCCAGTACATCCCAGTGCCCCCCAGTATGTCCCAGTGTCCCCCATTGCCCCCCAATACTCCTCTGCCTCCCAGTACAACCCAGTATCCCCCAGTTCCTCCAGTACATCCCAGTGTCCCCCAGTATATCCCAGTGCTCCCCAGTACTCCCCCCAATACCCCGGTGCCCCCCAGTACATCCCAGAGTCCCCCAGTTCCCCCCAATGCCCCAGTGCCCCCAGTACATCCCAGTGCCCCCCAGTTCCCCCCAGTACATCCCAGTGCCCCCCAGTTCCCCCCAGTATATCCCAGTGCCCCCCAACACCCCAGTACCCTCCAGTACCCCCCCAACGCCCCAGTGTCCCCCAGTACCTCCCAGTGCCCCCCAGTATGTCCCAGTGTCCCCCATTGCCCCCCAATACTCCTCTGCCTCCCAGTACAACCCAGTATCCCCCAGTTCCTCCAGTACATCCCAGTGTCCCCCAGTTCCCCCAGTACATCCCAGTGTCCCCCAGTATATCCCAGTGCTCCCCAGTACTCCCCCCAATACCCCGGTGCCCCCCAGTACATCCCAGAGTCCCCCAGTTCCCCCCCAATGCCCCAGTGCCCCCAGTACATCCCAGTGCCCCCCAGTTCCCCCCAGTACATCCCAGTGCCCCCCAGTTCCCCCCAGTATATCCCAGTGCCCCCCAACACCCCAGTACCCTCCAGTACCCCCCCAACGCCCCAGTGTCCCCCAGTACCTCCCAGTGCCCCCCAGTTCTCCCCCAATGTCCCAGTGCCCCCCAGTACCTCCCAGCGCCCCCCAGTGTCCCCCAGTACCTCCCAGTGCCCCCCAGTTCTCCCCCGATGTCCCAGTGCCCCCCAGTTCCCCCCCAACGCCCCCAGTTCCCCCCCCCCCAGCGCCACCTGCGAGCCCGGCAGGCCGCATCTCTATGGTACCACCCCGCAGCCCAGAGCGCCGCCCTTTGTTGCGCGGCCGGCGGGGCCGCTCTACCCCGCACGCCGCCGCTCAGCCCGGCTCCGCTCTATGGTGCGCGCCGGGAGCCGGCCGGAAGCGGCGGCGGCGGCGCCGGAAGTTGTGTGTGTGAGGGAGGGGGAACCATAGAGAGCGGCGCGCGGGTGAGGGGCGGCGGCGGGGCTCCGTGGGGTGATCTTTAGGGGATGCGTTTAAGTAATGGCGTTGTTCGGGGACCTGTAGGGGCTTAGGGAGCGAAGCAGGGCGAAAGTAGGGGCTGGCGTGGCCGCAGGAGGCAGCGGGTGCTCCCTGAGGGCCGCCCCTGCGGCCTCCCCCTGAGCGGGGCCTGCTCCCTGCCCCCCCCCCGGGCCCGGGGCGCCTCACGGGGACGGGCCGCGGGCTGCCCTGCCCGGCCCCTGCTGCCCTGCGCCGCCGCCCCGCCGCTCGGCGCTCCCCTTCCCTGCCTCTGCCCGCACAGGTTCGGCAGCAGGCCGCCGAGGCGATGCTGCGGGAGGCAGCCCCGTAGCCCCGCACCATGCCGTTCTCCGACTTCGTCGCGGCGCTCAAGGACAACCCGTACTTCGGGGCCGGGTTCGGCCTGGTCGGGGTGGGCACGGCCCTGGCCCTAGCGCGGAAGGGGGCTCAGTTCGGCCTGGTGGCTTTCAGGCGCCACTGTATGATCACCCTGGAGGTGCCCAGCAAGGATAAGAGCTACCAGTGGCTGCTGAACTGGATCTCGCACCACGCCAAGCACACGCAGCACCTGAGCGTCGAGACGTCGTACCTGCAGCACGAGAGCGGGCGCGTCAGCACCAAGTTCGACTTCGTCCCCAGCCCCGGGAACCATTTCATCTGGTAAGGGAGAGCTTCGTCTGGTAAGGAGAGAGGGAAAGGCACTCTGGGGACTTGCCATCGTTTTGGCAAGGAGAATCCAATCCGGGGGGCCCACGGAGGCAGCAGGTCAAGCGCTGGGAGCGAGCCAAGGCTTGTGGCGGGAGGTGGGCTCTGTCCCCCAGCCCCGTCCTCTTGGCCCAGGTATCGGAGGAAGTGGATTCGCATCGAGCGCAGCCGGGAGAAGCAGATGATCGACCTGCACACGGGAACCCCCTGGGAGTCTGTCACCTTCACGGCGCTGGGCACCGACCGGGAGATCTTCTTCAACATCCTGCAGGAAGGTCTGTAGGAGGCTTCCCGGAGACGCCCGGGGCTTCGCGAGAGAGCCTGCTCCCTGCCAGCTGTGCCCTCTGCCTCTCTCTGCAGCCCGGGAGCTGGCTCTGCAGCAGCAGGAGGGGAGGACGATCATGTACACGGCCGTGGGGGCGGAGTGGCGGCAGTTCGGCTTCCCCCGCCGCCGGCGGCCTCTCAGCTCCGTGGTGCTGGAGGAAGGCGTGTCGGAGAGGCTGGTGCAGGACGTGAAGGAGTTCATCGACAACCCCAAGTGGTACAGCGAGAGAGGCAAGGCTCCCTCTGTGCCCTGCCCGGCGCGCCCTCTCACCCTCTGCAGGCGCGGCTGTGGGCTGTGAAGCCCCTTGCGACAGCTGCGGAGAGATGGTGTGCTTCTTGCCTTCCCCTGGCGCATCCCTTGCGCGTGCTCAGCCCAGCGCCGTGGTTCTGAGGGAGAGGGCTCGGAGCAACCCAGCAGCTTCCCAAAGGGACCCTGTCTTCCTAGGGATCCCGTACCGAAGAGGCTACCTGCTGTATGGCCCTCCCGGCTGCGGGAAGAGCAGCTTCATGTGAGTATTGCCAGCTGGGGAACAGCCGCCTTTGCCCGCTGCCTCTCCTGAGGTGCAGCAGCCCCTGGTGAGAGGGTTGGACGGGCCGGGGGTTGAAACGCAGCAGGGCAGGAGCAGGCTGCGCGTCCTGCGCTGCGCCAGGCGTGAGCATTCGCGCCGCTGGCACTGTTACGGGTCGGGGGGACAGCACTGCGCGCCCTCGCTCTGCACACGCGGGGCTCACGCCCGCTGCCGTATCCCATCCCCGCTGGGGAGGGTGCCGGCGGGCAGCGAGAGCCCGTTCTGCAGCCTGCCCTGCCTCCCCCCGCGCCGGGCTCTCCCTCGCCGGGATTCACCGCGGTGGTTTGCGTCCCTCCCAGCACAGCCCTGGCCGGGGAGCTGCAGTACAGCATCTGCCTGCTGAGCCTCAGCGACCGCAGCCTCTCCGACGACCGCCTCAACCACCTCCTGAGCGTGGCGCCGCAGCAGAGCATCATCCTCCTGGAGGACGTGGACGCTGCCTTCGTCAGCCGGGACCTCGCTGCTGAGAGTGAGCGGTGTCCCCGCTCCCGGGGCGGGCGGCGGGGGGAGATTTGCCCCGGGGGTGTCAGCAGGGACCGGGAGCGGGAGCTTCCAGGCTGGAGCTCACCCGCTTTTGGCTAGGCCGGGTGAAAGGAGCGCTGGGTCTGTTAGTCTGGGCAAAGACGCTCGTCCCGCCCGGCGTGAGGAGGGAGGCGGCCTTCCCCCCGTTCTCCTCTTCGGGTCCCAGGGGTGCTGCTGGGCAGGGACCGGCCGGGGGGAGGCAGAGGGTCTGCCTCGGGGGAGGGGGGGAGCAGGGAGCTCGCCTTCAGCCTCGCGTGGTGCCGGCTGAGCGGCAGGTGGAGGCGATCGCGGACATCTCTGTCCCCAGACCCTGCCGCGTACCAAGGCATGGGGCGCCTCACCTTCAGCGGCCTCCTCAACGCCCTGGATGGCGTGGCCTCCGCGGAGGCCAGGATCGTCTTCATGACCACCAACTACGTGGACAGGTCAGAGCCGCCCCCTGGGAGGGGGACGTGGGGAAACCTTCCTTCTGGCAGCCCGTTCGGTGACCTTTACGGAGGGCTGCGTGCAACCCAGCGTGAAAACCCGGTTCCTTGGGGGTTCCTTTCGCACCTCGGCCCCCGGGGGCTTCCCGCCGGGCCCCTCGGGCGGATCCCCTGGGCTCAGGCCGCTGAGGCAGCCCCGTGTCTCTCGGCAGGCTGGACCCAGCCCTGGTGCGGCCGGGCCGCGTGGACCTCAGGCAGTACGTGGGGCACTGCTCCCGCCGGCAGCTCGCCCGCATGTTCCAGCGCTTCTACCCCGAGCAGCCCCCGGCCGCAGCCGAGCGCTTCGCGGAGCGGGCGCTGGGGGTCTGCGAGCAGCTCAGCGCCGCCCAGGTGCAGGGCCACTTCATGCTCTACAAGGCGGACCCCGGGGGAGCCGTCGAAAACGTGGGCTCCATGCTGCCGTGAGCGGGGTGAGCCCTGCCCTGCCACGCCACGCGGCCTGGGACAAGGAGCGGACCGTCCCGGGGGCGCCGGGGGGCTGCCCAGGTCTCTGCTCGCCGAAACCTCGGTGTTTTGTTAACGCGGAGCCGCCAGCCCCGCGGCGGGGCCAGGGGAGCGGCTCTCTCGCTGCTCCCCGGGTTCGGGTGCTGCCGCACAGACCCCGCTCGCCTCCCTCGCGCCGGGACTGTGAGACGCTGCCGGGGCTTCCGGCTGCGAAACCGTAACGCATCCACCCCCAGGAAGGGGGCGAGAGCCCTGAAGGGAACTTCGACGTGCCGCTGGAGAGAGCCGCTGGTCTTGGAAGGGAGAGCAGCGGTTCAGCGATCTGTGAACGTTCTCGGTGAAGCGTACAACATGGCTCTTCGGCTCTCCCGTCCCTTTGCTTTTGCGCGCGTGCCGCCGAGCGGCAGCTTTGTCCCTTTGCCTGTTACTTGCCCCACAACCCAGCTGCTGGCCCCGAGTCCTGCTGGCCCAGGCCAGCGAGCACCTGGCGACCACCTCGCAGTTCTGGAGGCTGGGGACGTGGCGAGGGAGAAGCAGAGGGGCTGTGTTAGGTGGGTCCCCGACCCCGAGAGCACAGGCAGCGACACGTCACTCTGCTTGCTTTTAATAGTGGTACTGCTACAGCCCCGGGCGGCGCCTTTCTGCCCAGCCCGGGCGTTTTTTGCCAGCTGAGCCTCACACCAGCCCTGTGAGGTAGGTCAGTGACAGCACGGCACCAAGCGAGGAGCCTCGGCGCAGGCTCCGTTCCTCCCCCGTCCCAAATGCCCACCCTGACAAACCCAGAGATGGCTGCTGCTCCCAAGCTATCTCAGACCCACGGCACCCCAAAACCCCTTGGCCAGGGCCAAGGAGTTCCTCCCGCCCTGCCCAGCACAGCCTCGGCAGCTCCTAGCTGCTGCCACCAAGGCTTTTTCTGAGTTTGTGCTTAACTCTAATTAATTTCCACACACCGGTGCAAGACGTCCTCTGCTCCGGGCTAACAGCAGCGAGTCAGAAACGTGAGAGCCCTTCCTCAGTCCCTGCTCCCATGAACAAAACTCCCCTCTAACGAGCCCCGTTGGGTTGTTTGAGGTTACCCGCGCCCTCGCTCCGATTTCCGTGGCTGAGTTCCCGTGCTCCGCACGCGGCACAAGGGCTTTCTGAGCGAGGAGAGAGAAAATCCGACTCGCGGGAGGAAGCCGAGGAGCTTCAGTTGCAGCTGCTGCGAGGGGCAGGGACCTTACGTTTCTTTCAGGGCAGAACCGAACAACTCTCAGAGCACAGCAACTTGACAGGGCAGAGAGCAGCAAAACAGGCAGCAGCGTCAGATCAAGCGTACACCTTTTCACCCAGCTGCGGGCAGGCCGCTCACCCAGAAACTGGCTGGAACGAGGAGTGAACAAGCGCTAAAGAAAAATTAGGGCACGCTCCAGGGAGGGAGCGTTCAGTGCCCGTCCCCATCAGGGCTGGTTTTCAGATCCCCGAGCCCAGGGCAAGCAGCGTAGGCTCAGGCCAAGAAGGAAAAATGCTTGTTAGAGCACGAGGGTGCTGGAGAACGTGAGCAAGGAAGGGTCTTCCAAACAAGGAGGGCTGAGCAGCGGGTTAAACCAGCACCACGAGGACAGGAGAGGGGAGAGCAGAGCAGCGGGTGCCATTCAGGTTGAGGCTTTTCTGCACCCTTCACGTGACAAGGGACCAAACGGGTGCAAAGCGCCCTCCCCGCAGCAGACAGCTCTTGCTTTCCTCGGGATCTCACCCAAAGCTCTGACAAGTCCGCGAGAATGCTGACTTTTGCTCCATTTAAAGAACACTCAGCAAGAGAAGGAAGACAGCGACAACCCAGGTGTGACCAAAAGAGGGGTGGGGACGCAAGGCACAAACAAGCGTCAGGCAGGCAGCTTACCCCGAGCCAGGCAAAGCAGGGAGCCAGAGCCAGGTCCCTCCCTGCTCCCAGGAGACTGCCCCTGGGTGCCGGGGGGGAGGAGGGAAGGGAGCAACACCAAGGATCAACGCTGCTCCACACGGCGCAGAACAGCAGTGGGAAGGCAGAGAAAACAAAGGGCTCCAGAGAAGGCCAAAGGAATTCATTTAATAGCAGCGTCCCACTTCGGAGGCTCGGGATCTTGCCATGTCTCTGCAGCGGGACGCGGTTTAGATCTTGAAGTGGCAGCAGAAGGACAGGGCAGGAGCTCCAGCTGAATTCAAGCTTCCTGGGGGGAAGAGGAGCCAGCCCAAAGCCTCAATCCCTGGACAGTCCTGACCTGCTGATGTATTTGCACGAGCTTAATTTAGTTCTGGCTGGAGCTGGGAGAAGTCCTGCTGTACAAAGGACTTGCCTGGCCAGGCCCAGGGGCAGAGCCGGGGTCTGCACCGCAGAAGCAGCAAAGCTTTCTCCAAAGAACAGGGACAGCAGCTGAGAAGGCGCTCGGAGAATCGCGGGGAGGCACAGCAGGCCGAGCTGCAGGTGGCTGTCCCGGCACGGCCCCATCACCGGGTGCCACCGCGGCTCTGTGGGGACGCTCGGATCCAGGCAAGGTCCTACACAGCCTTGGCTCTGCCGTGGCACCACGCTGGGCTCAGTGTTTGCCCCGTAGGTGGGCGCGCTTCCTGGCTCATGCAAAGGGGTGGTGGGTGCTCCAGGCTTCCTCTGAGCCCACGGCTGCTGTGACCTGTCCGAAGTCAGCTTCTCCGCCGGCGGGGACAGCCAGCCGCTCACAGCAGGACGCTTCGCTCCACACAAACCCTGTCCCACGCCGTGCCACACGTCAACTGCCTCCTCTGTCCCAAGGTGTACGGTGACTCTGCTGCTGCTCCAGCACAGCCTTCGCTGCTCTCCCCAAAGCCAGCCCTTCCCTCCCCCGGCCCAGCCCCTCAGCACTGCTGCTAGGAGCCGCTCTCCTTCTCCAGGAGATGGGCTTCTCGACGTCCGCTGGGCCTGAGCGCCCCTCGCCCTCTTGGTGCTCTGGGGTAGGATCCACGCTCCTGCGCCCTGGACCTCTCCCACCTCCCGCAGTCCCAGGGCCGGTGGTGGCCCTGCCAGCCAGCAGCTGCTCGGTGGTCGCTGCAGCTGAACGCCAGGTTCTCCTTCTCCCTGCCCTGGGCCTCCGCGCCCTGCTCCGGGGTCCATCTCTCCACATCACGCTGCTCCTCCTTCAAGTCCGCTGTCTCCGTCTCTGGTGAGGGGTCTTCAGGGCACAGCTCCTTTCTTTCGGCCAAGGCAGCAGCCCTGCTTCTGCTGTGATGCTTCGGAAACTCCTGGCTGTGCCTCCCGCCTGGTCTCCTCTCCGGTCTCCGACTGAAGCCCCTGGGTGCTCTGGAGCCGTGGAGCGGATGACAAGCTTCCTCGGCCGCCTCCTGCGAGCTGCTGCACGTCTGCCTGCCCGGGCCTTTGGGGCCTGGCCTCTCCCCTCTGTGCCTTTCCCTCCTGCTCTGCGGCTCCCTGGGCACCGCAGGCCTCTCGGGCTGCGCAGGCGCTGCCCTGGCCGGCTCTGGGGCCGAGGCTTGGCAGGGTGCCTGGGGCGCGTCCACGGCGCTCGCACTCACCAGCGGCTCGGAGGCAGCGGCTGCCTGGCCTGGATCAGCAGTAGCCGGAGGCTGAAAGAAAGAAGCCGAGAGTTCAGAAAGGGAGAGGACGGTCCCGAAGCAGGTGACGGCGCTTGGCCCTGCAGCCCGGAGGCCTCCTTGCCAGCGCAGAGCTCAGCAGATCCCCGCCCTCAGTGCCCTACCGCCTGGAGGCTGATGAAGTAGCGGTTCCTCTCCGCTTCGGGGTCTATGATGCCCCCTTTCTCTTGCTGTCTCTTGAAAATTAAGCGCAGTTCTTCTTGGTGCTGCAGCGTCTTGGCATCCGGCCTGTATGGCTCCTGAGCGGCAGAGAACAGCGGGGTTAAGGGTTCTCTCAACACCTAGCACGGGCAGTCAGCTGGCAGCACTACAAACAATTCCCCAAACCCTCCTTTGATCACGCAGCACCCTGGCGACCTGTCTGCTTGCAGCATTTGATTCGCCAGGCTTACAGAGCCCTGCACAATCCCTGGATGGAAGGGGAACGTGCTGCTGCAAACCTGCTGTTCCCTGCAGCGACTGCCTTGGGACCTCCTGCTTCAGCGTGAGATGCAGAGCAGCTAAAATCAGGGAGCACAGAACTCACCGTGTGAGCTAGGATCACTTGCGTAACCCCGATTATATCCCAGTGGGTACAGGGACATATTTAAGGAAAGCTACAGTTATTCTCTTAGAGCAGAAAAAACACAGAGAGATTCCATGCAGGCACTCCCTGTCCCTTGACAGAATCGCCTCTCCCCCACCACATCTGCTTGCTCAGGGCAGCCAGGATGACAACACTACACATTCTTGCCTCTTCCTCACAAGATAGCCACGGGTCCTTTGCTTCCCTCTGACCCATCACCCTCAAAGCTGGATCCGCCGGGGCAAGCCCCCCTTCCCATGGCAGAGGGGCTGCGAAGATCCCCTCTGAGCAGCGCACGAGATGGAAATTGTGCTTGTGTGTGTTTTCCTAGTCATCAGCAGAGCAGATGAATCAGCTCCAGCCAATATTGTTCATTCATCCGTTAAAACGGCCCAGCTGAAGCTACCCAGGGAGAGGGCACAGCTGGGCAGATCCATCTCTTACCAGCGGGTGCTGCGGGGGCGGCGCTGCCTTCAGGGCGCAGAGGTCGTAGACCAGGGTTTCCCGGCAGACAGGGCACTGCACGCCGACGTCCTGCAGGGAGGCAAGAGGTGACACCAACCCCAGGCAGCAACCCAGCCCACACACTTCCAGAGGATCCCCAGCCTGGAAGTGAAACAGGGCAGCCTGCTTCAGCTGACCACGAACACTCTTCTGCCCGGGCAGGGAGACCCGGGGTGCTCCAGCAACATGAAAACGGCCGGATCTCACTGACGGCTACAGAAAGAGTCTCCCAGTACCTGTTTGGGAGAAGGTGCCAGGTGCTGCTCTCTCTCTTCCTGCTGCATAAGGATCTCCTCCTCCATGTGCTGGGCATATCGGGCCAGGCAGTGGGAGTGGAAGTAGTGGTAGCACTGGGTCTTTGTGAAGGCTTCCCTCTCCTGCAGAGGGGAAAGGGCAGCTTTAAAGGGTTTCTGAGCACAGCGTTGTGTAACCTTCCCAGCTGAGGCAGGTTTTCACTCCAGTGTCAGCACTGGCAGCAGGCAGCTAGTGTTACTGATGGTACAGGCACATAACTTTTTTCCACTGGGCCTCATCTCTGCCTTCTCAGCTCTTACTGGGACACCAGCCCCTGCTCTGAGAGTAAGAAATACCCCTAGTATCAAGCTGCAAGGTTTTTGTGACCTATTTCCCCGCACGTATTGTTGCGGCAATCTTCTCATCTGACGTGCGCTCCTTCCTAGGCAGGCATCACCTCTCCTTGCATTCTGGGACAAGCTCCCCTGAACCCACAGACCTCTGCACCCACACGAATGTATCCCAGTCTCTCCTCACCACCTGTGTGCAGAACTCCAGGTGGGGTTTGACCACCACAGACAAACTGAGATGCCCCAACAACTATCTCCGGCTCCCCCTCCTCCTGTCTCTCTTCTCAGCCAGCTGGCAGGGCCGAGACCCATGTTCCTACCTGGAATCCATAGAGGCAAATCACGCACTGGCCGTGAGGAATGTTGTTGTCAGTGAGAATCTCCTTCCCCTTCTGTCAAAGCAGAAAAGCAAGCACGTTGCTCGCTTGCCCCCGCACAGGCTCCAGGCTTTCCCACCTCACGGGGTGTCAGAGAAGGGTGTCCGTGTCTGGCCACCCCCCTTCACCCCAACTCTCACCTCAATCAGCTCATACAGCACCTCCGTCCCCAGCCTGGCTTCAGCAACGCTTCTGAGGGTCTGCAAAATCCTACAGCAAAGCAGCAGAAATACTTAACGCGGTCTTGGGCACCCCTTTGCACTCCTTCACATACCTACTGCCCCACGATAAACAAAAAGGGCGCTGGCCTTCAGCCTTTGCCTGCGGTGTGGGATGAGCAGACGTGTAAGCACGCATTCCTGGGCTTTCCCAGCTCCCCACGAGCCAGTGCTCAGGAAGCTGTTGTCTTGAGAGGACTCACACCAGCGGCTTGCACACTGTCCCAGATCTGTCCCAAACCGCCTGGGCTTGAGCTCACCCAGCGCCCTTCAGCTTTTGGTGAAGGCCCAGGAGACTTGGGTTACGTTGCAGGTGGGCCAGAGCGGAAGAACCCAGTCCTCAGCGTCAAACCGAGTGGCTCGTGCGGGATTTAACACGTTTAAGGTGTTTTTGGGACCACCCCCCCCCCACGTGCTCACGAGACAAGGGGCCGCAGAGGGATTTGGGAGCAGGCTTTTCCATCTCTAAACCCCCACCAGCCCTCTGCTCTCCCCTCCCACCGCTCACTTCTGGATTTGCTCATCCGACAGCCCCCGCGGGTTCCTGATGGCGATGTCCGGAGCCGCGTTGGGATACTAGAAAAGAAAACAACAAACAAACAAACAAACAAACAAAACCGAGAGAAGTGGGGCAAGGTCGGGGGGTGCCCGTCCCTGCCAGGAGCCTACCTGGGGGGGCACGGTGAGCAGCAGGGTGCAGCGGACGAACTGCGAGTCCTGGTCCTGCGCCGTGGCGGGGTGCAGGGTGATGCTCACCTCCCAGGGCTCCGACCTGCGGGCAGCACGGCGTGAGGGCCGGCCGGGGACCGGGAACCGGCCCGGGAGGCGGCCCGGGGCTCGGGGCTCGGGGGGGGGGAGCCCGGTACGAACCTGCCGCGGCCCCGCCGCACCCGCAGCTCCTCCAGGTAGATGGACTCCAGCACCTCCACCTCGGCCGGCAGCGCCCTGTGAGGGGGGACCGGCCGCTCAGGGGGGGGCTCCGAGGGGATGGGGATTGGGGGGGGGGTGTGGGAGAACCGGGGGGCCGCCGTTACCACTCCGCCGCCTCCGCCTCCTCGCCGGCCGCCGCCATCTTCTGGGCGGCCCGGAACGGGAAGCGCCGGGCGCTGGTTGCTGGGCGACGGCGCCGGGCCTGATCCTGCTGCCGGTGCCGGTGCCGGTGCCGGTGCAGGCCGCCGCCATGGAGGGGTACCGCGTCCTGGAGGCGGTCGGGGAAGGCTCCTTCGGGAGGGTGTACAAGGGGCGGCGGCGGCACAGCGCCCAGGTGAGCGGCCGCGGGCCCCCAGCCCCAAACCGGCTGCGGGGGGTGTAACGGTGCCGGGCAAAGGGTAAGGACGGCTCCCTCCGAGCACCGCCTGCACCCCCGTTAACGCGGCCCGGGGTGCCGTCACCCCGAGCTGTTACCCCCTGTTCGGGCTGCCCCTGGCGGTGCCGCACGTCCTGGTCCCGTCTCTGCTCCCTGGTTGCGTTCCTTTGTCTCCAGCGTCGAAGCACCCTGAGCACCGTCAGCGACGGGCAAGGGGTCGCGAAGGGGGAGCCCCAGCTTCAGGGGGTGCGGCGCACGCGCTTCACGTGCTCGGCTGTGAAATGCCGGGTCCAGCTCGGGTTAAACGTGGTGGGGCGCTGCGCTGAGCCCAGCTCTGCCCGCTTCGAAAGGTGGTGGCCCTGAAGTTCATCCCCAAGCTGGGGCGCTCCGAGAAGGAGCTGAAGAACCTGCAGCGGGAAATCGAGATCATGAGAGGCCTTCGCCACCCCAACATCATCCAGATGCTCGACAGCTTCGAGACCGACAAAGAGGTGACGGAGCCTGCTCCGGGCAAATGGTTTTGCTTGACTGGGGGCCGGGGTAGGGGCTGTCGCCTGCTGCCACTTATGTCTCAGGAGGTGCTGATGGCAGCCTCCCAGGGCCCTAATAGCATTTCTAGCCAGCCTGGCTTGTTCCGTCCCCAGCTGTTACCCCACTCTTGTTGAACGCTGCAGTCCTGCCACCAGCCTGTTTTGCTCCCTCAGCTGGTCACACTGGGGTCCTCTGCCCTCAGGGCACTCCCACCCTCCCCAGGGACACGCAGGGACGTTAGGTGAGGATCGTCTGAGCAGAGACTGGGACTCCGGTCCTGGCACACCCGCTGGGTGGGAGCCGGCACCCTGCTGGCTGGGTCCAAGACAAGGAGAGCCACAAGGGCTCGGTGGGGATGTGCCTGGGTGGGTGCCCCCCGATGCCTCCACGCTGCTCTTCTCTCCAGGTGGTGGTGGTGACTGACTACGCAGAGGGGGAGCTCTTCCAGATCCTGGAGGACGACGGGAGTTTGCCCGAGGACCAGGTGACTGGCGAGGCGGTGGCCACGCTGGCTTTGCCACAGGGCGGAGGGAATGGGATTTGTCTGTCAGCAGGCAGAGGGCAGGAGGTGCCTCCGAGGCTTTGTCTGGCAGAGCTTCTGAAGGGATGAAAAGAGGGCCAGGTCGCAGTGGGTGGCAGCAGGTTTCCCTGTTCCCTCTGCAAGGGCCACGACACAAGGCTGCTGCCTCAGCTGTTGGCACGCTCCTGTGTCAGCAAAGCTGGCCCAAAGCTGGGGCTGGTCCCAAACAGGGCAAGGGCAGAAGTGGGGTTCTGGGGAGCCGGGCAGAAGGGAGCCCGTGGCTGTGCTGGCTGGTGGCACCACGGGTTACACGATGAGGTTCCCGTGTCTCTGTAGGTCCAGACCATAGCTGCCCAGCTGGTCTCTGCTCTCTACTACCTGCACTCCCACCGCATCCTGCACCGCGACATGAAACCCCAGAACATCCTGCTGGGCAAAGACGGCGTCATCAAGCTCTGTGACTTTGGGTGGGTGCTGGCGGCAAGCTGAGGGGGGCACGTGGGCTTGTGGCAGCCAAAGGGTGTCCTGGGTGCTGTAGAAGAGAAGGGTGTGTGTGGAAGGGGATTTGGACTCTGTGTGTACCCAGGGGTTAGCAGGGATGGGGAATTTTGGACTCCAGAGGGGAGAGGAGTGTTGGTGTGCTCATAGGAGTCTCCTTGGGAGTGGCAGAGCGTGCTCCAGCCTGAAATAGCCACCTGTATTTTGCTCTGAGCAGGTTTGCCCGTGCCATGAGTATCCACACCATGGTGCTGACCTCCATCAAGGGCACCCCGCTGTACATGTCCCCTGAGCTGGTGGAGGAGAAGCCGTATGACCACACGGCGGACCTCTGGTCTGTGGGCTGCATCCTGTACGAGCTGTTCGTGGGCACCCCTCCCTTCTACACCAGCAGCATCTTCCAGCTCGTCAGCCTCATTGTCAAGGACCCTGTCAAATGGCCCAAGGCCATAAGCCCAGTCTTCAAGGTAAGGGGACAAAAGGGACAAAGCCCTGTCCGTGGGGTGAGACCCTCCGACGTGATAGAGCTTGGCCTCCTGGGATGGGGGCTCTTATCACTGCTGCCCCTTGCTAAGTTGAGAAACTGAGGCAGGCAGCAGAGCAGTGGTTTAGTGGGCTGGGAAGGGAAAGTGCCTTCCCACTGCCCACCTACCCTCGACACCAGACCCACTCTTTCTCAGAACTGTTCAGAGAACCCAGGAGCGCTGGGCTCCCTCTCTGAGGCTGGCGGGGGCACTGCGTCTGTTAGTGGATGTGCGCTGGGTGCTGAGCACGTCTGACCCTGGCGCTGTGCTGTCTGTAGAGCTTCCTGCAGGGGCTGCTGATGAAGGACCCCCGCCAGCGCCTGTCGTGGCCGGAGCTGCTCTCCCACCCCTTCATTGCTGGCCGGGTTACTGGTGAGTACCAAGTTTTTTTCCAACTTGGGACACGTCCTTTTCCTCTGACTACTGCCTGTAGACTGGGACCACCGCCTTACCCTAATTTCTTGTACTTCTCTGGTCTTTCCCCCCTTCCTCTCAATTTCTTCCAGTCACCAACCCCTAGCTCCTGCCCCAGGGGTTGCTCTGAGTCCCCCGGGATTCCCCTGGGATCGTGGAGCTGGTCACCCTCCCAGTGTCCCAGGGGAGATCTGCTGATGAAGATCTGCCTTCACCTTCGCAGTGATTGACGACACAGAAGAGCATGGGATCTCAAACCCCTTCACCACCAAGCTGTCTCCAGAGCTGCAGGCCCTGAAGGAGCAGCAAGCTCATTCCCTGGCCCCCAGGAGCGGCCAGTCCAGGATCCTGAGGAAGGCCCGGCAGAAGATGGCTGAGGAGGCACAGAAAAAGGTAAAGCGTGGGGTTCCCTGGACTGTGCCCCACTGTTATGGCAAAGGAAAGGCACTGAAATGGGACCTGGTGGGAAAGACAGAAGGTACGAGGTCAGGATGGGGGTATTTATTGGCCGTGTACAAGGCAGGATGTGGGATCCTTGTGTGGGGGGGCGGTGTCGGGGGCTCATCTGGCTGTCTGAATAACCCTGCCCTGACCAAACATTTCTGCCATCACCCAGGGGCAGCTAAAGGCAAATACTGCATGTACGAAGGATTCTGGCAAAGGACACACTGGGCACAAACCCAGAGCAGCTCCTGGGAAGGCAGCCCTAGGGGAGGGGGACCCACCAGCTGCCTCCAAAGAGAAGAACTCCGGTGTCCTGCAAGGAAAGAGCAGCGTGGCACAGTGGCAGCTGGAGGAGCCTCCTCCCAACCCATGGTAAGGCAGGGCTGGGGCTGCGAGAGGAGGAAGAGGGGAAAGCTCACTTACTGGGTCGTTTCCTTTGCCAGGGAGCACAGCATCACTCAAGATTACGAGCGGGAGTTTCGCAGAGCAGGAGTCCCTCTGCACTCTGGTGCTGGCAGGGCAGAGCCCCACGGCAGGCGCAGCATTGAGGCCGTGGACCTGGAGAGCGAGGTGAGGCGGTGTCCTGCAGTAAGGACAGCCGGGCCCGCTGCCTACGGTCTGGTACAGAGACTCTGGAGCAGGCGGGGTCTGGCTCCAGCCTTCTCTCCTCCCTGGTCAGGAGCTGGAGAGCGATGAGGAGTGGCAGCACCTGATCGAGGCCACAGAGCCCTCGGCCATGCAGCTGAGCACGCCACTGAGTCTCCTGAGGGACCCAGCCTTCCGGCACCGCGTCCGGGCCCGCCTTGCAGACTCTGCTCAGCAGGTGAGGGATGGCTGGCCGTCCTCCTCCAGCTAAGTCCTCCAGCTAAGGCTGGGGACGTGGAGGCCTTCTTCTTTTCTGGGGTTGGGTCAGGAGCACTAGGAGAGCCCCCACTGTCCAATAAATAGTCCCACTGCTTCCTCAGGAACCAGGGCTGCCTCAAACACCTAGCCTGTCGTCTGCTCCCCTGCCTTAGAGGGTGATGGAAAGGCTGTGACTGCTGCTGATCACGAGCCTTTTTGGCTTTCTGTGCTCAGGTGCTAGAAGGGGTGCTAGAGGGAGCCTCCCACCTCCGCCCTGTGCTCCGTGTTGTGGGCAACCTCCTGGCTACCCGCTGCGACTCTGAGCTGCTGGAGCAGTTCTGCCTGGAGCTGAACGTGCCGCTGTCCCTGTTGCATCTGACCAAGCAGATCCTGGAAAGTGGACGCACAAAGCAGGTGGGTCTACGGCCCCAGACAGACTGAAGCTCCCTCAGTCCTGCAGCGTGCCTGTGCTAGGGGGTGCTGGGGAGGTCCTTGTGGCCTACAGGGGCTGGCTTACAGGGACAGTGCTTCTTCCTGGCCCCCTTGAGAAGGGAGAGGTCCTGGCTAGGAAGGACGCCTCTGCGGTGGTGTTGGAATGGCCAGCAGACATTTGCCACTTGCTGTTTCTTTCTGGTCTCCTGCAGCAGCCCTGGTGTAGCACGGTGCTGACAGACCTCGTCACGGTGACCACAGTTTATTTCAGCAGTGAGTGCAGCCTGGAGGAGAGTGGGCAGAAGGACAGGTAAGGACAATGTGGTGTTCTCCGAGGTCTCTCACGGTCACTGTGGGGACCCAGCAGTAGGCAGGGCAGAGGAACTGTCCTGTGAGGAAGCATCACCGTGCTCTCAGAGAAGTGCTTTCCTTGAGTGGGGCAAGTACAGGGGAAGGCAAAGCTGATGAGTCCAGTTGTGCTGCCTGCTGGCACCAGCTCACAGTGCTACTGTGCACTGCCTGCTCCATTAGGCAGGGCTGTAGGGGCATGGCCAGATCTTGTCCTTACAGTCAGTGACCATCTTTCTCTGCTCTCCTTTGCCCTTGCTGCCTCTCCAAGCCTGCAGGCCTTCCAGGAGAGTGCCAAGCACTTCCTAGCCCTGCTGCCGGATCTGCTGGCTGAGCCAGCCGACAGCGAGATGAGACTCTGCCAGCAAAGCCTCCTGGTAAGGGTGCCTCTGTCTTCCTTCTCTCCGCCTTCTCCTCCCCCCACAGAAGCTCTGGGGCTGGGTGTGCATCTTAGGGGGAGAGCAGAGTGATGCATCCTAGTCGGGGCAAGCTGTCTGACCCCACTGTTTCTGTTAGTTTTGTTGTTTTTGTTTGTTTGTTTGTTTGTTTTGTGGGGATCTCAGAAAGGAGTTCTCTGAGGGGGGCGCCTTCCCTGGCTGCGCCTCCATGTGCACCCCTCCCGCAGCCAGCCTGTGGCTGCCACGCAGCAGCAGTGGGACTGAAGTGGCTGGAGGGGACATTGGTCCCTGAATTTGGGTCCTTCTCCCACCTCAGCTGTCCCCGCTTAGCTTCCTCCACGGTTGCTTGTCTCCCTCCTCTCCCTCTCCATCTGCTGTGGTGGCAATCCCTGTGTCTCCCCCAGTGCTTCACCCTGCTCTGTGAGAGCCTGGATGCGACGTGCCCCTCTGTCTCTGCTCCTTTCTACGCCAGCCTGCGAGAGGAGCATCAGCCCCTGCTGGACAGACTTCTCCAGGGATCCATCTCAGAGCAGCACGCTTTGCAAGGTAGCACTGGCGGCAGCTCACCGTCTCCTCCTGGGGCCTCCTAGGGTTTCCCTTCTCCCTCCAGCCCTTTAGTTCCCTCAGAGCACCGACTGCCACTCCAGTACCATTTCCAGGAGAAAGCGGCTGCCCAAATTGCTCAAACCCCTGCTACCCAGGGCTCTCCTGTTCCCTCCCTCAGTCCCAGATCTCACCTTTCTCATCGCCCAAGCCTGACTTTTCCTCTCTTGGCCTCCAGCCCCATCCAACTGCCCCTCGGCATCCCTCACCCAGGCTCTGTCCCTGTGCAGGTGCCGCGATGGAGGCCAAGTCAGCCCATGCGCAGAGCCAACGCGTGGCAGAGCTTTATACAGCCGCGTTGGCTGCGGCCTGCAGCATCCCCCTGGCGAGGAACAGCTGTCGGGAAGCCAAGAAGCAGGTCGGGCCAGCTCTCTTTGCAGGGCACGGACGTATGGTCTCCCTGGAGGCAGCAGCCCTTTGCAGGAGAATCTCTTTTTCAGCAGTGAAGTGCAGGGCCGGGGTCCTCCAGGTTTGCTGTCCAAGATTTGCAGTCCAAGAGCCGAGCTTCGGGAGTTTAAGGACTCCTGAGTCTGTTAAAAGACTCACGCTTAGGGCCTGACTGGGGAAATGGGCTGAATAAATAGGCAATGCAGAGGAGACATGAAGAACTCTTCAACGTCTGTGGTATGAACTGTAGGAAGTCTGAAGGTGAATGAACTTGACAAAGAGGGAAAACAAGAATATAGATTTCCATCTGATCATTACACTGAACTCTGAGTCACCAGGGGGGAAAGCAGAGGAGGAATCTTACCTTGCTCATTTCAGCTCAGGGGCTGTGCGTCAAAGCCATGCTGGTTCGTGGCAGATGAGCATCCCTGCGTGAAAGCAGGCACCGCCATGAAAGCAGATGCCTTCTCTTGTTAATCTGTTGCTGGTATGAAACTTGTTAGGTCTGTGCAATGCTTCGTGTGCCCGGGGTGCCTAACAGGCTGGTTTCTGCAGGTTGCTCAAAGGGTAGCTGAAAAGCTTATGGATGGAGAGAACCGACAGCTTGGGAGACTGCTGGGAAGGCTTCAGCACCCAGGCTGCTCCTTGAACGCCCTCAAGGTAAGAGCTCTGTCCGTTTCTCTGTCTGTCCGTGGAGGTGCTTGGTGTGCATCTCTCCCTTCTGCCTCGCAGATCCTCTACGCCGCCTGCCATGCCAGCCCGAGCCTGTGCCAGCACCTGGGGAGGAGCCAGCAAGTGTGGGGCTCCCTCGTGCAGCTCTCAAAGGGCAAGGTAGGACTGACTGCAGCCTCCGTGGTGGGGGAGGCGTGCAGGCAACCAGGACCTCTTCCTCTGGGCGCTGCTTGGACCAGGCTGGAGGGCGCGTGGAGAAAAGAGCCTGGGGGAGCTCGCTTTGGAGAGAGTGGGTGCCATCTTCCTCCCGGGGCCCAGAAACATCCCCTCCTCCCCTCCTAGCCCTGCTGTTCCCCTGTGACTCCCGCTCCCTTGGCAGGTCCCCATGGCAGAGGTCGCCCAGGGGGTGGCCTGTGAGGCTTCCCTGTACCTGCTGGCCCTGCTCACCCTGCAGCCCCAGGCCTCCCCTCCCAGGTAAGCACCCGCTTTCACCCGTGGGTGGGGTCAAGATGTTTCCTGCCCCAAACAAGCCTATCCTGCCCGGAGCTGGGCTTCTGTTCCTGCTGACCCCTCACGTCCTGACACCCAGCAGGCAGCTGGGCGGTGCGCGCGGGTGCTGGGGACGCGGTAGGGACCCAGCACGGCCAAGGAAGCTCTGTGGTGCACGGCTCACTCTCCTCCCGCAAGGTGGCTGCTTCCCAGCCCTGGGGGTGTTTGGATGCTGCTGCTCCGGGGGGTGCGGAGCCCTGAGAACATAGTGCTGTGGGGAGGGCTCGGCCGCCAGTCTCTTTGCTCTGGTCCCTGTGTTTCAGGCTTGAGGAGGTGGCTTCCCTGGCCGTGGATCTCCTCACCCAGTCTCCTGTCGTCTCCCGCGTGGTAAGTCTGTGCTGCCAGAGGCACCGTGGGGAGGCCTGCAGAGCCCCACATCCCGTTCGGGTCCTCCTGTCGGTCACCCAGCGCGGGATGGGGCAGGTGCACTCTGGCTGCCCTCGCCCTGGGCTGAGGGATTAAGAGTGGATAGGAGGGTCCCAAAGGTGCTGATCCCTGCCTGCTCCTACAGGGTGCTGCAGCATTCCTCCTGACACAGCTCAGTCAGCACGGGGTGGACACGGTGCTTAGCGGCGAAGAGGTCCTAGCAGCGGTGACAAACGCCCTGACGGCGCCGGCTGAGGTATGGGATGGGGACAGAGGTGCAGAGGGGCCATGCTCTTACCCCAATACAGGCGAAGACGGGGTCAGAAGGGTGCGGGTCTGGTGCTGCTGCCCTCAGACCCAGCACCCAGCTCCAGCCTGTCCCACGCTCTCCCTTACAGCTGCAGCTCCCCCCGCCAATGGGTGCCGGTCTCTACGATGGGCTCATTTTCCTCCTGCTGAAGCTGCTCGCCCAGGTACCAGCCTGCCCTTCTCCCTTTGCCTGGTCCCCTGCTGGCGCCGTGTCCGTCCTCGGGACCGTGGGGCTGGCAGGGGCACGGACCAGAATCCTGGGGAGCAGCAGGGCAGCCCCTCGACGCCCACCTCCCCCGTCTGTAGGAGGATACGGCCGTGGAGCAGGGCTTCGCTGCCTCAGAGCTGTGGAGCGTGGTGTGGCACGGTGTGGCTGCGGTGCTTCGCGTGGGCAGCGACGGGGCAGCGCTGGAGGGAGATGCCCCGGGGGCAGAGCAGCCCATGGCAGAGCCAGACTGGAACCTCCTGTCCCCTCAAGGTAGGAGCTGTGGGGTGAGCAGGGCATCTGCCGGGGACGCTGCTCCACGGTCTGCCCTCAAGCTTGCCCGTGTGTCTCTGTCCCCACCAGCACCTGATCCCTGGGCCCAGAGGGGTTCAGGGGCTTTTCTTGAGGATCGCTGTCCTCTGCCACGGAGTGAGGGTTGTCTGCAGCACGAGCAGACGGAAGGGAGGAGGTTTTTCAACCTTCGTTTTGACTCTGTTGCACTGTTTCCCCTGCAGGCACGCTGCTCTTCCTCAGCCTGGCCCTCGTCGTCTTCACTCGCGAGTCCCACCGGTGCCTGCCTCAGCTTACCCAGTCCCACGGTGTCCTCGTGGTGACGCTGAGGAGGCTGCTGTCCCCTGGCTTCCTGGCATGCCTGGCACAGACGTGAGTTGGGAGAGCTGAAGAGGGCTGAGAAATTCCTGACCTGGCACTCGCAGGGCACAGTTCCCCGGCAGAGCCTCTCCTTAGAGCCTGGGAATGCTCTGTGCCTCTGATTTTTTTTTTTTCCTCGTTGCCTCTGTATTGAGCCCAGTCTCTCTCAAAAATTCAGGCAAGCAGGAGAGGATGGGGACACGGAACTCGTCCCAGCCGTGGTGATCCAGGCCTGCCAGCTCCTCTGTTTCCCTTTCGCCCTGGATGTGGACGGAGACACCTTAGCCTTGGTCATGGCAGCAGTGAGAGACTCCCAGCTCCCCGCCCAGCTGCTGCAGGTACCCTCCTGGCCCCGCGGTTCTCTCCATGCCCTGCAGACATCTCCCTGCGCTGCAGCCCCACCGTCTCACTCCTCCTGGCACTGCCGGTCCCTGCCCACACAGGGCAGCCCTCGGGTGCCTCACAGCCCCCAGAGCAGCCTGGCTGGCCGCCGAGCTCCGCGCTGACCCGCGGGCAGACCTCAGCTGCTCTCTGGCCCACGTGCGAGGCCGAGGCGCTCAGTGCTGCTGTGTCTCCTTTCTCCTCAGGTCTGCTGTCACCATCTGCCCCTCTCAGACGCTGAGCTCCCCGTCAGCCTCTTGTGCCACCTCGTTGTGTCCGACGAGCAGGTCATAGCTCAAATAGTACGGCAGGCTGCTGCCTCGGAGCGCATCCTTGCCTTCTTGACTGCCGTCCTGTTCTCAGACAGCCTCCCGCTCCTAACTGACCTCCTGTCTCTCTTGACTCACGTGGCCCGCGTCTCCCCGGAGCACCTGCCCTTTCTCCAGAGGATCCTGGGGGGCTCGGACACGTCCCACCAGCCGCTGCCCCGCTTGCTTGCCCACCGGGAGCACCCCGTACGGGCCAAAACCTGCAACCTGCTGGGCAACCTGCTCCGACACAGCCACGGCTTTCCTCAGGCGCTGCAGAGCCAGCCTGGCTTGCTGGAGAGCCTGCTGGCGTGCCTGGCAGACCGCGACGAGAACGTGCGCAGGGCGGCCAGCTTCGCGGTGGGCAACGCCGCGTACCACCCGTCCTCCCCGGCCCGCACCCTGCGCGGGGCCGTGCCCGGGCTGACGCGGCTGCTGCGCGACCCGCACGCCAAGACGCGCCGCAACGCCGCCACGGCCCTGGGCAACCTGTGCCGGCGCTCGGCGGAGCTGGGGGACCTGCTGGTGGAGAGCGAGACCCCCCGCGTCCTGCTGGAGGTGGCCTGCCGGGACCCCCAGGCCGGCGTGCGGGAGGGAGCCCTGGTGGCGCTGCGGGCTGCCAGCCGGCACCCGGGGGTACAGCAGGTACCTGCTCGCCCTGCCGCCTCCCCTTCCGCGGGACCGCTGGTGGCACCAGGGGGACGGGGGGACGCCGCCGGGCCGGCCGGTGACTCGTGTGCCTCTGTGCCCCGCAGGCGCTGCTGTCTCTGGGGGCCGGCGAGAAGCTGGCCGCGGTGGCCAGCAGCGACCCGCAGCCCGCGGCTGGTGGCAGCCCCCGTCCTTCTTCTGCCCGGCACTGCCAGAAGCTCGTCCGCCTCCTCGCGCCCTTGCACAGCACCTGAGGACGCGGTGGCACCCCGGAGGGCACCGGGAGGAGGGCTGCGGCCTGCGGCACCCCGACGGCAGCGGCAGGACGGCGGCAGGAACGCTTCTACCTCCGGCCCTGACCCTCGGTGAAACCTCGCCTGCCCCGAGGGGGCCCTGCCCAGCTCCCTGGCTGCCCCCAGACCCCTCGCCGGGGCTCAGCGCTCGGGGCTGGCTGGGGACGCGCTGTGCCACGGTGCCACGGCTCCCACGGTGCCCCGCCGCGGGACGGTTGTCCTCGGTGGGACGGTGCCAGCGTGGCGCTGCGTGGCGGCCTCGCACCCGGGGCTCTCCGCACCCCGTGTGACTGGGGGGGACTCCTCCCACGTGGGGCTTTTTTTTTCATTTTAGGGAAAAAAGCGCCTGTAACACCCCCCCCCCCCCCCCCACCCCCCCGGCCCTACAACCACCGCTCCCACCGCAGGGCCCTGCCCCTGCTGCCCCCCTCCGGCCCTCCCCGCCGCCAGGGGGCGCTGCGGGGGCGGGGGGGGGCGGGGGGCGGAGCGCCCGCGCGGGGCATGCCGGGAGTTGTAGTCCGCCGGCCCGCCTCCCGCCGGGGCCTACCGGGAGGCGCAGTCACGTGGCGGCGCGGTACCGCCCCGGGTCGCCATGGTAACGGCGGGCGGTTGGGCGGCGGCGCGGCCCGGCCCGGGGGGGTGAGTACCCGGGGGGGGGGGGGGGGGGGGGGGGGGGGGGGGGGGGGCCCGCTGCAGCCCCCCCCGCAGCAACCGGGCTCCGGTTCCACCGATTCCACCGGGAGCGGCCCCATCCCGGCCTCCTCCCCCGGTCCGGGGCGGGGGGCGCCCGCCGCGCCTCCCCCTGCGGCCCCCGGGCCTTACCGGCGGGGCCCGGCCGCCCTGCGGCCTGCTGGGCCCGGGGAGCAGCGGGGCCGGGAGCCGGGGGCCCCCCCCGGGGAAAGCGGCCCCAGGGAGGGCTGGGGCAGAGCCGGGCCGCTCCCCTCCTCCTGCGGGAGCCGTGCCCGTGCGGCGCGGGGCCGGCGGGGCTGGCTCCCGGGGGGCTGGCCCGGGTGCTTGGGGGGGGGCAGAGGTAGCGGTGAGCTGCCCCGTTAGGGCTGTGTCGGAGGGCTTTCCGCTTGGTTTCTTTTCTTTTCTCGCAGCCGCGCGCCGCAGGTGGCGGGGCCGCGCTCTGCTCGCTTTGCTCCCCTGCCGTAGCCCCGCGAGTTTCGCCTCAGGTGAGTCTGCCTGGCACGCGTAAGGCGCCCCGGGGTGCTGCCCGTGGGGAGCGCCCGCCTGGAGGCGTCGCGTCCCCGGCACCGCCGTGCCCCGCCGGGGCTTTGGCTGCCCCGCCAGCCTGGCCGGGTGCCGTGCCTGGCGTTGCCCGGGCTCCTCCGGTGTGGCAGGTCTGGGGTTATTTGGCGGCTTCTTCCCGGCTTGAACCTCGGCTGCTCCCCACGCCTCCGACCCGGGCTGCTCCGCTCCTGAGAGCGCTCGGAGAAGATGGGGCCAGTTTGCCGCACTGCGTGCGCGTGTTGGAAGGCGGCTTTTTGACCAGGAATGTCCTTCGTTGTGTACCGAAGGATTGACCTGGAAGCTTTCTCTTCCAGTTCCAGATACGTTTCGGAGAAAAAGTATCGAGAAAAGAGGTTGGATAAAGAATTGGAGTGTTTTAAACTAATTCCGCAGTTCTTGTTTCCTTGTTCTGCATTGATGTTTTATACCTACACCACTCACCGCGAGTTTTCCACCTTCATTTTGTTTCTGTGCCCGAGACTGAGAGCGTGGACAGGCCGTCTAAAACCAGACCGATCCGTGCTGACCGCCTGCCAGCTCCTGCTCTGTTGGCCGAAATCCCCAGGTCTGGCTGCGTAATTCCCCAAATGCGAAGCTGGATGAAGAATGCTCTCCCTGTGCCTTGCTCTGCGGGGATCTGCAGCAAGGTGCTTTGGTCTTCTCCTTTGAAACAGCCGGAGCCGTAAAACGCCCCATGCTTTAACTGCTCGTTTTTAACCCTGAGTCATTTCCCTACTCAGGCTGGTGGCGTGGTGTAGTTGAGAGGGTGACAAAGTGCGATTCAGGGCAGTCAGCCCGAGGCAGGCGCCGGGTCAGGTCAGCCCTTTTATTTGGGCCGTCCCTCCCTGACGAAGCCGCAGCCGCGGCTTTTCTGCCTCGTCACGCTGGGGTCCCTGACCGCAGCTGGCACCGCGCGCCGACGTCCTGAGGGCGGTGAGAAACGCGCGGGGTCCCCCGGGACTCCAGCACCTGAGAGCCTTCGTCGCTCAGCCCCGGGGAGCAGCCGCTCGCTCGCGTCCCGCGGTGAGGCCGTGGCCGGGTCCCAGCTGCCCACGTGTAATTAAAGGACGGCTTTGGGAAGCGATGCGCCTCTCGCAGCTTTTCTGTCCGGCGTGGAGTTCAAAGCCACGGCCCCGGCATAAACGCCAGGCGCGGAGGAATCCCTGGGTGCAGGGGGGATTTGCTGATGCACCCTCGTGGTTTCTCACTGGTCTTTTTTTTTTTTGACCCGAGCGCCCAAACACAAACTTGACGCTTCACAGCCTGCGCAGACTAGGGGAGAGGCTGCTCGTCATCGTCCCGTGCCTCTGGTTTTGCGCCCAGAACGTGTTTCTTCGGGACAGTCGTTGGCCCCCGTCCCGCAGGCGTCCCCGTGGTGACCGAGCTGTCGTCGTGCCGCCTCGTCCCCGCCGGAGGGTCCTCTGCTCCTCCTTCGTGGGTCCTCTGCTCCTCCGCCGGAGCTGGCGGGTGGCCTCGTGCTGCTTTGTCTCGGGCGTCGCTGTGTGACCCGTGCTGGGACCGAGGCTGCCCGTCTGCTGGAGCTGAGGGTGGTTTCCGTGCTGTAGGAGTTTGCGTCTCGTTACCGGGCGTGCGAGCGGCTTAGGCCCGCTCAGGAGATTGGTTTTGGATTAGTGCGTTTGGCTTTGTTGAAAGCTTTTTAATTTTTTGAAGGTGGAGTAGGTCCTTATTTTGAAACTGTTGGTTTTAAAGCCCGTTTGTATCGCGTTGATGCGATCTCCCTTGTTCAAGCATTAATCAGAAGCCCCAGAGCTTCAAGGGAGGGACGTGGTGTGAACACAGATCTTCTTTAGAAACAGGTCTCACCTTTCCTAATTGCAGAGAACAGGCTGAAACTCTGCCCTGCAATGGCGTAGAAAATAATAGCAAGTCACAGTCGTCCGACTTTTTTTTTTTTCTTTTTTCCTTTCCCCTCTCGTGACTTGTGGATGCGCGAGGCTGACGGCGCATTATCAGGTCAGCTTGCAGCTCATACATTTGCAAGCTCTTGTTATTTTAAGCGTGTCACCACAGCCGGGTTTTAAAATAACCTCCCCAGTTAGACTCACGTGACGGGGGCTCGGTTCGTGCACCCGGGCTCTCACGGTCCCGTCGTTTCGGGTTGTGCAGCGGCGGGGCCGGGCTGGGAGAAGCTCCCTCCTGCCCCCGCCGCTTGGCGGAGCGCCCCGGGGTTGGGGCGCGTGGCGACCCCTGCGAGGTGACGTTCGTCAGGGCTGTGGCAACGCTGCAGCTGACGTCGCGGAGCCTGCGGGCAGGCTGCGCAATAATAAAAGGTGCTCGCTAAATACTTGCGAGCAGGTGCGGCCGGACGCTGGCTAGCGGTGACGGCCCCGGCCTCTGTGTTTATTGTGAGTCAACCAGCCCGAGCCAGAATCCGTTAATTACTAGTAACGACGTTTGGGGTTTGACTTCCAGCCCTGCCAGTTCGCCCTGGGAGCTGGAGCCGGGCTTTTCCCAGCTCGTGTTTCTACGATAAAATCTCTGAGCATCGTCTGAGTGCTGTCGCCCTAGGGTTGGGTTGGCAGAAGCAGTGCCTGCACCGAGCTGCGACCTTCCTCCCGGCCAGGCCCCTGGCGGAGGCACGGGTGAGCTAAACAAGAGGAGAAACCTCGCTGACCTGCGGCCCACGGGGATCTACCTGGCACGTCAGGGTGCCTGCGTCTCCGCTGCTTCTCCTGGGTGCTCAGCAGGCGCTTCGAGGCGTCCTTTCGGCGAGCCCCGGCTTGGCACGCAGTCCCTGGGGACGCAGGCGGGCGGTGAGAGGCGTCGTTCGGAGGCAGGGGCGCGGGAGGTGAAGGGCACCTGGCGCCGTGCTGCCTCCTGTCCCCGGCTGGCAGGGCGCGGAGCCGTGGCGCAGGCAGCTCGGGGCTTGGCAGCTCCTCCTCGCGCTGCCTCCCCCGGGGCTTTGCCGCCGAGCGGGTAACGGAGCTCGGAGCTCACCTGGCTTAACTGCGTGCCTCGGAGCAAGGAAGCAAATTCGGAAGGCGTCCCAGAAAGGAGGGATGCTTGGGAGGGGCTCGGTGCCCCGTCGGAGGGGTTTTATCCCGGGATCCACTGGTGTGCTGCCCCGTACGGTTGGTGCGTCTCCTTTTTCTGCAGCTGCTGCTTGTGCTGCACCCATGCGGCTCAGCTCTTTGTGCAGCTCTGCGGCAAAACCCCTCTGGAGAGGGGGGACGCTGGGCACGTGTCCCCTCTGCTGCTGTGGGGCAGGACCTCTGGCTTACTGCAGGGCAGGGCTGTGCCTGGCGTAACGCGTCCTGCCGCCGGCTGCGCGAGCCAAGCCCCCTTGTAACAGCTCTATCAGGACAAAGCGCTCTTGTTTTTGTAGCGGGATAAGGCAGGCGTAGCTGTAAAGCCCGCTGGAGATGAGGCACAGGTGGTTTTGCAAGGTCGCGCGCGGCCGAGCTGCCAGCGCGTGTGGCGACCCCGCGGTGAGAGTCCCCCGTAGGCAGGGACCCCGGGGCGCCTCCCTTAACCTCCGCGCATTTTAATTTTAGCTTTTCACGCCTGTTTTTGCTGGTGTGCCGGGGTCTCTTTGCGGATCAAGCGCGCTTGCGGTCCGGGCGCGGCGGAGCGGGTTCGTGTGGACGCCGAGCGCTTGTTTACCCGGGGAAACTCGAGCCGGGCAGGTCGCGGCATCTGAGCCGCAGCCTCTGCGCTTTGTGCTAATCGCCGCGAATGTCACAACACGGCCGGGGTTCTCGCCCGGGTGTCTGCCGGGTGACGTGATACGACTCAATTTTGCAGGGCGCGTGGCCGCCCTGACCCCGGGGCCGGCCGCGGAGAGGTGAGGCTACCCCACGCCTGGCACCGGGGCTGCCCCGCGGGGGCACCGGGGTGGCCGCGTGTTGGCGAGCAGCTCGCCGGCAGCCCCGCGTGCGGAGCTGAGCCCTCCCGCACCTCCTGGCAGGGCAGCAGCTCCCCGCGAGGAGGACCTTTGGCTCCCCTGGGGGCCTGCACGGGGCGTTTCCACCTTGCGCAGCATCTGGCTGGGGCGTTGCTGGCCCCGCAGGAGCTTGTGCCCTGATTTCACAGCTCGAGCGGGTCTGCGAGGGCTGCAGCTTGCTCTGACCGAGCCCCGCGGCGGGCCCGAGCTGCTTTCACGGTGCTCCAGGGCAAGGCTGGGGTCTGGCAGCTACACGTCAGCTGCCGCAGCCCACGCTTGATTTTTGAGGTGACAAAGGAGGCGTGCGTATCACGAGGAAATTAAGGGGGGTGGTTAATGCTCTGCTTACCCTTTTTATACGTTTTTTTTCTTTAAACCTGCAGGCTTGTGCGAGCTGAAAGGCTGGCTGCAGAGAAAGGCAGTAACTCGGCCTGCTCAGGATACAATTTCTTATCTCGGCGTGCCCTCCAGGCATGTGCTAAAGCAAGCCGCATACCTGGCGCCCAGCTTTTCCCTTCCCCTTCTCCTCAGGCAAAAGGATCGTACCGGTGTGGTGGAACGCTTTCAGCAGGATTTAGGACACCGACGTGTGCCAGCTGCTGCTCGAAGAGACCTCAGTAGGGCTGAGATTAAGAGGAATGCACGTGTGCGGTGCCGCCAGTCTGTGCTACGCACCGAAGGGCTGATGTTAGAACAGCCCCGTGCCTTTTGCTGCCTCCTTGTTCCTGAGCTTCTCAGGATGCCCTTGGCTCTTGCTGAGCTGTTCAGTAGCGTTGCAGAAGCGAGAAGTTTGTTCCTTCGAAAAGCAAGGGCTGAGAGTCTCACCCAATTGTGTAACCTTGGGAGCTGAAGCTTTAAGGGAACGAGAAGGGAAAAGGAAAAAAAAAAAAAAAAAAAAAAAAGAAACATTTAGGGGCTTTCTGCGGAGGCCGGAGAGGTGGCACAGGATTTGGAGATGCAGGGCCAGGCGGATGGGCCCTGGCTGTCGTGCCAGCCCTGAGGCGGGCGGTGAGCTGTCTCGCCTTGCAGCCAGGCTTGCCGTGGCAGCCAGGGAAGCCTTTGTGTTTGCAAAGTCAAAGCTTTTGTGTGCACAGGACTTTTCCCAGGGCCTTTCGTAAGTCGTTCTCCGTCCTTTGGTTTCGTGTGAGATGCCGGCTCGCTCTTTGACGCGGCCCCTGCTCCTCCTGGGGCCGGCTGCTGGGCTCACCGTGCCTCTTGTGCTGTCTTCTCTTTTCAGGCCAGCCAAAATGCTGCCGTAGATGACCGTCTCGCTCTCACCCCGCGTGCTATGGCTGTACATGGCCTCTGCAGGACCGCAACGCTGTAACCTGGGCCCCAAACAGAAGAGCTCCGGCCCCCCCAGCGGGCACCCCCCCGGCAGAGCGAGCGCAGCCGCGCCGGGCCTGGCTCAGCGCTCCTCAGCAGGCGAAACCCCTCTGGGCTTTGGAGGGGCAGCATGTGAGCGCTTCGCAGGAGCGCAGCCCGCCGCCCGCAGGGATCCCTTTGCAGCAGTCCAGCTCCCTGTACCCGCCGTCGCCATGCCCCACGCGCCCCGCTGAACGCGCCCACCCGAGCCTGGCCCTGGCCCGGCCCTGCCCGGAGCTGTGTGGGAGCGCCCTGCTCTGTCGGCGCTCCTGCCTGAGAGCCGACTCCTGCAGGTTTCCTTTCCAAAGCCCCCAGGACACCGGCTCTGCCACGGGAAGGGCGATGTCTTCCGTGCTGATGGAGCCCCGCCTGCTGCCTGCGCTGCCCGAGGAGCACAAGGGGTCTGGGGTCAAGGGCTCTGCCCTCAGCTCGGCTAGGCAGGCTGCCAGCTCCTACACACCGGTGCTCAACAACAACCCCTTCCTACGGCCAGGCAGTGCTCAAGTGCCTTCGCTGCGGTCACCGGAGATCAAGAAGCTGAAGAACGCTCCCAGCTTCCCTGCTGTCTCGTGGCCCTGCTCCAGGGACGAGGGGGACTGCTCCCCCAGCACCCCTGTGGTGCAAAGCAGCGACCAGGAGCAAAGCTGTGCCCCCTCCCTGACCCTCGTGCCCAGCAGCGTGACCCTCAGGAAGGAGCGGTGCTCCTGGCCGCTGGGGGACGCCGAGAGGAGAGCGCGCAGCTTCAGCGAGAAGGAGCCAGAGCTCAGCCCTGGAAAGGCTGCGCAGCAGCTGGCCGGACAGACCGCCACCCCCAGCAGCTTTGGACGCGAAGTTAGAAGCCCTGGCAGGACGAATGCGGGTGGGGTGTCCAACGGGAACAGGTGGGGGCATCGCATCGTAGCGCAGCTCGCCCCGAAGGAAACCATCGCTCCCCTGAGCTTGGAGACGGGCAGCCGCCGCCTTGCCGGTACCTCGAGCCTTACAGGCACCGAGGGTGCCGTTGTGTGCGCTAAACGGGTCAGCCTTCATCTCCTGGCCTCCCGCGCTGCCTCTCCCGAGCGCGGCACCGGCTGCCGGCTCCTGAGCACGCCGCTGTGTGGCAGGGAGCGGGCGGTGGAGCCTCAGCACCCTGCTGCCGTCTCCCACGTGGCAGCTCAGATGTCCGCCATCAGGCTGGAGAAGGAGGAGAAACGGCCCCAGGCTGCGCTCCCAGGGAAGCCTGAGTGAGTAGAGGAGAGGAGGAAGGCTGTGGTGAGAGGAGCTGGGCTGGCCTTGGCGTCACTGCGTGCTGGGTACGCTGTGGGCACTGCTGGGGTGGCTGCAAGGGCACCCCTGGGCTGCATCCGTGCACAAAACCCATCTGGGGGAGCCTTCCTTCCACCCCAGCTTTCACAGGCTCTTGGGGTGGCATGGAGCAGCAGGCTTGGGTGACAGAGGGACACAGATCCCCTCCTGATCCTTTGAAGGGATGCAGAGGCCTACAGCTAACGGCAGAGCTGCCAGTGGAGGTGTGTGGTCCCGCAGAGGCACCGAGACCTTCCTCCCTTTGGCCAGGAGAGCTCTGGGGGAGGCACGACCCCAGCTGCTGGCTGCTGCGGTGCTGCCAGCGATCACCTTGCTGGGAGAGGGGGTCCTTGTGCCTCTCTCTTGGTGTTCCCTGGGGCCTCTCCATCTTACTAGCTTGGGATTGTCCATCAGCACTGGGGAGAGGAGAGCTGTCACTCCTCTGGCCAAATATCTATTGCTGCGTTGTGGGTCCCGGGCTTTTCGGAGCCAGAAAGCACGTGCTGCTCCCTCTAATGTGACGTGCTTTGTCCCAGCGTCGCTGCTGGAGAGTCGCTGCTGGAGCCGAGCCATCCCCAGGACGATGTGGAGGAAGAACTTCCCGATGGCCTGGATGAGAGCTGTGGCACAGACGAGGAAGAGGACAGTGAGTGCCCCTTCCCAAGGGAGCTGTGCCCCGTGCCTCAGCAGGGTGGGGAGTGCAGGGGCTGTCTGGGAGCGAGGTGTGAGCACAGCAGGAAGGCTGCGCCCTGACTCACGTTCATGCTGTCACTTTAGGGTGACCTGGAGATTGTGCTGAACCCAAACGTGACTTAGCAGCAAGGAGAAGCTGTGTGGGTTCCTCTGGGAAATGGGCAGGGGCTCAGCACTGTCCTGCTGCAACACTTGCCCAGCTCTTCTCGGTGTGCAGGGCTGTCAGTTCCACCCCCTGCCCGGTGCTTTATACCACCAGTTAAGTTAGCAGATAAAACTTGGGATCCCAGGATTCGGGGCAGCAGAGAAGGGTCTGTCCCCAGGACCATTTGTTTTCTCTCCCCCCTTCCTAACTTTGTATGCACTCATTCCCCACGGAGACAAAACCCGGATCTCTTTCCTCCTGCAGGTGACTCGGATGCTTCCTCTGTCGCTGGCGTGTCATCTAACGGCTCTGTGGCTCTCGTATCCAGGTTAGTGGCTGTAAATAGTGCGCTGCAACTTGGCATCTTTGTCCAGACTTGTCCATCTTTGTCCTCTCCGGTGACAGATGAGAGCTCTAATGTGTGAGGGAATGGAGTGAAGATAGCAACAGACCACAAAGTTCAAGCCAGGTGAACTCTGAGCTCTCTATTACCCAGTTGACAGCAAAACATCCTGGGGAGGCAACACGAGGAGCAGCTGGCCCCAGGGAAGGAGGCTTCATCGCTCAGGCAGATGCCTTCAGCACTGAGCAGTCCCTCACCTCCTTGCAGAGGCCACCTGCTACCAAGCCCCTGCCAATTATGCTCCGTACATCCCAGACCTCGCCTCTGCAAAACACTTCAGAACTTCTGTGTGAATGTTGTTCGTTATAAACTCTACTTACAGCATCATCACGTGTGTAGCAATGGGTGTGTTACCAGTTCTACCTTTCCTCCCAGATATTAGGGATTGACATAGTCATAGAACGGTTTGGGTTGGAAGGGGCCTTAAAGCCCATCTAATGCCACCCCCCTTGCCATGGGCAGGGACACCTCCCACCAGACCGGGGTGCCCAAAGCCCCATCCAGCCTGGCCTTGAATACTTCCAGAGATGGGGCATCCACAGCTTCTCTGGGCAGCCTGTTCAGTGCCTCAACACCCTCAGAGTAAAGATTTTCTTCCTTATATCTAATCTAAGCACACCAAAACCAAGAGGGTTACAACATCTTAAACGTGTGTGCATTACAGTCTCTACCCCATGTTCCTGTGGACCAGGTTATAGGTTTTATTGTGTAACAAACTCCACCCCGTGCCCCTGCAAAACCCACAAGCAGATAACAACAGTTGGCACACACATTTGGTGCAAACTCCACCCCTTGTCTCTGCAGGTTGGTTACTGGCCTTTACGCCCAGTGCTTGCACCACATTGCAATGATGCGAATTCCTGATTGCTGCAGTCTTGGGCCACATCAGAACAGTTTCATGTCAAGGAATTTCAATCCATTTGATTTATTGCTGATTAATAAACTTTTACTGGTTCTGACATTGAAAATAATGGTTGCATAGAAATAGCCACTTAGGAAGAACAGCCCAGCTCCCTCCTTTTTCTGATCTCCAGACCCGGTGCTGCATGTTTCCCTTGTGGAGGCGAGGGGCAGCACAGGAGGCTGGTCAGTGTGATGGGGCTCCATTTCTTCTGCTGTTCCTAGCTCCTTACTTGATTGTTCCAGTGTAGGCTCCTCCACAGGCCACGGTCCCTTTAGGGTCATAACCTCCTCCTGAGTTTCCTCTTGGTTCCTGCCTGGGTGTCTGGTTTTGCTTTAGTGTTTTTCCTGTCTCTGACGTTGTCCCTTTGTTCTTGTATTTACTGCCCTCTTTGGAATATATTTTTGCAAAGGTAACAGAAACTCATTGGTTCCTGGCAACTGTGGACAGTAGCTTAAGGATGTTGAGATGTAAACTGGCCTCTATGGGACTGCACGTGCAGATGCTCCCTGTGCTGTTTTTCACCTTTAGCCATCTGCCTGCTGCTTCATCTCTCCTAGGAAATGCATCGAGTGTCTGTCCCAGCCCACAGAGGATCAGGAGAAGGTGCTCAAACCAGCTCTTGTCCACAGTTTATTCCCTAATGTGCCTCCAACCATCTACTTCAGTACGCGGGATGAGAGAGGTGAGCTGGGGCGTGTTGCCGTGCCATGTTCCAGCATCCTGGATCTCCCCCAGCCCTCGGGTCTTCTGTTCCGTGCTGGTTCTGGAAAGTGGGTTACACACCCTCCCTGCAGACCTGGTGGCTCTGCAACAAAACATAAGAATTGCCCTGGATACAGCTGTAGGAAATCAAGGTACCGTGTTTGGTTTCCTCCTGTCCTCAACTTTTTGCCTTCCTAGTGGAAAAGCTGCCTTGGGAGCAGAGGAAGCTGCTGCGGTGGAAAATGTGCACAGTCACGCCGAACATCGTGAAGCAAACCATTGGCAGGTCTCACTTCAGAGTCAGCAAAAGTAAGTTGTGGGAGGCTGGCAGCAGCTGATGCATCGTGTCCTCTCTCGCCTCCAGCCTGTGGGTGTGAGAAGGCAGACTGCCTGCGAGGAGCAGGACAGGATACAGGCTCGGCACTGTGGGATGCTGGGTTCCTGCTTCTGCCTGTCTGAGCCGCAATATCTGAGCTCTGTGGGTCCCGGCAGAACCAGGTCTCCCTTTTGGCTTGTCCCCGGCGTGGAGCACGGGGACATACTCCTGTGTTGTCAGGAGCTGGGGCAGCGTGTGGGGCAGCAGAGCTGGGATCTGGCTTGTTTGAGCTGTGCCTCTAGATGGTGCTGCCACTCTAAGAAGGCTGGCGCTCTTCTGGTGCCAAGCCCAGCACCGCTGCCCCCCGTCCCCATGTGCTGAGGAAGACGATGGCCTTCTGTCTGGCTTTAACTGGCGAGTTCTTTGGGCTGGGATCTTGGCCCTGAAGAGACGGGTAGGAGAGTGCTGAGGAAGCACTGAGCATTCACAGCTTTCATCCATACCCTGCAGCGTGATCTCCTAAAAGTATTTACAGGACTCCTGCGTGTGTCAGGAGACCTCTGCTCAGTTAATTTGAGGGATATAATGAGGCATGCTGGGCAGACCAAGACCTAACAAGTCTTGCAATCCTACGCATCCCTATGCAGAGCAGAGCTGATTAGTTAACTGCTTTATTTGCCTGCTGGAAAAAAAGGAAGGTAAGGATAAGATACTGGGGGTTGAAAGCTATTTCTTTGACCCCATGTCTGCACAGACCCTTACAGCAGTCCTGTTTGTGGGGATATGACCCTCCTGGTTGACTGGACCCCACTCACAGCCCTTGGTTGGGCAGCTTTGCCGTAACCACTGTGACTGCTTTGAGCTATTGCTGTGCATTATCCCTGGCATGCTTCTACCAGCCCAAGGAAATGGGGTGCTGTTGGGTTGAGAGGGTGTTGTGGGCGGCGGGGTGCTTGGTCATGGACTTTTCTGTTCTTCCTGCAGAGAGCAATGACTGGCTGGGCTGCTGGGGCCACCACATGAAATCCCCCAGCTTCAGAGCCATCCGGGAGCACCAGAAGGTAGGGGATGTTGTGGGCTGACCTCATTCACGTAGGTGGAGAGTGTGCTGGGAGCAGTCTGGGAGTCCCCCCTTCGGGGCCAGGCGTTTGCTGTGCAAACTGTCCTTGCACTGTCCCTTTCCCTGTGTGGCAGCTGGTATTTCTGTGCTGGGAGATGAGCCCAAGAGACAGGCTCAGATGGGAGCTGAGCGAACGACTCTGCTGGCTACCTACAGACCAAGGCTGTAGCTAAGCTCTGTTCACGTGTGGTTTTGTCTAAACCCAGTTATTGTTGTTCAGAGTAATCTTTCCACTGGCAGAACCGAGCCAGAACTGTTTGTCACTGCGAAGCTTCAAGAGCAGGTGGGTCCTGCCATGGTGCAGGGCTGGTGGGGGAGCAAGGAAGATGTGACCCTGCACTGGGTTCAGAGAGGATGTATCCCCTGGCCAGGGAGCAGCATGGGGTGTCAGGGAGATCTCACGGGATCTGGGTTCCTTTCCAGCTAAACCACTTCCCTGGTTCATTTCAAATTGGGAGAAAAGACCGTCTGTGGCGCAACCTGTTGAAGATGCAGACTCGCTGTGGAAAGAAAGAGTTTAACTTCTTCCCCCAGTCCTTCATCCTGCCCCAGGACATCAAATTACTCAGGAAAGCATGGGAGGAAGGAGCTAGCCAACAGAAATGGATTGTGAAACCAGTAAGGGCAAAGCTGCACTCGATTCCCTGTCCCTGTGTAGCTGCAGGGAGAACGTCTGATCCCTTCTTGTTAATGTTTTGCAGCCAGCATCAGCAAGAGGCATTGGCATTCAGGTTATCCACAAATGGAGCCAGCTCCCCAAAAGGAGACCACTGCTGGTGCAGAGGTGAGTGAAGAAAAACAAGGCTGACAGGTTGACTTCCTAGCGTCTCATCCCTCAGGCCAGATCTGGGCAGATCTGGCCACTACCCAGCAGAGCAGAAGCATCTGATTTGCATCTGGAAACTTCTCTACTGCCTGGGCGTAATGCTGCTGCTGGAAGCCTGGCTTACAGGAGTGCTGCTATCCCTGCAGGAAGTTCTGCGGTCTTGGGTACAATCTAGATCTTAGTCTGGCTCCACGGGCGTTCTGGAGCTTCTGTCTGGCAGGTGAGCCAGCTTCAGCTCTGCTGGGACCCCACTCCCACTGCTTTGAACTCTGGGGTTTGGTGTCTTTAGAGGCAAACGAGCCTTATCCAGTGCTCACAAGCACCCTGGGAAGAGTTGGGAACTTTCAAAGATTTGTTCTTACCCAAGTTAGAATGGGGCAGTAAGAGCCTACGCGTATGTTAGATGTTGGTCAAAGGGTTGTCTTGAAATAAGAGAGGATTTTCAGAATCTCTTTCTCCTTGTGCAGAAAAATGGAGTAGCTCATCTTGGTTTGTGTCTGCTTTCTGGGGAGGCTCTCGTGAGGGCAGGAATACCGTCTGGTGTTTGACAGACGGGGAACTGCTGTGTTGGCTTGTCTGCTTCCCATGCGAGGCGATAAGCTCTGTTATGGAAAATCATGAACTCTTGAGGTGGGGTGAATAATGAAATGATTTGGGTGAAAATTTCCAGCTGTTTCTGCTCACTGAACCAAACCATCTGTGGCCCGCTGTACATCTTAAACGTTCCCAAATACTGTGATCTGTACTGTAGGTATGAAAAGCTGCTATGCCTTAGACCTGGGAAAAATCTTCAAAATGGGACTGAGCAGAGGACTGTGATGCACTTAGATTGGAAGTGCTGTTTAAAAGGGCTTCAGCTGGTCTTCAGATTGATGTCTGTTTTTGCCAAGCCTCCTGGGGTGGGGGCAAGAGATGTTCTTGTACGTTGTAACTCTCTCCTGGCGCTTGCTTCCCTTTGCAGGTACCTGCACAAACCCTACCTCATTGGCGGGAGGAAGTTTGACCTGAGGATCTACGTTTATGTCACTTGCTACGATCCCCTCAGGGTCTACCTGTTCAAGGACGGATTGGTTCGCTTCGCTAGCTGCAAGTAGGTCGTGTGGCAGAGAGGTGACAGGGGTCTTCCTCAGCGCTGAGACCACGCGTGGCTGTGGCACCCCCGTTAGCTTGGGCAGGAGGCAGGTGTTCCACGTACAGTGGATGCTCAAAGCTGTAGCTTGCTTGTGTGCTGAAGAAGAGTCTGGAAACACACGGGGTCATTGCAGGTGGTAGTACTGAAAGGAAATTTGAGAGGATGCTTCATTCATCCACCTTTCCCAAAGCAAGATCAGCTCAAGATAAACATGCTGCCTGTGCTTCGAGTTGATGTGCCGTAAATTAAGATGTCCCATCCAGTTTTGACTATATCGCACTGGGCTGCTGCAGTTCCATCACTGCTTTTGCTCAGCAATGCTCTGGTCTTTTCTTGAGGACCTGTTGCAAGGGTGGGATTGCATCCCTCGGCCCCAAGGCAGCCTGCTCTGTGCCTCGACCTTTGTCCGGTCAGCTCTGGGTCTGTGGGGATAAAGGTTGTGGAGGAGGCCTTGCTCCAGGCGCCCCGGGAGAGGACAGCAGCAGAGCTAGTGGGTGGCCAAGAGGAAAGGTGTCCGAGCTGAGAACAGAGCTGCTGCTTGCACCATGGCCCTGAGGGCAACCAGTTCAAGCTCAGACTGCTTGTACTGCTATCATCTCCTCTAGGTACTCCTCCGCGATGAAGAGCCTCAGCAACAAGTTCGTGCACTTGACCAATTACAGCGTGAACAAGAAGAACACGGAGTATAAGTCCAATTCGGATGAGACTGCTTGTCAGGGACACAAATGGTAGGTGTTTGGGGGAGAGCTTTCAGGGCACAGTGGCAGCTCTTCCTTTTCCCTGTAAAGTCAGCCTTTTTTCGGTGTCTGTACCCAAAACTCGAAGGTGCTTCCTGTATCTTCTTCTCCTGCTTGGAGAAATGGGTTTCTCCTGGCCTGTGACTTATCCTGTCCACTGCTGCTTCAGCTGTGGTTGTTGCCTGTACTGTTCCCTGCTTCAAGCTCTGCTCTCATCTGTGCTCATTCATCTTCTTGCCCTAGTGTGGGGTCGATGGGATGTGGTTAAGGCTGAGTCGGCTTTTTTTTTTTCCTGTTAGAAACTTGATAGGCAATTCTGACGCTTAAATTAGCTAGGTGGGCTGGATGGGAGCTTCTGCCCATCGCACACTGAACTTCTCTGTGGAGCCAGGGAATGAAACAGGTTTGGTACAAAATGGGTGACGTGTGCGCTAATTGGTGTGAACAGGGCGTGGTGCTAAGGAGCAGTGGTGCATTTCTACTCCCTTCAGAGGAGGGCCGCAGCCTTGCAGGAGTTTCTGTTCCCTGCTCTCCCATGGGCGGACTGATCCAAGTGCTCAGGCAGTTGTCTCTGATTCCACAGTGGTGTTTAAACTCTTTTAAAAATAGTGCAGGTTAGAGTTCTCGATTTGTGGGCCTGGGCTGGCGCAACTTAGTTCACTTCAAAGGGAAGCTGCAAGAGGTGCCTTGCTGTGAGAGGATTGCTTTCTTAGACCCGGACCCGCTGCCCAGTGGTCTGTTCCTCCACAGGTACACCGGGAAGGGTCTGCTGTCCCCCAGCAGCTGGCATCCCGTGGGGGTGGGATCGTGTGGTTTTTTGGTACCGCCACGCAAATCAAAGCTGGCTGCTCCCACGTTAAAGATGAGAGTGGCTGTAATCAACTCCATCTTGTATGCAGGAAGCGTGACCTTTGGATTCCTGGCCATTAGCCACACGGTCTCATTTAAGCAACATCTGAGCATCCTTGGCTTAATGTCAGGGCAACTTGCAGCGCTTGGTGTGGTGTGGGAAACTCATAAAAAGCAGAGATACTCTCCCCCACCATCCTTTTCCCCACAACATAAAAATAAAAATAAATGAAATCTCTCCACCCCCAGAGCCTTAGCGAAATGACTCTAGCTAAAAGATTTACGGGGGTCTTGCTGGATTCCTGCTGAGCTGCTTTGCAGTGCTCCTGGAGAAGGCCTGCAGGAAGGGGAGGTTTGCTAAGGACACGGAGGGGGAGGGAAAAGAAGATCTGGGGCTGACGTACCTTGCTCATGTGCTAATTTGGGACTTATTACTCCAATGCTGGGACAAGTCTGTGACAGATTTATGGTTCTGGTAGCTTGGCCCTGCAAGATGAGGTGCCAGGCTGGGGAGGGCTGCAACCAGGAGTTGAGTGGTTTGAGGATGGCAGAGGGATGGCTGCGCTCAGGAAAGGTGGAGATTTGCCCCCTGGCTTGCTGCTAAGGAAGAGCTTTGTCAAAGCTCCCCGTTGCTGTTTTCACTTTCCTAGCAGGGTTGGGCAGCAAGGGGCTACAAAACCATCTCTTTGCTTTCTGTCTCCCAGGGCACTCAAAGCTCTCTGGAGTTACCTGACCCAGAAAGGAGTTAACAGCGAGGCCATCTGGGAGAAGATTAAGGACATCGTTATCAAAACCATCATTGCGTGAGTCCTGGCACCCCTTGCTCTGTTCCTCTCAGCTCCCTCTCAGCCTGGTCCTTCTGCTCTTAATCTAAATGCTGCCACCGCTGTCGGCTTCAGTATTTCTCTCCGGATCCTTCCTTTCGTCTCGTTACCTATGTTCTTGCTGCAGTAGCTGCTAGGGGCGAGCAGACCTTCTGTCTCCTGGCTCTGCCTGCAGTGCAGGGGGAGTGACCAGGAGGGTGCAGCGTACCTGGCACTCTGCCCTGCTTGCCACCCGCTGCGCTACTTGCGCAGGATGCCTGAGAATAAAAGTCCCTTGCCTTCAGAAGTGGGTCCTGTCTGACAAAGGCTGGGGTGGGGGCAGCTATGGAGGGTGGGGAGGTTGCTCAGGATCTGATGCCCGATCCATACGCAGTGCAGCAGCAGCTCGCAGACCTGCATCAGTCTTTCAGCCCACCCGTTCCCGCAGCATGTGGCTGCGTGCACTCTCAGAACCGGCAGTGTGCTGTGAACAGTCAGATCTCTGCTGTCTGCCTGTTGGAAATGAGCGTTTTAACTTGGCTTGCAGATCTGAGCCCTACGTGAACAGCCTGGTGAAGATGTACGTGCGGCGGCCGTATTGTTGCCATGAGCTCTTTGGGTTTGATATCATGCTGGATGAAAACCTCAAGCCCTGGATCTTAGAGGTCAACATTTCCCCAAGGTAAAGCAGCTTATCCTCCAGAGTCTGTCCTTGAGCCAGTGCAGGGTGGATGACAGCCTTTCTTTTATCACAACATGAATTTGGCTTGTGATGCCCCCTGCACCCTGTGCTGAAAGACGGTGGGCTTTGAAGCCTCTCTCTCCCGATTGCAGGAATCCTTGCAATCCTCCTGCAAAGTCCTCCCTATTTACAAAAGCAGAATCCATCCTCAGCTCAGGAACCTTTGCTGGGCATGCTCCCGCTAGAGCCAGGGAAGAATACATGAAAAAGGAAGGCCAAAGAAGGATGCGTCATGTAGGGAATGGGTGACGGCAGAGATTTCTTCTTTGCGTGGGCAGAAGTGATCGGTGGCTACGCTGCCTCACGCGCCACTCCTGTCTTGCTTGTTCCCTGTCTGCACCTGGGCGTGCTGCTCAGGCAGGGCTGGGAGCTGGGAGCACAACCTCTCCTGCCTCTGAAAGTGGATGGGCATGAGCTGGACACAGCTGGGATCCCAGGCAGGGCTCTGGGGTGGATTTGCCAGTTTCCAGCAGCCCTCTGGGAAGAGGGAGTGAAGTGAACCATTGCTGGTGGGGAGCCCCCATGAGGGAGGGCATGATGTCGGGGGACACGGGGCTCAGCACCTCTCTTCTAGCTCTTGGACTGCTGTGATGCTTCCTTCCCGCAGCCTCCACTCCAACTCCCCTCTGGATGTGAGCATCAAGGGCCAGATGATCCGGGACCTGCTCAACCTCGCTGGCTTTGTTCTGCCCAGCACGGACAGCATAGCCTCAAGGCCGCAGACTAGAAGTGACTCCGCGTGCAGGTCAGCCCCCTTCTCTGTCAGGGCAGAAGGGCAAAGCAGGCTTTTCTCCCGGGGCAGTTCATCCGGGGGCTGTTTTCAGCCCAACAGATGCTGGTTTCTGTGCTGTTAAGAGCCTGTGCTTGCTGGTTCTTCAGCTGTGGGTCTGAGGGACTTGCATCATCACATGGGTATCTGGTTCCTGCAGTCTCTTCGAGGCAGAAGGATTTATGCCTGATCTGCAAGTCCATAGTTGGAAGTGAGGCCAGGCCGGGGTAATTCGTGCTTGCTCTGCAGTTAGTCAAGTCTTCCTTCCCCCTGCCAGAACTAACGCGATGCTGAGCCACACTGCCTCTCCATCTGCTTGGAGGGCTGGCTGGCTGTGTTGGGGCTGGATCCACTTACCCCATCCCCCAGAGCTGACATGCTGCCGCCTTGAGCAAGAGGAGCACCTGTTATTTTGCAAAGGCTGGAGCAGTTTGTTCCTTAGGCAGAATTACAGGTGTCAGAGGATGTAGAACATGCTTGTGGGTGTGCAGTTTTGTCTTGCAATAAAAGTGACTTTTTTTTTTGCTTTTTTCTTTTTTTTTTTGTGTGTGTAAGGCTTATTCCTGAGCATGTGCCCACCCAAGCCCCTTTTCCTTTTGTGTTTTACCACAGTTTGGGCTTTTAGAGGTTGGTTTCAGACCTGACGAGGGGTGGGGAGGACCGGTCCCGTTCCCTGCAGTAGCAGAGAGGCTGCTGGCCCTGCGTCACTGAAGGGGCAGCCTGCTGGGGTGAGCACCCGCACGTGGTGATGTGCAGACACGGAGGAAGATGGGGCTCTTGCCTCTCCTGCCTGCTGTGTGCCGTGAGCAAAGGGAGAAGCTTGGAGCGCAGGCCCATTCCAGCCCAGGGAGCTCTCGCCAGCCTGTGTGCGGCGCTTTGATCACACGCTCATTTGCGGCTTGCGACAGAGGTGCTGAAGGGCAGGTGTCCTTGGAGGGACCTGCAGGGGATTAACCAGATCCTTAACATGGTTCAGATGATGCATTACCAGAGTTCCTGCATCCAGAGTCAAGCTTGCTTAACTGTATCTCCTGCCCTGGGAAGGATACGAAGGGGTTGTTTTTTTTTTTGCAGACGGGCATAATTCCAGTAGATTTGTATGTTCCCAAGAACTGTGCAGTGCAGCCTCAGGGCTCTGCTCTTCCTGTTTGGATCTGTGCGCTTCTAATTATTTTTGTGGCAGCAGAACAAATTAGCCGTGTTGATATAAGTGTTAAAAGGTGTTGGACAAGTATCTCCTAGACTCTGGCATCCCCAAATGGTTCATTAGGGTGCTTAGAATAGTTTAGATGGTTGCTGGTCAGATCATACAAAAGGCCAGGATTTCCCATGGCATGTGGAGCTGTAGCTGAAATCAAGGCTTGGGAATTCTCGGGCATTGCATGAGGAAGTCTTTGATCCAGCGGTGCTCTCCTGCCTCGTACAGTACCAGTGCTGAGTACCAGTACGGCCAGGCCTGTTGTAGTAGTTAGGGAACTGCATCCCAGGTGGGATGTAAGTCTGTGATCCCTCCAGGCTTCGTGTGCTCTGAATCAGGTCATGCTGTGTCTTTGGTCCTCTTGCATCCTGTGTGGGTATGAGGTGGTCGTTAATGTTTCAGATGAGGGAACGCTACAGTGCCTCAGTGAGGAGCTGGCAGGATCCTCCTTGTTGCCCAGCCCACATCCTGCCTGGGTCCTGTGCTGATGCACAAGGCTGCGGATGCATCACTGTTCTCAGAACTAGTGAAATCCTTGGAGAAAACATTCTCTCCTCCACAGCGTCTTCCCAAGGGTGTCATGATCACACTGAAGTTGCTGGGAGCAGCCCTGCCACAGCAGTACTTTGCTTTGCTTAAATGTTCTACCACCTTTTTTTTTTTTTTGTGTCCTCAGTCTGGGCAGTGCGTTGAAGGAGAAGCCCAGGCCAGCCTCTGAGCATTTCACAGCAGAGAAGATGAAGAAGGCCTATTACTTGACACAGAAGGTGCCTGACCAGGTATATGACAACCTCCTCTGCTACTGGCACTGCCAGAGTGCTGCCAAGCCACTTTTCCAAACAATCCCACATGTCTATCCCATGCTCTTTTTCCGATTGTGCCCCTCTGGGTGCAATCACGACGAGAGAGCTGATCAGAAATAAGTCAGGTTTGCTTAAACTACTGCTGCACAGGCACATATTTACCTCTGCCTGGAGGGGTTTGGGGAGTAGGGAGGTGGGAAAGGGGACTGACAAAACGTAGTTCACTTCTCCCTGACCCTGGGCTGCTCTTGTCCGCAGGATTTTTATTCTTCTGTCTTGGACATCTTGACCCCAGACGATGTTCGCATTCTCGTGGAAACAGAGGACGAGTATTCCCGGCGCGGGCAGTTTGAGCGGGTGTTCCCCACCCACATCTCCATGCGGTATCTGCGCTTCTTCGAGCAGCCTCGTTACTTCAACATCCTGGTGACCCAGTGGGAGGTCAAATACTACTTGAATAAACACAAAGGTAACTGCCGTCCGAGAGCCTGGCACGGTTACCTGAGTCAGGCAGGCTCCTGCCTGCGGTCATGGGAGACTTCTGAACTATGCGTTTTGAGAGGGAGCTGCCTGCCTCCACACTAACCTAGGAGATATGTTCCCCTCCCAGGCTGCTTCACATGCCAGGAAAAGCTTACTCTGAGTTGATCACAGATGTTGGTTGTGCTGGTAAACTCAGCACCAGCACTTCCAGGGGCCTTAGGGTTTCCTAGTATCCAACCGAAGCAGGCTGGATTCTGCCGTCAGCCTGTAACTCTGGCCTCTTGGTGCATAACTCTGCCTTCTTTTGAGGGAGAAACAGCTGGAGTTGCTGGGGTTTGTTCCTTACCGGTGATCTGCAAAGTGAAGGGAAAATTGGGCCTGTTCCCTGGTCTTCTGCTGCTTTCTAATCAATGAAGAGGTGTCTGCCTGCATGCAGGAGAAAGGGGCGTTTTTCCTAAACCCTAGAAATCTAGCTGTCATTTTCACCTTTCCAGTACAGCTCTGTATTTTAACAAAAGCTGGCCTTTAGTGAGGCTTGCTGGGCCAGACCAATTCTTTCTCACCCAGGACAGTGGGAGAGGCTGTTTAGGAGAGAAAACTGGCAGAGGTCCAGTGTGAGGGGATGGAGAACGCAAAAGGAGTGAGCCTGTGGCTCAGGGCTCTCCATCTAGCTCCTGACTTCGCTGGAGATGTTTCTGAAGGAGCCAGCCTTCCGCTGAAACAGCTGTGTGTGTGCTCCTGGAGTGGCTGTAACATAGACGAAAGCAAAAAGAAAAAAAAAAAAAAGCTTTTGTCACTCTTCACTGCTGTTTAACCAAATATCAAAGGGGTCAGCGACTGTCCTTCACGGAGGGATAACAACCTCGCAGCCCTCTCCAGCTGTGCTGTCAGCATGTGTCATTCTTTGCCTCGCTAATGCCTTTTCTGGATGCTCTTCCGTCAGTTGGAGGAAAGATCCTGTCGTCATCCTCACTGAAGTGCTGCCCTGAACTTTGCTGCTCAGGCTGGGTCCCAGTTCAGTGCTCCAGCATCCCCCTGGCAGCCCGGCAAGCAGATTTGCTCTATCCCATTGCTGGCCTTCACCCAAGTAAAACCCAATCTCCCTGTGCCCCCTTCCCAGTGACATATGTTCCATGCTGTCCTCATCTCTCCCTGGCCAGCAAGGTGCAGAGCCCTGCCCGGTGCACAGAGCTGGGGCAGGGCTGTCCAGCCTCACTGCTGCCCTCAGCCCCCAACATGTTTTTTTTGTTTGTTTTTGTTTTGTTTTGTTTTTTTTACCCCCTAAGATCCTGGGGCTTGCTGAAAGGTCACCGAGGAGCACAGTTTGGGCAGCAAGGATTCCTCCTATAGCCAGGGCTGGTATCGTATAGCAAGCCACAGTAACCCCAGCTGGGGCAGCATCAAGTTCCTGGCCATTGGTCTGCAGGTTCTTAACTCTCACGGCATCTGCCGGGGATGGAGCCCAGGTCTTGGCCCACGTTGAGCTGTGCGTGTGCTTGCCTGGCCTGGGTGTCTCCGGGCAGGTAGGAGATGATGCACCGAGCCGCTGCGGTTGGTCGGCGCTGTGCGAGGAGGAGGCTACCTGAGCTGCCGTCCCCTGGGAAAGGGGCCGGTGACCGCGGAGCTGCTCTGCATTTGCACTGGAGGAACTTTCACCAGCGCAGCCCAAATCAGGTGCTGCTGTTGGCAGGCACCGGGCTCGGGGGACAGCCAGTCTGGTCCAAATCAGCAAGTCCTGCGTTGCCCCAGTTTCCCTGCGCGGCTGAGCCTGCTGCTCGGTGCGTCTGGCTCCCCGGGAGTAAGGCAGGCACTGCGGCAGCCCACGTGCTGGCGCTCGGCAGTGTTTGCTCGTACAAAGGGTGAACGCCCTCGGTTTACCCCGTGGCTGCTGGGGCTGAGGCACGTGTTCATGCAGTTACTGCGTGCCGTTGTACTGTGTGGTCAGTTCGCGCTCTGCAGCATATTTGTGCGCCCCAAGCTGGGGGAGACTTAGCTGTCTGTTTGCCGCTCATTCTTGCTTCTTGTCTGTTCTGTCGCTGCCCAGGTCTGGAGCTGCTCAAGAACTGGTGTGTCAAAGGGTACCACACTGGGGCGGGGACGGATCTGGCCCAGACGGTGAGTATGGCTACGGGTAAGCTAGGGAGAGGTTGTTCTTTGCTCCAAAGCCTGTGAAGAGGGGCACAGAGAGCCCACAAATCTGCGGTTGTCTGGTTCAGAAGCACTTTCTGCGCGTTCCGCTCCTGCCCTACCTGTTTGCACTGTTCTTCCCTCTCTGCCGAGGCCTCCAGCAGTCTGGAAAAACCCACACTCCTCCATCCCTCACTAACATGAAGTCCGTGCAGTAAATCAGATCTGCAAGTACTTTGAATCTGAGACTCCTTGGATGCATCGGGCACAGCCTTACAAATTTAGCATCCCGCCTGCCCTTTATTCCCCTTGGTGAGGGAACAATCTCCGTCTGTCACTCCTGTGCCTTAGAGCAGGCTGATCTAGCGAAGAAACCCACTCTTCTGACCTCAAGATGCTCTGCTCCCACTTACAGCAGAGGGATTCATTAAGCAGAGAGCAAAGACTGCTCTGTTTGCTATTCTGGGAACAGTCTGGTGGCAGTGACGACGCACAGCAGTGTAAGGCAGTTTAAGCTGAAGCACAGCAGGGCAGCCTACCGCAGATCCCAGCCTATTCTCTGGGCACAGCGGGCTGAGGGGATTTTTCGTGGCTCGAATGGCCATTTGGTTGTCTTTCTCTCCTCCTGCAGTGGTCCTTACCAAAGTCCTTCCTCCTCCAGAAAAGCAGCATTCAGTCAAATGGCTTCAGCAAACTGGAACCGGGTGGACGGGGGTGAGTTTGCATGGGCCGTGCTGTTCACAGTGTGGCTTTGGGACGGGCGCCCTGCGAGAGGACTGGCAACAGGGAGGCCAGCTTTGTTTGAGGGGAGAGGAAGAAGGTTTGCAGGGTCTGAAGCCAGCATCTGATTTCTGGAGAGCCAACGGGTAGGGCTGGCATGGTGTCGACAAGACCGAGCTTGTCTCTTTGGCACCGTATGCCCAGTGCAGATGGTGCGAGGCCCCAGAACAGCTGGGCTGTGTGATGTTTGGGGAGTGGCTCTCACGGTCAGGACATGCCGGCAAGGTGATCCCCGCAGGGCCCTGCTCCACCTCGGTGGTGAGCAGGGGCTGTGCCCCAGCATGGGGCTGAGGGTACAGCGAGGTCTGCGGGGCTGCCCCAGGCTGCTGGCTTCCCTGAGGAAGCCAAACGGGTGCCGCTGGCTGTGGCAGCCTTCTGCAGAGAGGTACAGGACCGGAGTTCAGCTGGGTGAGCCAAGCAGAGTGCAGGCATGCCTCTGGTGTTGAGGGAAAAGGGATCTGGAGCCCAAGCCAGGGTGCAGCTGGGTTTACATGCAGCCGGGAAGACCAACCTCTCCCCCTGACATCCCGTCCCTGTCTCGGATGGGGTCTCCTTTCTCCTGCAGCAAACTCCTGCCTCCAGCCGACGAGGACCTCACGAGATGCCTGGAGCCCAGCCCCGCTCCGAGCTTACCTCTCACCAAGCACGCTGCTGGAGCCGACCAGAAGCCGGCCAGCTGCCTCTCAGACGCTGCCCTGGTGCTGTGAGCGGGCAGCTGCCGTCCCTCCCTGGGGACACCTCAACCTACCTCAACAGAAGAGACAGGAGCTGGCTCCGGAGAGCGAGGACTGCGGAGCCCCCCTGCGCTGCACACCTGCCTGCGGGCTGTTTTTAGGGAGGGATGTTTTACTGGGGAGAGCTGTGTGACTTCCTTTTTTAAAACACAGGGCAGGAGCTGGTGAAGTTGGGTTTGTGGCTGGATGTTCAAGCCGGACGGGGGGCGGTTTCTTTGCTGCACGGGAGCTGTGAGCCAGTTTGGAGTCAGCCTGGCCTTCCTTTCCCCGACCAGCATGGGCTGAGCCTGTGCTTGCCTGTGTCGCCCTGCGCTGACCCCGAGCCCCGGGGAGCCCCAGGGACCTGAGTCTGCTCCCCCCCACTGCAGGCCAGAGCGGGGAGAGCCTGGTACCCCTGGAGAGAAGTCCTCGGCCACCACACTGCTCCTCTGGGAGGGGCAGGGCTTGGCCCTCCTAGCCCCTATGTTTTATCCTTTCTGAATGCCCGTGCCACCCTCCTGCCCTTTGCCAGCCGCGGGTGGTGGGCAGAAGCTGGGCCTTTTGCCCCCGCCTGGCTCCCGGCGGTACGAGGGCAGCGGTGGTGCTGGGGGAAGCATCCCCTCCGTGCTGTCCCTCCTCCGGGGGCACCTGCAGTGCGTGCGTGGGGGCTGCAGGCAGGTGCTGTTCTCCTGGGCGCCGCTCTATTTTCCCTTCGTTTTTTAAGGATTTCCATTAAAGTTTAGCACTCGGCTGCTCTCGTGGCCTCTCTCTGTCTCCAGCTGCTGTGGCCCCACACCTGGCAGACCCCTCGGTGCAGGGGGACGCGGGGTGCCTGCTTGGCCCCTGCCCTGGGGCTTGCAGAAAACCCTTCCCTTCCTTCCCCTCTCCCCGCAGCCCCCCGTGCCCGTAGCTGGGCCCTGTTTTCTGGTCTCCTTGGTGACAATCTCATCACTCCTCGGCTTCTCTCCAGCACCTGAAAATAGCCGCCGAAAGTGGAGATGCCTGCTGCCAGCACCGCCGCAGCGGCCAGCCTGGAGCCAAGCTGCCCGGCTCGGGGGCCGGGCGCTTACAGCTGCGTGCCGGTGCCCTGCGGGAGTGCGGCGGCTTGGGGGGCCCTTGGGGCACCCCGGCACTGCTGGCTCGTGCCCAGCACCCAGCCCCCTGCCTCATCCCTCCTCTTCCTCCCTGCTTTTGGGCGCCGTCTTCGCTGTAGCGCTCCGGGAGCAAGGGCTTTGCTCCTCGCGCCCCTTACGGGGTGCACGGGGGTGCTCGCAGCTGGCCCCTGCATCCCGCGGGTATTTTGGGAAGCTGTCGGCCGTGATTTAAAACCCTCCGCCTGGCCCTGCCTGGCAGCATCTCCCGCACCCTGGGCCCTGATCTGGGGGGGGCCCACGGCCCCGCTCCCCACCGTGGCTGGGCTCCAGCCGTCCCACGGGGGGCACGGAGCCGCTGCGTCCCCACGGCCAGCCCCGGGCCCGCTCGCCCACGGCAGCCCTGGGCTGGCCCGGCAGCAGGCCAGGCGTTACTTGAACCTTCCTGAAATAGAAATGGAGCTGGGAGCGAGTGTGGGGCGGGAGGGGGTGGCCCAGCGGGGCGAGGAAAGAGGTTCTGGGGCAGGCACGGTTTGGGGACACGAGGCCGGGGGCCGTGCTGCTGCGCCGTGGGGACAAAGCGCCCAGCCAAGCTGTCCCCGTGTCCCCAGGTGTGCTGGCTGCCACCAGGGCCATCCCTCCCCCAGCATCCCCAGGGATATGGGGTGCCTAAACCCCCTGCTCCTCCTGCCTCATCCTGAGGGTGCTGAGCCCTCCGGGGGGCGAGGAGGTGGCTGGGCGGGGGGCAGCTTTATCACCCTGTCCCCGCGTCCATCAGCCCTTCCCTCGCCTCCCCGGGGCCAGCGCTGTCCCCGGGGCCGCAGCCCCCAGCAGGTGCCGTGGGCTGGGGGTGACAGGGTGGCGCTGCGGGTGCTGCCCGGTGGCGGCGGCCCCCCCGGCGGCGGGGGCATGGCTGGCATTGCTCAGTGACACCCTATCTGCCAGGGCCCGGCCAGCCGCGGGCCCAGAATAGCAGCGCTGCCCTGCAGTCAGCATGGAGCAACTCCCCGGCCCCGCTGCTCCCCAGGTACCCCCGGGACGGGCGGGGGGCACGGCGGGCAAGACGCCGCGTGGGGACCGGCCACCGTGGGTGGGGGGCACGGGGGGGCTGCTGGCACCGTCCCACGGCCGGGCAGGCGTGGGGACAAGGGCACGGAGCACGGCACGAGCCGCCTGCCTGTCCCGGTGCCGCCAGCCCCGGGGAGCGGTTGGGGTGGGGGGGCGTTTGTGTAGGGTCACCTCCCTGCCGGGGTTAGCTCTGGCCTCCCTAGGGAGCAGCCCACGCAGCTTTGTTATGGTAGGGTGGCATGTAAACATTGGCTCTGCCGCTGGCTCTGCCCGTGGTGCGTGCTGCTTTGTTATCGTAGGGTCTCCCGGGGGACTGGTGGGGACGGGGGGCCAGCCTGCCGGTCCTGCTCGCCCCCCTCCCACCTGGGGTTCCCACGTTGTTATTGTAGGGTCTCCCGGCGCGGAGACCCTTCGATACCTACGGACCCACGCCGCAGGTGGGGCTGGCCGGGCTCCCAGCATCGGAGGAAGCCGGAGCAGGATTTACACCTTGGGGGCCGGGGGAGGGAGAGGAAGGGCGCGGGGCTCGCCTGGGCTGCCGCGGCAAAGGGAGCACCCGCGTGGCCCCGCATCCCCTGCCCACCCTGAGGACCCCCGCTGCCCCCCCAGAGGGGGGGGACGAGCCCCTGCCCCTCGGGGCTGTGGTGGCAGGGGGCTCCCCACCTGCACCCTGGGCTGGGGGAGCCGCGGCAGCGAGGTGGGTGCAGGAAGCCCCCCTCGGGTGTCGGGGGCGAGGCTGGGCTGGGTGCTGCTGACCCCCCCCCCCCATCTCTCTGTGACCCCTCAGATGGCGCTGCTGGATGCCGCTGCCCGTCCCGAGGACGAAGGTGGGTAGCAGGGGGGGTCTGATGGCCCCAGGGGATCGCTGCCTCCTCCCGCGGCATCCCCCGGTGTGGGGGCACCGGGACCTGGCAGCAGGGCTCACGGCCGGGGCAGGTTTGCCCGCAGGGTTCCCGGAGGCGCCGTGCCCCAGGGAGGAGGAGGAAGAGGAGGAGGAGGAGGACAGGCGGAGGAGCCCCAGGCCCGTCACCTTCACGCTGGGCACCGAGGTGCTGGGGCTGGGCCCCGAGGGGGATTTCCAGACCCCCGACGCCGAGGTCTACATGCACTTCTTGAGGAGCCACTGCTGCTACGACGCCGTCCCCACCAGCTGCAAGCTCGTCGTCTTCGACACCAGCCTGGAGGTGAGGCCACGGGGGACAGCCTGGGGGGGGGGAGGCTCAGGGACCCCCTGACCCCCCCCTCCCCGCTCTGCTGCCAGATCAAGAAGGCTTTTGTGGCGCTGGTGGCCAACGGGGTGCGCGCCGCCCCGCTGTGGGACAGCAAGACGCAGAGCTTCGTGGGTGAGTGCCGGGAGCCCCGGGGCGGCGCTGGCCCCGCCGCGGGGTGCGGACAGCACGGCCAGCCCCCCGTGTCTCCGCAGGGATGCTCACCATCACCGACTTCATCAACATCCTCCACCGCTACTACCGCTCGCCCCTGGTGAGTGCCGGGGTGGGCACGGGGCAGGGCAGGGGGTGGCCCCTGCTTCTCCCGGTCCCCTGCTCCGTGGGCAGACCACGAGCTGCTCTGGAGCATCCGAGGGATTGGCGTCGCTTTGGGGCACCAAAAGGGCCCCCATGATGTGACCCCCATGGGGAGGGATGCTGGGGAAAGGGGCAGCCCCCCAGACCCCTCTCAGTCCCCAGCTGGGCCCCCCCCCGACCAGGGCTTCTCCCTGCCCTCAGGTTCAGATCTACGAGGTGGAGGAGCACAAGATTGAGACGTGGAGAGGTAAAAGTGAGGGGGGGGCGACGGGGGTGTCCGGGCTGGGGGCAGCGTGCCCGGCATGGAGGTGGCTCCGGGGGTGTGGGGCCCCACTCCCACCGCTCTCCCTTCGCAGAGGTGTACCTGCAGGGCTCCTTCAAGCCGCTGGTCTACATCTCACCGAGCAATAGGTGAGCTCCTGCCTGCGGGGGAGAGCTGGCGGGACGCCCACCCAGCCGCCCTTGCTGCAGAGGTGCCCCCCCACGGGGTGTGCCCGGCGTTGCTGGGGGGCTTCCAGGCACAGCCATGCCCCCCCCCCCGCGCCGTCCCCTACAGCCTCTTCGACGCCGTCTACTCCCTGATCAAGCACAAGATCCACCGCCTGCCCGTCATCGAGCCCACCTCGGGCAACGTCCTGCACATCCTGACGCACAAACGCATCCTCAAGTTCCTCCACATCTTCGTGAGTGCAGGGGGGCAGCGGGCACGGGGGGTGCACGGGGGGGGGGGGGGGGGGGGGGGGGGTGTCAGGTGCAGGGTGCGCGCTGCTCGCCGGGGTCGTGTATTGTGCGCACACGTGGGGTGCCGTGTGTGTGTGTACACGTGTGTGCGCGCGCACTGCCCCGAAGCAGGGCTCCACCATCCCCAAGCCGCGCTTCCTGAAGAAAACGGTGCAGGAGCTGTGCGTCGGCACCTTCCGCGACGTGGCCGTGGTGCCCGAGACCGCCCCCATCTACGCGGCGCTGGAGATCTTCGTGGACCGCCGCGTCTCCGCACTGCCCGTCATCAACGACGCCGGTACGCGGGGCCGAGGGGCCCAGCAGAGCCCCCTGTTCCCCCTCTGCGGTGCCTCCTGCCCCGTCCCCAGCCTCAAAACCCCTCCTGCCATCCCGGCGCCCCCCTCCTGAGCCCCCGTGCTCTGTCTCCTCGCAGGGCAGGTGGTCGGGCTCTACTCCAGGTTCGATGTCATTGTGAGTACCGGGCGTCCTTGCACGGCCGTGCGCCAGCGTGGTGGCACGAGCCTGCACGTGGGGAAGGTGGGGACGTGCCCGATCCGGGCTGTCGGGGCACTCACACCCCGGCACGTGCCCCGGCACCCGTCCCACGTGCGGTGACACGCGTGCTGGCACCCTGTGCATCTGGGCACCACCTCTCCCGCAGCACCTGGCGGCCCAGAAGACCTACAACAACCTGGACATCAGCGTGCGCGAGGCGCTGCGGCAGCGCACCGTGTGCCTGGAGGGGGTCCTCACCTGCTACCCCCACGAGACCATGGAGGACATCATCGACCGCATCGCCAAGGAGCAGGTAGGTGAGCGGCCGGGCAGCGTCCCTCCCGCCCGCCAGCACCAGCCCTGCCTTCTGCCCCCCCACCCCGTGACGCTCTGCCCGTGCCCGCAGGTCCATCGCCTGGTTCTGGTGGACGAGAACCAGTACCCGCGGGGCATCGTCTCCCTCTCCGACATCCTCCAGGCCCTCGTGCTCACTCCCGCAGGTATCGATGCGCTTAACTCTTAGCCCACGACGCTCCGGCTTTCTCCATTCGCACCCTCCATTTCTCTCCACTTCAGGTAGGCGCTGCCCAACCCCCCCCAGCCGCTGCGTGCCTGCCCCCCCTCCCCACCGCTGGGTCTCCGTCGCCGCGCACACCCCAGTGTGGCACTTTTTGGGTGGGGAATGGGCTCGGGACCACCCCCACACCCGGTCCCCAGCAGTGCCCAGTTGCCCCATGCAGACAGGGACTGGGCTGTGCTAAACACACCAGGCTTGGGACCTCCCCAGCACGGTGCCTTCACCATCCCCTTGCAAGTCTCCGCCGTCCTCTGCGCTGTCCCCATGTCCCCTGTGCCGTCCCCACGCCCTGTGGCCACCAGGGCAGGACGGAGTGCTGTGCCACAGGGTGCCCAGCCCTGCGCCGGTGCCCGCCGGGCGTTACGGCCTCGTGCGCTCTCTCGCCCCACAGGCATCGACTGAAGACACCGGGGAAGCGCCGCCGCCGTCTCGTCCGACTCGGGGCCTCTTGCTTGGCCCGGCCCAGGCACTGGTGGGGCCGTGGAAGGAGGCTCAGGCCCCGGGGGCTCTCCATATGGGGGGGGCTGCCCACCCACCCCGCTCCTGGGACTCGTCTTGAGCCTGGGGCCAGCTCCCTCCAGGTCCAGGGAGGACCAAGGGCGAGCACGTGGGGATGGCTGACGGGCACCGTGCCGTGAAGGGCTGCACAGCTGGGTGCAGGGACCCTCCTGGCCCCCCCCCCCGTCCCATCCCATCCCAAACTGCTGCCGGATCCGAGTGCTTCAGCCCCCGGTGAGCTGGGTCCCGCCGGCTGCGGCGGCACCGGTGCGCAGGAGGGGCACGGTGGCGCGGCTCAGCTGCACACACAGCCTTGTTTATTGTAGGGTCTCCTAGGGCTGGAGCGCCCCAGCAGCGGTGCTTGCAAGGGGACCTTGCACACTTTTTTTGGGGGGGGGGGGGTAGGGGGGTATTTATTTATGTGCCGGTCTGTTCAGCTTTGTTGGAATAAAGCTGCCCGCCCCAGGCACCGCGTCCTCGCCTTTCTGGGCGTACAGCCTGGCACGGCTCCTCCGGGCTGGGGAGGGGGTGCCGGGTTCTGGGGTGCCCATCTGGGGGCGGCCACGGGCGGCACCTCTGCCCACGTGGGGACAGCCAGCAGGACACCCTGGGGCACGCAGCTTGATGGCTCCACCACCCCTGGGGACAGGGGGCGCTGAGCCCATCCTCCCCCCTGCCGCCTCCCCCAGCTGCTCACCCTGCCCCCTTCCCGTGCCCCCCCTATCAGCATCGCTGGGGAGGAACGACTGATAGCGAAAGGTCCCGTGTGATGCACGCCCCCTGCGCTGGCTGGCGCTGCTGGGGGGCACGGTGCCAGCCCCGGGTGGTGCCAGCCCCCTCCCCACGCTGCCAGCTGCAGTTTCACTCCCCGGGGTTGGCTCCGTCCCTCGGGACCACGCGCAAACCCCAAAACCCCACTGGCGGCTCCATCCTGCCCCGCCAGGTGTGTGTGTGTGTGGGGGGGGGAAACTGAGGCACGGAGAAGGGGCTGGGGCCAAGGTCAGTTATTGAGACAGGACCCGGGCGCCCTGGCCCCAGGCACAGATCCACGCGCAGCGACACGATCACGGGACGAAGGAGACACCCCACGGCCGCAAGCCCCCTCCCTGCGCCCCCCCCCCCCCCCCCGGCAGGCAGAGCTCCTGGGTCCCCGCCGCAGCCCAGGGGGGCACGGGACGGGGCGGGGGGGGGACCCCTGGCAGCGTGTGAAAGGCACAGCAATGCCCCAAGCCTCCTGCTCAGGGGGCCCCCGGGCGAGCGATGAACTCCAGGTTGATGGGCTTGTCGGCCACCAGGACGATGCGGGACACGGACGTCACCTCCACGCCGCGGGGGTCCGGCCGCACCTCGAACGCTTGGATGATCTGGGGGGGGGGAGAAAAGGGGGTGGCGGTGCCTCAAGACCCCCCCCCTGAGACACCCAGCATGGCTTGGGGGGGCCCTACTCACCCTGGCGAGGGCCAGGTGCATCTCCAGCTCGGCGATGCGGCGGCCGACGCAGGCGCGGACCCCGTAGCCGAAGGGAATGGAGCTGAAGGGGTGGTGGGGGGAGCCGTAGCCCCGGAGCCAGCGCTGGGGCAGGAACCGCTCGGGCTCGGGGAAGTAGGTCTCGTCGTGGGACATGGCGTAGTGCGCCAGGACGAAGAGGGTCTGTGGGGTGAGAAGGGGGTTAACGCCCCTCCGGGCACAGCGGGGCCCCCCCTGGAGTGGCCCCACTCACGTTCTTGGGGAAGAGGTAGTCTCCGATGATGATGTCCTTCTCGTAAAAGACCCTGGCGTTGGTGGGGACCACGGGGTAGACCCTGGGCCGGGATGTGGGGAGAGTTGGTGCGGGAGCTGCTCCCACCCGGGCCCCAAGGCAGGGCCAGGAGGAACATCTCCCGCTGCTCGGCGGCTCCGTCTCCCCCAGGGAGGACGTGGGTGGGTGGATGGATGGATGCGGCCCCAAGGGTCTGCAACCCAGCCCTGCACCCTGCCTGGCCGGTGCCCCCATCACCAGCATCCCCCCAAACCATGGGGCCAGGCTGGGCTGTACCTCAGCGTCTCCTTGATGATGGCCCGGAGCATCGGCATCTTGGGGATATCCTCGGCACGAGGAAACCGGTCCGGGGGCACGACGGCTTTCAGCTCCTGGTACAGGGTCTCCTGGATGCCTAGGTCCCGGGAGAGGTGGTACAGGGCCCACGACAGTGTGTTGGAGGTCTGGGGGAGCAGAGGGGAGGGAGGGAGATGGGGCTGGCACCAGAACATCCTCGTGTTGTTCTGAACAGCCCCAGCTCCATTGCGCAGGGAAAGCATGAGGGAAACTGAGGCACGGAGCCGGGCAGGTGGCAGAGTGGAGAACAGGGTCTGCACCGACACGTCCCTGAGCCCTTGGGGCAGTGCGGAGCTGGCCCTCACCGTGTCCACGCCGGCCAGCAGCAGCTCGGCCACGCTGCCATAGACCTCGTCCAGGCTGAGCCTGCCGCTGGCCAGCAGGTAGCTCAGGTAGCCCGACACCTCCTTGCCCCGCTCCACCTGCCCCTCCAGCTCCTTCATCTTCCGATCAATCAGGGTCTTGCCTGCGGGGACAGACATGGCCATGGAGAGATGGCCCGGAGTCCATGGAGAGATGGGCAGACCCCGGGCGGCCAAAAAGGAACGCGCCCTGGCCACGCTCGGTGGCTCTCCGGGGGGCTGCCCCCCTCGCGAGGGTCCCTGTGGGGTCTGATCCCATCCCCACGGCTCACCGAAGGCAAAGATGGTGTCCCAGCTGTCCAGGTAGCGGTCCCAGAAGGGCAGCACCTTGCGGCTCCAGCGGGGCAGGACGGTGGCGAAGATGGAGTTCTTGAACATGAGGTTGATGGAGTCGATGAAGTGCTGGGTCTCGGCGGGGACCTGCTGCTTCAGGCACCCGATGCGGGTCTCGAAGAGGATATAGGAGATCCCTGCGGGAACAGGCCGCATCCAGACCCCCGCGGGGACACAGCGGGGCGGGGGCGAGGGCCGGGCCCCCCCTACCTTCCAGGGCGAAGCGGTAGAGCAGGTTGGCCACGTCCCCCACCAGCACCCCCGAGGGGCTGCGGCTCCGCTCCTCGCGCAGCCGCACCATCAGGTCCGACACCACCTCGCCGATGGCGTCCGCGTACAGCAGCGCCTCCGAGGGCTTCAGCAGCCGCTTGTTGAGGACCTGGCGCAGGCGGTACCAGCGCTCCCCTTCCCTGCGCGGCGGGGATCGGGCTCAGCGGGCTAAGCCGGCGCCGTGCCAAACTCACCCCAAGCCCTGCAAGGCTTTCCACCCACCGCAGCCGTGCCTGCCCGCTTGGGGAAAAGGGAGCACTGGGAGCTCCTGCCCCGACCCCACATCACCCCGCGGCAGGGGCAGGAGGTTTGCTGTCCCACAGAGCACGGCCGGGGCAGGACTCACTCGGTGAAGGGTCCGTAGGGCAGGCGCCGGGTGTCCCGGTGCTCCTTCCACAGGGCCATGTCGCTCCGCATCGGGTACTTGCCCTCCTGCCGCAGCAGCTGCTCCAGCACCACGGGGCTCCCGATGTTGATGTTCTGGTAGTGCCCGAAGGTCGACTTCCAGATGGGGCCGTAAATGCGCCGGGACATCAGCTGCGAGGCACCAGAGCAAGGCAGGGTGAATGGGACGTCAGGGTGGGAGGCAGCGCTCAGCACCGGGGCTGGATCAGTGCCCAAGCATAGGAGGCACCGACCCCCTGCAGATGGGCACATCCCTCATCCATCCCCGGGATGCACGGAGAGCCCGGCGGGTCTTTTACGGTGGCATAGGCCAGGAGGGGACAGCAGGGACAGGGACAACTGCCATGCACGGGGCTTGGCGAAGATGCAGGGCCCTTGCAGCGGCCGTCAGCAGATCCAAGCCCTGCTGCTTCCAGCATCACCCCATCCGTGCTCCGCTCAGCCCATGCGGGTCCTTGAACCCGCCGCCGATAAGGGTGGTTAATGATCAGCGCCGGGCAGCACCGGGCTGCTCCCAGGGCAGGTGTCCAAGCGCTGGACACGGGGCTGGGGCCACGCGTGGCCTTGGGCTCCCGTACCATCCAGGGGACATCCACCAGCACCAGCCCTCCTCCGGGCTCAGAGCTCCCCTCTCCTCACCTGCACCCACCGGGGCCGTGCCCGCGTCCCCTCGGAGCACCCGGTGCACCCCAGGGGCGGCCGGGCACCCCCTTGCAAGCCACAGGGCCACTTCCAAAGGGCTCGTGGCACCTTGCCGGGCACCGCCACAGCCCCTGCGGAGCGGGACCAAGCCCAGGGGGCTGCAGGGACCCAGCAGGGAAGCCCTGGTCCCGGTTCCCCGTGGCTGCGGGGATGCACGTGGTACAATCTCCCTTGGTGACTGACTGCATCGCAGCCTGAGCCCGGATTCATCTGGATTCGTCACCGCGGGGAGACGTTCCTCGCGCGTGGTGCCAGGGGGAGGGGGAGGGACGGCCGCCCCGGTGCCGCAGGCGGTGCGCCCTGAGAGCACGGGGCTGTGGGTGGCCGCATCCTGGGCCGAAGCCTGCTGCTGGCGTGTGCTCACGGCCAGGACCCGGCACGGCTCGGGCCTTGGAGAGCAGGGCTGGGAGAAGCTGCTGGGATCGGGGGAAGGCACCTCCGGAGCTGTCTGCAAAGCCGGGCCACGCTCGGAGCCCCAGGGGAGCAGCAGGGACCCGTGCCTGCTCCCCGAGCCCCTGCTCCCCTGTGACAGCCCCTTCCCCTGCGACAGCCCCTTCCCCAGGCAGCGATGCCCGCTGCTCGGCGGTGCCGGGGAGGCCTGATCCTGCACTCTCCTCCCAGCTGTGGTGGGTCAGAGCTCCAGGGCGCTGGAGGCTGCCGCCTGGCTCGCGGCTGGCCAAGCCCATCACTTGCTTCATCCGACGTATGAGGAAGTGCCGGCAGAAGAAAACAAACGGCTGCCTGCTCCTCCCCTGCATCCCCGGGCACCGCTCGCCCCCACATCTGCCCCCCAAACTGATACCCCCCAAGCTCGCTGCAGCTGGGGCTGGCCGGGGATTCCGGGACCCCACGAGCAGCCCCTGGCCCTCGGGGGGAAGCCAAGGCACGCGTGGCCCTGCCCGGCTCGGGCACTCCGAGGCAGCCGGCGGGACCCCCCGGGTGCCACCTGCTTCTCTGCCAGCCCCTCTGCGTGCTGCTCCCCCCAGCACCCCCCCACGGGTGCCGGGGCGCTCCCCACCCTCAGCTCCCCACAGTCACTCGCGGGCTCACCCCCCACGCCGGCACCCAGCTCGCCCCAACGCCATCCCCACCACCCAACCCCAAAGCCCCCCCAGCCCACGGCGCCATCCCCCCCACCTCCCTTGCGCCCTCGGGGACCCGCAGCCCCCCGGCGGCCCGCAGCCCCCGGCCGGCCAGCCGCGCCTCCCCGGGCACCTGGAGCCGGTGGGTGTGCAGCAGGTAGCCGCGCAGGAAGAGCCAGACGAAAGTCCTGAGCAAGCCCGGCCCCGGCAGCTCCGCGGGGCCCTTCAGCCGAGCCGGCCCCGCCGCCGCCGCCGCCGAGCTCCCGGCCCTGCGCGGCGGCCCCGGGCTGCGCGGAGGCGGCGGCGGCGGCGGCGGCGGGCGAGGGCGCAGGAGCAGCGGCAGCAGCGGCCGCCGAGCCCCGCCGCTCGGGCCCGCCATGCTCCGTCGGCAGCGCACGGGACGGGGCGGTGCGGGGAGGCACCGGGGGCGGCGGGGGGCGGCACCGGGGGAGGCGCGGGGGGCGGCGCGGGGGCGGCACCGGCACCGGGGAGCGGGCACCGGGAGCGGCTTGTGCGCGCCGGGAGCTGGGCAGCGGCACCGCGCACCGGGGGCTGCACCGGGAGGTGCGGGCGTTACGGGGCTGGTACCGCGCGGCCGGTACCGGGCAGGGGGCGCGGGCACCGGGTGCCGCGTAGCGCCGGCATCACGCACCGGGGACCGGCACCGGCAGCGCCGTGCAGCGGGTGCCGGGCGCCGCGTGCTGCGTAACGGCACCGCGCCCCCGGCGTGGCACCGCAGGCACAGCGCCCCGGGCACCGTGTGGCGCGTGCCGGGGGGTGCTGGCACCGGTACCGGCACCGGGTGCTGCTCGCCGAGCATCGGCAGCGGGCCCGGTACCGGGCGCTGGGTGCGCTGGGTGCCACAGCCCGCGTCCTGCACGCCCCACAGTGGCACCGAGCTCACCGCTGGGCCTGATGTTCGGGCCGGCTGTCCCCCCGTCCTGCCCTGTCCTCGTCCTGTCTGCCCTGACACCTCGCCCATCGTTCCCTGTCCTCGCCCGGTCCCCGTCACCGTATCTCTCCCTGTTCCTGTTCCTGCCCCGTTTTTCTCCCCATCTTTGTCCCTGCCCTTGTTGCTCCCCCCCAGCCCTGCCTCTCCCACAGAGAAGGTGGCAGAGGCCCTGTGTGCCCCCCCCTCCGGTCCCCTGAAGTGTCCCTTGGTGCAGCCATTCGGGAGGACCTGCTCCAGGCCACAGGGACGATGCCAAAGGTGCTGGTAAGCTGAGGCTGCCCTGGGCTGGCACTCATCCCTCCCCTGGGGCAGGGGTTAGGAGCTCAGGGAGGGCACAGCCACCCCACAAGGGAACTGGATGGGGACACCCAGAGTGGCTGTGGCACCTTTCTGGGGGCGACTTTGCTTTGTCACCGCGGCAGTGGGAGCGCAGCACCAGCTCCTGCCAGCCCACGAGCTGTCGCTGCTGCGGCGGTGCCCGGGACACGTTCCCTCTGGCCAGCCTGGCGCTGCCACCAGGTTTGGGGACGGCGGGCAGGGCACTGCTCTGCCCGCAGCGGGGACCCGTGCCGTGCTGGGCCGTCCCACTGCTGATCATTGACCGCCCTTATCAGGTGCTGGGGTCAAAGTCCTGGACAGGGACATTTTGTCCCCAGGGCAGGCAGACAGACACCTGAGAGCCCCAGGGGTGGCTGTGTCCCTGTCCCTCCCGGGGACGGGGGCTGTCCCAGGCTGGGCTCCAGGTGCCCGACGTGCCCTGCAGCAGCGGGGCCGGGGCTGGGTGGCCCCGGGGGGCTGGAGGGGCGCTGGGCAGGGGCCCCGTGCGCCGGCAGACACCGGGCAGAGCCGGGGCGCACAAGTGTGAGCGCCTGCCGCCATCTCATGGCTGCGCGCAGCCAGCTCCGCAGCCTGTGCTGCCCAGCCTGGGCACACACCCCCAGCCCCACGGGGGGGTTTCCAGCCCGGGCTGCGCCCCCCCAGGGCCCCGCCCGTCTCAGCCTGCCCCCCCCCCCCCCCCGCCTTGCTGGGGAGTGCTTTTTGGCCCCCTTCTTTCCCTCGGGAAACGCCGGCCGGGGAACCCAACCGCTGGGGCTGGCTGCTGGGGGGGGGGGGGGTGTGCTGCAGAGCCAGGACACGTCCCGGGGGGGGGGGCTTGCCGGTGGGGCTGGGGGCTTCCCCGGGCTGGAAGCAGGCTGCTGAATCCGGAGCTCTGACACTATCCCTGCGGGGTATTCCTGCAGCATGCCCAGCTCCCGGGGTCCCTGCAGAGCTGTTGTCCCGCAAACTGGGGGGCTCGGGTGCCGGGCACCCCGCAGGAGGTCTTGGGGCTCGGGTGCTCGCCGTCCCCGCAGCGGGGAGCGGCTGAGGGTGGGCTCACGGGGAACAGCCCCCGCGGGACCCCAAAGGGCAGGGGGCGAACCTCGTGGGGTCTGACGGAGCCCCCGTCCCCCCTCCGGCCCAGCCGAGGGGGACCCCGGTGCCCGGCTCCTTCTCGCCGCAGCCGCTAGGCTGTGCTCCCGCCTCTCCCACCGCGGGGAGCCGCCGGGGACCGGCAGCGCCGCCGAGCCCCGTGCCCTGCCCGCCGCAGGATGCGGCCCCGCAGCCCGGCGGGGTCCCCGCCTAAACCCCGAGCAGCCCTGGGTGGCGGCACCCAAGGGTGCTCCTCCAGCTCCCCCGGTTCCAGCCCGCTATCCCCCCGGGTCTCCCAGCCCCTGGGGCCGGTGGCAGGGGGGGCGCACGGGTGAGTCACCCGGGGGGAGCAGGCGGAGGTGACAGCGGGAGGCCCGAGGCCACGGGGATGGCTGCCAGGGCTGCGGGGGCTGTGGGGGAGGCGGTGCGGGAAGGAGGGGGTCGGGTGAGTCAGGCTGCCCCGTCGGCGGCCTGGCGGGGACTTCCAAAAGGAAGTGGCTGGGCCATGACACATCCCCAGCCGGAGGGTGCCGCAGGGGTCCTGGGCTTTTCCAGCTCCAGGGACAGCTCATCGGCTGCTGCACGGGGACCTCGTCTCGCTGGGGTGGGCGGGGGGCTGCAGCGGGGGCCGCGGTGGTGCAGGAGGTGGTGGGGATGTCACTGTGGGGTGTCCCTGCAGCCGGGGATCGATCCTGGTAGGCAGGGCAGAGGCAGGAGAGCGAGCACTGTGTTCATCCGTGGGGACGGAGAGATGGGGGTGGCCATGGGCCATCCTTCCCCACGCTGGATGGGACCTGTGGGTGCGGGGACAGGCACCGCGGGACCCCTGCCCTGCTCTGTCCCCCTGCAGGGGTCTCTTGACCCACCCACCAGCTGCTGCTCGCAACGCGGTGGGTCCTGGCCGCCGGGACAGAGGGACAGCTTCCTTACGTGACTTGCGCAGAGTCACCCAGGAGCTGGAAACTTTTCCCAGGACTGCATCCGCTTCACCCCCTTTTTATGTCCCAGAGCTGGGAGCGGGCTGTCCCACGGGAGGGCATCCCCTGACTCACCCCCAGGAAAGCCCAGGCTGTGAGAAGGCTGCGCCTGGGGTCCCCGGGACCATAACCGCTCTGCCATCACGCCAGCTGTGCGTCACCGCGCTGTCACCAACTGAGTCACGGGCTGTGCCGGGGTCAGCGGGGCTGCACAGCTGGCTGGGGGGACACAGGGAGATCTGGGAGGACGGGGACATTTCCCAGGTCTGCAGTCAGCTGCTGTCCCCCCACACCGAGTGCCCAAGCAGGGCCCTCTCACCCTTCTACCTAAGGTCCCCGTTCCCTTAGAGAGGCAGGACAGCCCCATTCTGACCACGGGGACAGCACAAGGTTTTTGAAACGAGCCTCGAATCAAGCACCACGATAGCCCCAGCGTGCAGGGCTCAGCACCCAGCAGCGAGCCCTGGTGCCCTGGGGGCCCCGGGGTGCCGGGACCTTGCCCCGAGGCCGTGGGGCCGGAGGCTGGGGCAGCCCTGGGGCTGCCGGCCGGGCGCGCAGGCAGGCTGTTATCGGGGGAGACAGGAGGCAGCCCGGGCTGCTCTCAAGTGGGCCAGGCTGATTAGTGCCTTCAAGTGCCTACAGAGTTATTCTAAGTCAAGTAGGCGCGAAGGGAGCCGACCTCGCCAGCCTGGGACCTGCGTCGGGCGAGGGACGGCTGAGACCCGTCCGACCCCATCGCCTTGCTCCCCGCGGCCCCAAGCAGCCCTGCGAGGCAGGGGGGTGCTCCCCTCCTCCGGCCGCCCCTCTCCGTCCCTTGGGCCCGCTGCAAAAGGCTGTTTGCTCCAGCCCAAAGCAAACCTGATTTTATCTCCCGGCTGCAGTTCCCTTGGCCGTGGGCCACGGCCGATGCCTCCTACGCAGCACTTGCGGAGCCCATTGGGGGACCCGTGCACAGAGCGGGCTGTGTACGCCGCCACATGACATCATGTTTACGGCCCGCGGGGGCCCAAGGACACCCCCTCCTCGCTCCCAGCCCGCCCGAGCCGTGCGTGTCCCTCCTGGCCCACAGCTGCACGGCTTCCCGTGCTCCCCGCGCCGGGCAGAATGACACAGGGGGAGCTGGGGGGAGTGGGGCTGACCCTGGCATCATTCCTGCCCTGGGGGGTGCTTTCGGCTCTGCTGGTCCGCCCCCAGTCTCGGTTTCCCCTCCGGAGTGCGGACAGTGGATGCCGTGCTAGCGCTGAGTGTGGGCTGCTGCAGCGGCACGAGGTCAGGCCCTCAAGTTGTTGCTCCGAGGGAAAGGCAGATCTTCTCCCCTTGGGACGCGGATGTTCCCGTCTCTCCCAGGACAGAGCTGGGGCTTTGCTGCTCTTGCATGAAACTGAGGTTGTTGGGAAAGAGCAACAACATCCAGAGCCACGGGGGCTTGCTAAGGAGTGCTAGGGCCATCCATCCTTCCATCTGTCCGTCTGTCCCTCCATCCATCCATCCATCCATCCATCCATCCATCCATCCATCCATCTCCACAGGCATGCATCCATCTTCCCATCCATCTTCACGTCTATCTACCCCCCCATTCAGCTAGCCTCCCACCCACCCATCCGTCCGTCCGCCCGTCCATCCATCCATCTGTCCATCCATCCATCACTGGGCTGTCAGTGCTGCTGCCCCGTCTGGGGCCCGGCTGCTCTCACCTGTCTGGTGCGGGGCTCCCCAAGGCCAGCGATGGAGGGCTGGGAACCGCTTGCACCCCAACTCCGGGGACCTTTAGGGGTCCCCCAAGGCCACACCAGGAGGCTGCGAGGTTCTCCACCCCCACGGGTGCCCAGAGTGGGGCACCACAGGGGTGAGACACCTCGGCTGGGCAGCACCGCTCAGCCGCAGGCACCGAGCTGCCCTTCCTGGGGGCGCAGCGTGCTCGGGTGCGGGACACGCCGGCCGTGCGGAGCACCGTGGGCAGGGGGTGCAGGTGGGATGCCCGGGGCCGTGCCCACCATCTCCCGGTGCTGGTCACGGGGCCGGCCGTGGGGCAGGGGCTGAGGCTGCGTGAGTGCTGGATGGGGGGGGAAACCTGTCTAATTTAAGAACGGGCCCCGCTGTCGCTGTCAGCGGCGGGCGGCGCTCTGATCTGGGGACAGGTCCTCGTCAGCTCCGCTCGCCGCCCGCCGGCCCGACATGAAAGGGCTCTGCGCCCCGATAAGGCCCCAGGCGGGCGGCCCCGTGGTGGCAGCGCCACGGCCGATCCCGGGGGCAGCCCGCGGGGACCCCTCGCAGCGAGCCCATCGCCAAATCCTCCATCACCGCTGCGCCCGTGCGTTTGCACCGGTCGGGGAGCTCAGCACCCTGCTCGGCCCACCGAATGGTGCCCCCGTCCCTCCCGGCTCCCACTGGTGGCAGCGCCCCGCGGGCTGGGGGCTGTCCCCACGCAGCCTCCCCCCGTTTTTCGCCAGCCCCTCCGCGGCGCGGAGGGGGGCCGGTGTTGACTTAATAAGCTCATTCCGCTCCCGCGGCGAGGCCGCAACCCGGTGCTGGTGACATCACACGGCGCTGCCATGGGGACGCCGCGATGTCACCAGCACCGCGATGACCTCACGGCGGGAGCAGGGGCTGGGGCCAAGCCGGGTTTGATCACCGGGGTCCTCGGCGGCCAGGGAGGGGAGGGACGCTGGGAAAGTATGCGGCCGCTGAGCGCCGCCGTGTTTGGCTTGGAAGTGGCCGCGCTTTCCCCGCAGCGGGGAGGGACGGTGCCCTTCCTCCCCCCATTTTTCCCTCCCGCAGCCCCCACCTTGCGGCTGGGGAGGGTTGGGGGATCGGGGGACCCCCTTCCCTGCTCTTTGGGGTAGGTGGAAGGGGCAGAGCGGGGTCGATGCGGGGAGGCTGCGTCCCCGGGCTGGACCCTGAAACGCCCCATAGCCTCGCACAGCCATTCGTGCGCTTCCCTACAGCCGGTGGCAGGTCTGTCACTGCCGCTTGGGACCCCACAGCTGGCCGGGGCGGGGGACAGCCGGGCCCCCACATTTACGCTGCGGGAGCACAGGGGCGCCCGCATCCTCTCGGCACCCCCCCGTCATTAATTTCCATCAGTGGCCAAGCAGGGCCAGGGGTGGCCGAGGAACACGGCGCTTTCCCCTGATAGCAAAAATAAATACATTAAAATTCTTGCAGGAGGCAGAAGAATGCGGGACGGCAGGAAAAAATTGTTTTATAATTTGTAATAACACAAAAGCTGGAGGGGGGGGGGGGGGCGAGCTGCGAGAGGCGAGGGAAGGCAGAGACAAAGGGTCGGCCACGGCGGAGAAGGCTGCTGCGCGGTGGCGGCGGGGACAGCCCTGGCTCAGCTCCTCCACCGGGACCTGGTCCCCGAAGGATGTGGCCCTGCGGGGTCTCGTTGCAGAGGAGGAATGAGCAGGGCTAGTCCTGGGGCTGGGGAGCCCCAGCTCGCTGGGCTGCTCTCAGCAGCTCCGTGCCTCAGTTTCCCCTCGCTAATGGGGGATTTCCGTGCTGCTGGGGGACAAAGCGCAGCCCCCCCCCCCCCCCCCATCACACACAGGTGCCGGCCTTTGCCCACCCCTCTCGGGGGGCTTCAGCGCTGCACCCACCCACTCGGGCCACCTCTCACGGACAAGCCGGGGGTGTTACAGCCCCCCCGGCCCCCCCAGCCCCACGAGGGGCCGCTTCCCTGGCCGCGGCGGCAGGGACGTGACAAGGCGAGTCGCTGTGCGCCAGGCGCACCTGCTGTCGGGACGGGCCCCCCCCCCCCCCCGCCCCGCTCCCCTCTTCGGGATGAAATCAAAGGGATTTTTCTGCCCTTAGGAAATCAGATAAAGGCTTCTCACCTGCCCCGCGCTCCCTTTGCGGCACAGACGAAGGCGGCGGAGGCGGCCGGGCGCTCGGGGCGGGGGACAACAGGCACTTTCAACAAGCCGGCGGATGAGCTGCGTGCTGCAGGCACAGTGTCACCCTGTCCCCAGCCCCGGCTGGGGTGTCCCCTGCCCAGGAGCTGCCTGGTGGTGACTGCCCCCTGTATTCAAGGCGATGGGGGAGCCACGGGGCAGGGGGGATGGAGGCTGCTGGGTGAAAGCAAAAGACCCCAGGGACGATGCAGCAGCCCAGATGCAGCTCGGGAAAGGTCCCAGTGTCCCCACGCCAGGGTGAGGACAGCTCGAGGCTGGTCACAGCGCCGTGGATGCCGAGCCGGAGGCCGGTGCCTGGGTGGGAGGGCAGGGTAGGAGCAGGTGGGAGACCTTCAGAGGTGGTGGGAGTCTCTTCCCTCCCGCACCCACGGGGAGAGGAGAACCGTGCCAAGCTGCAGCTAAAACCTGAGACATTCACCACCGAACGCTACTGGTGGGAGCGAACGTGCCCAGGTGAAGGGGAGGAGGCGCTGGGGATGAGGACCAGGGGAGCACTGATGGGCAAAGAGCTAGGGACGGGGGCAACGGTGCCCTCCTGGGAAGGGGGACAGAGCCCACATCTCTGCTGGAGGGAGGGGTGGGCTCACCAGCAGGGAGGATGCTCTGGCTGGCCCATCGCTGCTGCCAGACACCCTGCTTCCCCTGGGGAACCATTCCCAGGGCAGCTCAGGAGGGGTGAAAATTGGGGTGGCAGCCTATGGGCACCCTTTCCTCCTGTCCTGAGCTGCCTGGCCCTGCCACCTCCCCGGCCCCTCAGCTCCCTGCTGCCCCGGGCAGGTCCTGCTGCCTGGTGTGACCCGTGCTGGGGGCTGTCCCCCTCCCGGTCCAGCTGCAGCTGAGATGAGATCACCCTAACCAAGCCGGCCCTCCCTGCACACCTCTCCTGCTCCTTCCCCGCTCTGCTCGCTCCTGGGGCTTGCTCCTCACCCACCTGCCATCCCCCTGCCCAGGCGCTGCCTTTGAGGAGGGGGGTGCTGAGGGACGCTTGGGGGTGTCCCTTCTCCAGCGTGCCCCGGTGGGACAGCCTGGTGCGGTGCCAGGGAGTGGGGCAGAGCCCCCTAAGGACACCGAGCGGAGGGCGGTGCGGGGATGCCAGGCTCGGCCAAGGGACCCCCGGGGCCGTGCAGGTGGGCAGGTGGCGGGGGGGCACCGCGAGGCAGGGCCGTGCCGAGCACGGCGGGGGGAAGGGGCGAGCCGCGGGCACTGCCCGGTGCCCGGAGGATGCCCGGAGCCGTGCCCGTGCCCACGCCGTGCCCGTGGCTGCGCGCAGGGCGCCGCGCTTGGCATCCCGGAGTCCCCCCGCCCGGCCCGCCCTGTCCGTCCCCCCGGGCTCCGGTTTCCCTGTCGGAGGCAGATGCTTTCGCAGCCCTGTCCCTCCTCCTCCTTCTGCGGAGCAGCCTCCGCGCCGCGCTCCAGCCGCCCGGAGGTGCCTGCCCAGCCCAGCCCGGCCCGGCCCGGCACGGCCCGGCCCCGCCGGCCCCGGGCTGGCGGAGGGAGGCAGCGGGCACCCAGCCGCGGGGCCCCGGCCAGCCCCGCCGCCCTCCTCGGGGGGGCTCGGAGGGGGCTCGGCTCTCCTAGCTGCCCCCCAGCCCCTGGCAGGATGTTGCCCCCCTCCCGGACCCAGCTGGGGCTCTTCTTCATCCTCCTCTGCCCCGCCAACATCATCGGGCTCTGGTGGTGAGTAAGGGCATCCCGGGGGCGGGCGCGACGTGGGCGCCGGGGTCCCGAGCCCTTCAGGGGTGGTCCCGGCTCGGGGACCGAGCCCCTGCACCCCTGACACCCCGACGGTGGGGACCGGGGCTCGCCGGGGGGGCAGAGCCAGCCTGGGGGTGCACACCGGGTGGGTTCGGGCTCCCCCGGGGCACCCAAGCGTGCTGGAGACTGGTGGGGGGCAGAGGGCTGAGGGGGGGCCCCTGGGGCACCCCGATACCGCAGAAAGAGCCGCAGCCCCCCCGCCGCCCTACAAGCCCGCCGCCCGGCGGGGTTGTGTGCTTGTGGGGCGGGGAGGGGGAGCGGGGGCCTCCAGACCCCTCCAATAAGTCAACTTTAATTAAAAGCCCGAGGGTCCCCACGGCGTCCCCTCCCGAGCGGTGCCCTGGCCGCGGCGGGGACAAAACCCCTGTTTGTAATGGTGCCTTCATCAAAGGCAGGGACAGTGCTCTGCAGGATCCCGGAGGGGGTGGGGGATTCATTACAGGCGCAGAGCTGGGACCCAGCCTTGGAAAGCCCAGGTATCTGTCGAAACATGAACTATTTAAATCTATTAAGAATTTCACCCAGCCTGTCTTTATCCGGTTTTAAGTGCTTAGATTCCAGCTCCCCGGCGTGCCGTCCGGGCTATCATTCATTATCTGAGGCTATTCGTCTCCACATTGTCACACTCTTTTGACCCCTAAAATAAAGCTCTCCGTAAGCCTTTCCCCTCCCGTTCCCCCGCCCGCCCGGCAGTGATTTATTCCGCGGCTCCATCCCCTTCTCCAGCCCCGGCTGCGGGGACGTGGGGCGAAAGGGGGGCCTGGGTGGCTACAAATGGTGCCCTCGCCGTCGGCGTGGCACCGGCCGGGTTCGTGGGGAAGGGGTTAACGTGGCTCTGAGCGGGGTCGCCCTGCCGGGCAGGGTGCGTGCCGGGGGTCCCTCGCTCCCCGCCGCTCGCCTCCGGTCATCTGCGCCATCCCGGGGCACGGTCCCTCCCGCTGGCTGAGAGCTGCGTTCTTTTTCCTTGGCTAATTCTCAGCCCGCTGCTTTGCGCACGCAAAGGCTGTCCCTTCGGCCGCCCCTGCCGTCCTTGCCCCGGTCCCACCGACACCCACCCGGCGCCCCCCTCGTCCCCAAGCTCGCGTCCCGCACCCCAGCTGTGGGGCGGCGGTGGCACCAGCCCACGGACGGAGCGGCTGGGGGGAAGAAGGAGCTCGCTTTGCCCTCAGTTTCGGGGCGGGTGGATGGGGCCAGCACGGGCAGGGCGCTCCGAGCCACGTCTCACCCCAAGCACGGGTCCCGCTGGTGCTGCGACTGTGCCCTGCGTGTGCTGGCAGCGCCGGCTTGGGGAGATTAGAAGGATTTGGCAGAGGAGGGCAAGGGGTCAAACTTGTTTTTTCTTCCCTTAAAAAAGAAAGAGAAAAGGAACCTTTAATTTAAGAATAATAGGCAGCTGCAAGCAGTGTGGCCGAATGCGCCGGGCAGCGCAGGGGGGTCACCGGTGCGCACGGGCTTTGCCCAGGGTGAGCGAGCCCGGGGGAGGCGAAGCCCACCAAAGGGATGTGCCTGGCTTCCCAGGACGGGGCAGGTGGCTGATTCACGAGACGCTTCCCCCGGGCAGAGCTCGGGTCTCCTGCCCTGCTGAGATCATCCAGCACGTCCAGGGAGCTCTTCTCATGTGGGGGAGAGCCCCGGAGCTGCCGGCCCTGGCAGCAGGCTCCGGGCAGGCACCTTCCCACGCACCTGCTGCCGTGACCCGGCCACCTCCCAGGCGGGGGCTGCGTCCTGGTGCAGCTGTGCCTGGGCTCCTGGAGCACCCAGGGCATGGTAGCAGTGGTAGAGCCCTCCCTTGCTGTCCCTGTCACCGATGCACGGGGGTCTCGGTGGCGTGCCTTTGTGTTTCTCCGTCTTTGCACGCTCGCCTGGCTGCAAGGTGCTGCAGGGGCACCCGTGGGTGCTTATCCAAGGGGCACGTTCCCCCGGGCAGGGAAGGAAGGGCTTCGCCCACCCCTCTGCCTGGCCCACCTGCGGGCGCAGTGGAGGGGGGTGCAGGGGCCGCCCGTTCGAGGTGCTTTTTCCCATTCTGGTGACAAATAACGTGTGAGAGCGGCATGGCGGGGCGGCTCGCGGGTCCATCTGCTCCGACAGACAGGTGCTGGTTTGGTGCGATGTCAGAGGAGGAACATTATGTGTTCCTGATGGTTTCATAGCCTGAGAAAGAGCGCCTTCGCTGCAGCGGGGTGTCCCCAGACGGGTCACTGGGGATCCAGTCACCCTCATCCTCCACCCCCTGAGCCCCTGTGTTGGAGTCGAGGCAGAGGGACAGAGGGATGGACGCGTGCCTTCCCGTGGCAGAAGGGAGTGCCGATGGGGAAGATGGGCTGCTCACGTGCTGCAGGTCCCTTGGCTTGCACCAGGCTGCAGGGAGTCAGCTCCCCTTGCTCACACCACCCCTGTAAAATCTGTTTCTTCCTCCTCCCTCCATTTTTTCATGTTTGTCAGCCAGCTCCTTGATTCCTCCCTGAACAGGACAGCTGGGGATGATTTTGGGCTCCCAGAACAGCAGGGACATAGGCAAACCTGGTGTCTGGGGAGCCCCAAGCATGTTCGGGGCAGGATTTGGGCTGAGATGGTTTGTGGCCGTGTCCCTTGGTCAGCTCAGGCATTGCACCATATCTGGCTGTCCCTTGCCACTCACACTGACGTGTGTCCCCATGCGCACCCTCTGTCCCACGTGCCACCCTGCTCCCATGCTTGCTGGTGTAGTCCCAAAGCTCCCACTGCCCCGCAGCCCCCCAGCCCAGCCAGGTTGTGCTTACCGGAGCGGAGGCACCTTGGGGACGGGGTGAGCAGAGTAAGGAGATGGAAGAACCAACCTCAACGTCAGAGCAAGGGGGAAAATCATGCCCAGCACCTGCAACGACATAGATCAACCCTCCCTGCCCCTGCGCCCATCCCCACCCAGCCGGCAGGTCTCAGCGTGGCTCCTCCAGACGGGGAGGACCCACCCTCTAGCACCCATGGGCTCCCTTTGCTGCACCCTGGCTCCCAGTTCCACTCCCCCCAGAGCCACCCCAGCTCGGGTCTCACCCTCCACCGGCCTCCCCTTTTCCCCCGCCGCCCCGACCAGCACCCACAGCACCACGAAGCACGGCCGAGCCTGTAAGGGCAGGCTGCTGGCTGGCATGCCCTTGGCTGAGCCGTGAGTCACCCGCCGTCCCGCTGACCCACACCCGCCACCCCACAGCCCCCAGGGTGCCCACGGGCTGTCCCGGGCATGCCCCGGCCCCGGCTGCCCCGGCACGGGCAGCACCATGCAGGCAGCAGAGCGCTGCCGGGGGCGGGGGGGGAGCCCTGCCCCGTGGCACGCTCTGGGGCAGCCACGCTGGGTCTTCCAAAAGGAAAATGTTTCAGCCTAGCATGAAAACGCTCAGCCTAGCGTGGCCCCGCAGCCAGCAGGTCCCTGCCGTGCAAGAGCTTCCTTCCCTGGGGCAGCTTTCCACAGATTTGCATCCCGTCCCTGCCCCTGATGCCCCGAGGAGAGCAGGGAAGGGGTGCCGCAGCTCTGCCCGACCCATGGGATTTCCAGCTCCCGTGATGCCCCCGGCACTGCTCAGCAGCCAAGCCCTGGCTGTGCCCCCCAGGCTGGTGACTTGCTGCTTACTCACCCCGCCATGCTCCTCCTGCTGGGCTTTCAGCACCCCCCCAACCCTCCCGGGTCAGTAACCCAGCTCCAGGCACCCATGCACATCCCCAGGGGAGGAGCCGGGCGCTCGCAGGGCATCTGTGTGGGGAAGAAGGGAAGGTGGGCCGGGGAAAACCCATGTCCCCCCCTCACCCTGTTTGCACAGCTTGGAAGGAGACGGGCATGGGGTGAAGGTTTGGCTCCTGGCTGAGATTTCCTTGCAGGACTGCCCCTGCGTGTGAGCTGGGGGTTGGTGGTTGTGGCTTGTGAGGTGATGGAGCAATGGGGTGGTGGGGATGGGGTCTGCAGGGTTACCCGTCCCCCCAGGGATTTGCCGGCAGCTCAGCCCTACAGGGCTCACATCCTACAGATCTTGCCTCTCCAAACAGGTGGAGAAACACCTCTGGGCTCAGGGGGGGGGCTGGGCACCCTGGGGTGCTGTGTCCTCCCAGCTGAAGGCATCCAGAGGCAGGGATGGAGACCTGGCTGCGAGGTGAGCCGTGCCTTCGCTACCCCACAGCAGGGCCCCCCACTTTTCCAAGCAAGCTGCAGGAGATCACGTCATCCTGCACGCTGAAACCCAGGGCATGGCCAGCAACCTCTGCTAGGACACGTCCCAGCCTTGGAGCACATCTCTGCGACCCTGCTCCGAACAGCTCGCAGCCCGCACCGGCACGTGGGCAGGGTGGCACCAGGCTGCTGGGCTGGGAATGTGAGCTTTAGGGGAGGGATGGGGATCAGGGGAGCCGAGCACATCGCTGGGGTGCGTCTGAATTTCTCTGAAGCAAGGAGCTGAGGCACGGGTGTGAGGGCAGCCTCCAGCCGGGGGATTTAACACGACCCAGGAGCGGGAGGCTCTAACACCCGCACCCTCCTCCAGGGCTGCCTCTCCCTCCTGCACAGCCCGTCTCATTCGGGTCTGCTTTCCTGGCCCATCCTGGCAAAGTGCACGTGAAGGCTGACCACCCTCTTCCCCAGCAGCTCCGCCAGCCCCCTCCATCGCCTCCCTGCAAGCTGGGACCCTTGTGCTCCGTCCCCTGGCCAGGAGAAGCCCTGCGCCATGCCACCTGGGGAGCCCCGGGGGTGCTGGGGCTTTGTGCCAGGCTCCTTTTGGTTGGGAACTGGAGTGGAGGCTCAGTGACCCCGGGCTGAGCCAGAAAAGCTGGGCGTTACGTCTTACGAGCCCCCGGCTCTGCTGTGCTTGCACCGAAAGCTGCAGCTCTGCCTCCCGGCGCATCGCTGGACGTGGGCTTCAGGAGCTGACGGTGTGGCAGCAGCTGGGTGGCGGGGGTGAGGATTTGTAGGGCAGGTCCAGGTCCTCTTCAGTGCCTCAGTTTCCCCTTTTCACAGTGGGGGCAGACCCCATTTCAGGAGGCTGCGACCCCCCGGGCACCGTTTCGGCTGCGGGCGCAGCGATGCTGCGGAGAGGCTGCAGGGCTGGGGTGCCCTGGGCGGGCTGGGGGGGCCACTCTGGCGACCCAGCTCCATCACCAGGGCAGGGGGAGGAGTGCCCGGCAGCAGAGGTGGGGCACCTTAATTGTAGATGCGGGAGGCCTTGGAGCAGGACAAGCTCAGGCAGATCTGGGCCCCGCGCCGGAGCCCTTGCCAAAGCAGTAGCAGTTTGGCAGCATTTTTCTTGCCCTTGTCTCCCCCCCCCCCCCCAACCTCCCCCCCCCCGATCCTACAAAGCAAAAACAGCTCTCGGGCTCCCGGCAGCCTCCCCTCGCGAGAAAGCAGAGCCCAGCGGAAATTAATATCGCGCGGGGCTTAGGCAGCCCACCCCACAGCCGGGCCGGGGTGGGGACCCCCGCAGTGCCGCCAGCCCCCAGCCCTCCGGGGCCGAGCTCTCCCCGTCCTGCCGGCCCGTCTGATCCGGGGTGAGCCGCAGTTCAGCATTTGATCTGAGGGCCTGAGGGCTCGCGCATCGTTTTTATAAGAAGTACAAAGAGTCCTCTCTTAATGAAAGTCCCGGCCCGGCTCCCCTGCTTCCCCACCCTGCCCCATCAGCCAGCCAAGCGGCCCTGGCCCTGTCGCAGCCCGGCACGGAGGCGGCGATGCCCGTGAGGACAGTGTGGTATGGGATACGGGGCAGGCTGGTAGAGTCCCAGATGCCTCAGTTTCCCAATCCTCTGGGGTGTTGGGGACACTTGGGGCTGTTTCTGGCATCAGGGAGGGCTTCGGGTCCCCCGGTGCTTCCCCGGCTGCTCACCCCTTTGCAGCGTGACGTGTCAGCACGGGGATACTGGGCTGCGGGGGACAAATGAAGCTGCGTGCTCCCCAGCAGTGCTTTCCTCAGTCCCCTGCGGGAGGCCACCTTTCCAGGCTCTGCATCTCTTTAATCCTTCAAACCCCCAGCCAAAGCATCAGGGCTCCTTTTCCAGGCTGAGAGGATACATCCTCCCAAACCCTGCCTCCCTCGCAGACGTGTCCAGCAGGGATGTTCCCGGCCCGGCCCCATCCCTGCTCATCCCAGGGGGAGCTCAGGGCGAGCAGCGAGGGACTGGTTAGCCTGGTCCAGGCTTGGCAGCCTGACGTGGAGCAGGGGGAGCCTGGGAAGGGCTTCGACCTGAGAAGCAGGGGCTAGGAGGGGGGCTCACGGCTCCTGCAGCCTGGCGTCCGCAGCCCGGTGTCCTGAGCACAGCCCCCCAGCTGAGCGGGAGGGAGAGAAAAAAGGAAACCCAGAGCGTACTTACACACAGAGATTTATCTTGTGATTTTCGAGCCCCTGGGGCTTGGCCAGACTATAAAGGCCTGTCTGGGTTTGGAAGCGGCGCTGCAGCTGGTGCTCGGCAGCGAGCGGGGCCACGAGCAGCACAGGCAGCCCTGGTCTGCACCCAAAAACGCGGCCGGGGAACCTCTGCTCCAGGAGGGGACAGCGGCTGCGGCAGGGCTGGCACAGGGGTCCCTCGGTGCCGGGGATGGGACCTTGCTGGCCCTGCTGGCCCAGCCCAGCATCCCTGGCGCAGCGCTGGGAGGCTGGATGAGAGGCTGCTGGCACGCAGCTCGCAGCATCCCTGGGGCAAAGCGGCTCCAGTTTGCACAAGACCCCCCCCCAAAATCCTTGCTTGTAGCCTTAGAGCAGCTGCGCTCTTCCCCTTGCAGCCCTGGCGCATCCCAAACTGCGGGGGGCACGCCGAGTGTGGCAAAGCACGAGGCCAGAGCACAAGGCCGTGCTTGGGGCACGCTGAATTCGGGCAGCCCGGGGCCATGCGCCGGCTGAAGGCACCTTGGCGCTGCAGGATGGGTGGCGTGGGCAGGAAGCTGGCGGCACGCGGCGTGCCTGCCCTCTGCCCGCGGCACCGCTGCGCCAGCGCCCGCCCCGGCACCGGGCAAAACGCGTGGGGGAAGTACAGGAGTTTCTGTAGCCAGCGGCGTGCCGTCGTGCTCAGGCTTTGCCTCGCAGCCCGGAGAGGCAGCACCTCTCTCCAGCTGTGCTGGCGAGGAGCTGGCTCTGGCAGGGCCCCAGCCGGGACTTGCCCTCCCGCACCGGGATCGTCAGGGCTGATGCCGTGCGCATCCCTCCCTCGCCTGCCCGCGGCCCCGTTCCCCGGGGTGGGTGCCTGGGAAGGGGAGGTGAGCGTGGGAGCTGGGGAGGGAGCCTGGCCTGCAGCTCGGGGGCTTTATCTCCAGCAAGGTCTCTGGGCTCATATCCCATGGGGCAAAGCAGAGAGAAAACCCTGAGTTGGGGAGGTGATGCCCGTGGGGTGCCAGGAGCAGCAGCCGCCCTCACTCATGCTGAGGAGCCAGGGCTGTGCCAGGTCAGTGCCAGACCCAAGGAGCAGGCGCTGAGCAGCACAGCGTCTCTGCCACCTCCACAGGGGACACCGCCATCACCCCCAGGGATGTCCCCGAGTGCCTCGGGGTGTACGGGATGCGGCTGGCACTGTCCCGTGGCCCCGCTCCGTCCCCGGGAGCGGGTCTGGCCGTGCCCCGCGCCCGGTCCCCCCGCTCGGGTGCTGGTTTTGCTCTGCTCGCTGTCCCTCCTGCAGGGCAGTGGGGAGCCCCCTGGTCATGGACCCCAACAGCATCTGCCGCAAGACGAAGCGGCTGGCGGGGAAGCAGGCGGAGCTGTGCCAGCTGGAGCCGGAGATCGTGCAGGAGGTGGCCAAGGGCACCAAGCTGGGCGTGCGGGAGTGCCAGTACCAGTTCCGCTTCCGCCGCTGGAACTGCACCAGCCACAGCAAGTACTTCGGCAAGATCCTGCAGCAGGGTAAGGCCGCCTCTTCCCCTGCCTCGCTGCTCCCCAAAAAGCACACCATGCACAGATGTGTGTGTGTGCGCACACGTGTGTGTGTGTGTGTGTGCGCGCGCACAGAGGGGCTTGCTCGGTGCTCCTCCTGAGGTTTTACTGCCGGGACATGTTTCCCCGTGTTGTAATGAAGCAATTAGCGATGCTCCCAGACAGCGCGGGGCTTCACACAGCCCAAGAATGCACCCTCGTCTGGCAGTGATTTACTGCTCCCCCAGGACCCCGCTGCGTGCAGGGGGGAAGGGGCCTGGCGGGGAGGTGGCCCTGGGGAGCTGCTCCTCACCCCACGGGTGCCCAGAGCCTGCAGACCCCTCGTCCTGCCCTTGGAGCAGGGTGGGCACCCTGACATCACCCTTGCATGCACTTCCCATGCCCGAGGGCTTGGGGGGCAGGAGGTGGAGGGGGTGCTAGAAGGTCCTCACTGTCAGGACACTTCCATGGGCACTGCGCTGTGGTGCTGCCCCTGCTCCCACACCAGTCCCTGTGAAGGTCCTGGAGCAAGCCCCGGTCTCCTTGGCCACTGCGTCTCCCTGGCACGCACCAGAAGAGAGCAGGTATGCCCTTCGGTCAGGGTGGCGGTGCCCCGAGGACAGCATTTTGCAATTTTCCTCCTCTTCTCCTCCTCCCTGGAGGGACTGGCAAGGGCAGGGCACCTTGGGCACCCCACAGCTGCGGGCGACGGCCGGGAGCAAAGCTGTGCCCCCAGGGAGACACGGCTCCCCGGGAAACCCTCGCCACAGCCCCTTCAATCCACGGCGGGGTGGCTGGAGGCTGAACTGCCTGCTGCAGGGGGCAGCCGGGGCCGGAGGCGATGCAGCTGCATCAGGCTCCTCTCTCCCAGCGAGGACGCTGCGGTGAGCCCTGGTTCCCCAGAGCCCCGCCGGTGTGGGCACAGCCGTGTCCCCGTCCCTCCCCGTGTGTGCGAGGTGCAGCGTGTCAGGGCGTGCTGGCGTGGGGCAGCTGCGTGTCTGCAGGAGCTGGCAGGGGAGCCGCATCCCCACCCAGGGTGGCACGGGAGCCCTGCCAGCCGCAGGCTTCCCCCCAAGGGCACTGACTGCCCGTGAGGCAGCAGGCAGAGTCCTGGTGGTCCAGGGGCAGGAGGGACAGGGTAGGGGACACCTGCCCCCCGGGTGGCATGGCTGGAAAGGGATGGGTGTGCCCAGTTCCCTTTCCTCCTGCAGACCCCCCCCGGGTTCAGAATGCACTTCAAGGGATGGGGAAACAGCCCTTCTGCAGAGCTGCTGCCCTGACCCCCCCCTCCTCAGCCTGTCCTCGCCACCGCACGGCCCCAGGCCAGCAGTGTCCCACCAGCTGGAGGCAGAGTGACAGTGGCTGGGGACCTGCAGGGCCAGGGGACAACCTGAGAGCTCCTGAGGATGAGGGTGAATGCGTTATATGTGCTCTCACGCCTCTGTATACACACAGATGTGGGCTCAGCACCCTGTGTTGCACGCGCGTGTGCCGCACATCTCCAACACACACGTGCTGCACGTGCGTGGGTCAGGATTTGTGTGGGGCACGGCAGAGCAGTGGGGCTGGGGCTGCTCCGGGCAGGATGAAGCCCCTAAAACCTGCCATAGGGCTGAGGGTAGGGGATGCTCAGCCTCTCTGGCATCAGGAGTGACCCCAGTGACCATCCTGGGGTCCAGCCGGGAGCGTCTCCCCCAGCCCCCTCTGTCCTTCCCTACATGGGCTGCAGACACCCCCCGTCTCCCCTGCCCACCCCCACGCAGGCCGTGCCACCCCCTGTGCCCCGGTCACTCCCTGGGTGTCACCACCCCGGGCCACCCCTGCCCTGGCACCCAGGGGCCCGCCTGGCACAGGGGGGTGCAGGAGCCCCCCGAGCGGGGCGCCGCACCCCCGCTGCCAGAATCCCCCGCTGGCTGCGGCTGCGAGCGGCAGGTCCGGGCAGGGGAAGGATGCTTGGAATTTGTGTCCCGGAGCAGAGAGAGACAGGAGCAAATACTAATAATAAATAATCCTGCAGGGTGGAGGCTGTGCCGGTGCAGGGAGGGGGGGGCAGGCATCGCCCCGTGGCAAAGTGGGTACGGCGGGGAGTGCAGGCAGGACAGCTTCCTCCCTGCCACCCGCCAGAGTGCGTGTGGCACCCGTGGTGTCCCTTGTGGCGCTGCTCTGCTCCCTGGGTGCCACTGGGGAGGGCATTTTGCTGTCTGGGGGGAGGTTGCAGGGTGCTGAGAGGATGCTGTTGGTACAAGCTGGCCACCCAAGCCTCCCTGCCTGCAGCCAGCACCAGCTCCCCGAGCTCCCCTCCTTTACAGGGGGCAGCAAGGGTAGGTATGAGTTTCGGTTTCCCACCGGCAGCCCCTAGGACCTACTCCGGGACGGGCGCATCACCAGGGAGCAGCACCAAGCAGAGGGGAAGGGGAGATCCGAGCCCCCACGGGTGCAGGCGAGGGGGTGCTTTGCTTGCAGAGCCTTAGCCAGAGCTGACCCCGCGTCCCGGTCCTGCTGTTCCCCTGCAGATATCCGGGAGACAGCCTTCGTGTACGCCATCACGGCGGCCGGCGTCAGCCACGCCATCACGCAGGCCTGCAGCATGGGCGAGCTGCTGCAGTGCGGCTGCGAGCTGACCCGCAGCCGGGCCCCCCCCTCGCCCACGGCGGGGCCGGGCACCGAGGGCACGGCCTGGGAGTGGGGGGGCTGCGGGGACGACGTGCAGTTTGGCTACGAGAAGTCCCAGCAGTTCATGGACGCCAAGAGCAAGAAAGGGAAAAACGACATCCGCGCCCTCATCGACCTGCACAACAACGAAGCCGGGCGCTTGGTAAGGGTCCCTGCGCTCCCTGCGGGCGGGATGCAGCACCACCCCAAGCCCCCTGGGTGAAACAGACCCCAACACACTTCAGAAGCCATTCGGAGGTGCTTTGGGAACCCCATATCCCCCCTCAGCACCCTCCCCGGGACCAGGGCAGGGCGGATAGGCTGGGGACGCCGGGCAGGGGTGCGGGTGCCGGGAGGCGACCGGGCTTTCAGCGCCGCCGTCTCTCCGCAGGCGGTGCGCAGCTACATGAGGACAGAGTGCAAATGCCACGGGCTGTCGGGCTCCTGCACCCTGCGGACCTGCTGGCGGAAGATGCCCCATTTCCGCGAGGTGGGGGACCGCCTGCTGGAGCGCTTCAACGGCGCCTTCAAGGTGATGGGGGGCAACGACGGGAAGACCCTCATCCCGGTGGGGGACAACATCAAGCCCCCCGACAAGCAGGACCTCATCTACTCGGCCGACTCGCCCGACTTCTGCTCGGCCAACCGCAAGACGGGCTCGCTGGGCACGCGGGGCCGCGTCTGCAACAGCACGGCCATGGACACGAGCGGCTGCGACCTGCTGTGCTGCGGCCGCGGGCACCGCGACGAGACCGTGGTGCTGGAGGAGAACTGCCTCTGCCGCTTCCACTGGTGCTGCGTGGTGCAGTGCCGCAAGTGCTCCGTCCGCCAGGAGCTCAGCCTCTGTGTCTGACGGCCTCCGCCGCCCCGCTGCCACCCCGCCGGTCCCCACCGGGTGAGGACACTTCGGGGGCCACCCGCCGGGATCGTGCCGCGGGCGCGCTGCAGCCCTGGGACACGGAGAGGTGACCCGGTGGGTCCCGGAGAGCAGGCTGGGCTGGCGGATGGGGAGCCCAGCTCTGCGGGCGGGATGTTCCCGCTGCCTGGGGATACTGCGGGGCTGCCCGGCGTCCCCACGGCCCCTCGGGGGGGTTGCGGGTGCAGAGCTTCCACTAATAAAGCTATTTAAAGCCGGTGTGCTCCAGCGCTTCCTGGGGAGGGCTGGGAAGCGCTGACTGCCATCCCGCGAAGGGGAGCTGTCCCGTCCTGGCCGTGTGTCCAGAGCAGCCTGGTCCCCTCCAGCCCGTGCTCAGCCACACAGCTCATTTTCCATCCTCTCCCTGCTTTTCTCCACGGTGGCGATCTCAGGAGACGAGCATGGATGAGGCCGAGCGCTCTCCTGGCCCAGGCTGGGCGATGCCACACCGTGCCCAGCACCACCGTACCCAAGGCATTTGTGAACCGCAGCCCCTGGTCCCCCCACTCACCTCTCCCCAGGAGGTACCGCCAGCCACCCCGATGCCACGGTGACGGGCTGGGACTTTCTTGAAGGCGTCCCCTATTCTTTTCTCTCCACCTCCAGCCACCTCCGCCGCAGTCCCCGCCGCGGGGGTCTGGCACGGCGAAGCCCCGCGTGGTGCTGGCACCGTGGGGTTGGTGGCATGCGAGGCATTCTCTTGGCATGCTGTGGGCCACGTGCAGCCTCATCTGGCCGGCACGGGGCCAGGCAGGGCTCGGTAACACGATCAGCCCGTACCCTCCTGGGCAAACACGGGGCGAAGAGCAGAAGCGAGAGCGCTGCCAGGCAGGGCAGGAGCGGAGCTCGTGGCGTGGGCGCGCTGCAAGGCGAAGGGGGCTGCGGTGCCCACCGGTGCTGAAAAAAACCACCATGGGTCCCTCCTCGCCCAGCCCTGGCAGCGAGGAGGAAGCAGGGTGCTGGTGAAGCATTAACGTGGCCTGGTGAGCGCTGGGGCGGGAGCCTCTAAATCTGTCAGCTGCAGCTTTAGAGCTGGAAATTCCCTCCTGGCCCGGGGAGAGGGGAGGCACATGGGGCGCCCGGGAACTCCCGGCCATGCGCGTAGGAGCACATCGGTGCGTGTGAGCGGGGCTGGGAGGGTGCGTGCCAAGGTGCCTGTGCGTGCAGGCAGCTCCGTGTGTGTGTGTGCACGCTCAGGTAACACGCTCGTGCATGTTCACCGCTCTACGTGGGCATTTGATCTCGCGTGCGCAACCCTCACTGCGTGTGCAAGCCCCTCGTGTGTGCAAACAGGTTTGCCCGTGTGTCTTCGCACACGTCTACTCACGTGGGACGAATTGTCAGTGTGCTTGGAGGTGACCGTGTCCCCCTGAGTGTCTGTGTGCAAGTGTGTTTGCCTTACTTACTCTGCTCTGCCCCTGCAGCATCCCAGGCTGCGGGCAGTTGTACCGGGGGATGCTGAATCTCCCCGTGAAATGTCGGAGCGCAGGGGCTGTGCCTGGGGCTGGGGGCAACGTTTCCTGCTCCATCCCAGCCACGGCCTTCAGTCAGCTCCTTCTCTGGGCCCTGCCCCAGTTTCCCCACCCTGGGCTGCTGCTGGCTGCATGTGGAGGGCTGGGTCACGGATAAAGCCTGGGCAAGGCAGGTAGCGCTGCGAGCAGGGGATCTGACCTGGGGCCTCTGTGCCGTTGCCAAAGTTACAGCTCCTGGAGGCTGGAAACCACAAAAGCCAAAAACGCGGAGGAAAAGAAGCTGGAAAATGGGGTGAGGGCAGGGGCAAGGGCTTCTGCCACTCGGAGAGAGACACACGGCCGCCGACTGTGGGGTGACTCCTCGGCACCCCCAGGACTTCTCCAAGCACCCTGCCCGGCTGGAGGGGGGACAGCGGCTGGGGGCGTGCTGACCCCTGCCACCGCTCCCACTGGCAGAGATGGACCCATGCCCTGGGACCCCCTCATTTCCCCCCCCCCCCCCCAAGATTCCTAGAAGTCCCCTATCTCTCCAGACCCTTCGGACCCCCTTGGGGACACCCCCCAGACCCCCAGAGCCCCCCCGGGAGCCCGCAGCATCCCCTCTGTCGCCGTGGCAACGCGGGATGCGGGACGGGGCCGCTCTGCGCGGCGCCCCGAGGCCGCCAGGGGGAGCCGGGACCGGCCCGGGGGTGTCCCGGGGGGGGCTTGGGGGAGGGCATGGGGGGGAGCCGGGGGGCGTACGAGGGTGTCCACGGAGGGTACGTACACGTGTGTGCGGCAGTGCGTGTGCACGGGGGCGATGTGTGCCACGGTGCACGAAGAGATGCTGGGGGGTTGTGCAGCCCGGATCCCAGGGCTGGGCAGTTTAAGTTGCAGAACTTACCGAGGGAAAAAGGGAAGTTTATAAAATGTGGGTTAAAACAAAAAAATAAACCCCCAAAAGTCTGTCATGTGAATGGCTTCGTTTTATTTTATTTTATTAATTTTTTTTTTTCAATGGGAAGAGCGCAACTTTCCCCTCAATTGCTCGAGTTGAAAACAGCCGGACAGATTAATTCAGTCAAACTTGGGGAAAAAGAAAATCCCTCTGGACTGAGACCAAAAATAGAATGTTTTTTTCTTTTTTTTTTTTTTGCCAAAAAAAGAAGCTTTTTAGGAAAGTTTGGAGCAACGCGGCTAGGCCCGCGAGGGGGAGGCTGAGAAACCCGGAGAGCGGCTGGGCCGAGGGAAAACTTGAAGGGCAGCACCCGAAACCTCCGGCAAGTTGTGGCCAGGGCTCCTGCCGTGCCAGCCCTGCCCTCCCGGGAGCCCCCCTGTTCTCCCGCGCCCTGCTCCAGGCTTCGCTTTTCCCCAGGGAGCTGCCCTGCTCTGTCCCCGCTCTCTCCGGACGCAGGGACAGATGTCACCCGTGGGGCCCCACCCGTGCCGAGCCGCCCACCGCATCCCAGTGCCCCGTGTCCTCACCCCGGATGGGGACCAGCACCTTCCGCCCATCCCCGGGGCCGCTCATCCTGCCCTGCAGGGCAGAGGCACCCGGAGCACTGATGTGCTTGGCCAGTCCCCGTCCGGTCGCCTCCCTGCCACCCCAGCTCCCGGGGTGGCCCCAGGCTGGGCGCTGGCCCACCAGTCCCCGTGGGGACTCTGGTGACACCCACAGGCTGGTACCCAGATCTCCCCATCCTTACACCTCGCGGAGGGAAGGCAGGAGACACCTGCCAGGTGGGAGTGAGGGAACCTGAAGGATGTGGGTCCGACGGTGCCCAGCACCTCCAGCTGCCTCCATCCCCGCTGCCGGCTGCCGGGAGGAGGAGTGGAGGAGCTCTGCCCCGGCACAAGGATGCTCCTGGGGATGGCCGCATCCTGCTCCTCCGCCCCGATGCGAGGGGCAGCGTGGCCGAGGCAGGGTTCCCGGGGGCTGGCACGCACCCGCCACCCCGTGCCCCGCCAGCTCCCCAGCCCGGGGCAGCCAGGAAGACAGGCCGGGCCGGCCGGGTGGCCGGGCGGTGCGCTCCTGAGTCACGGCGAGCAGACTCGGGCAGGTCGCCGGCCGCGTGCCAGCGGGAGGGCAGCGGTGCTGGGGGCTCCGCTGCCGCCGGTGAGTAACAACGCCGCAAAGGCAGGGGCGCCCCCACCCCGCCCCGAGCCCTGACTCACTCGCGGCCGTGGCTCCGGTCCCGTGGGTGCCGCCGGGCAGGGGCGACGAGGAGATGGTGAATGCTGAGCCGTGTGGGCTCCTTCCTCGCCATCCTCCTCCTCCCAGTGGGACGGCAGGGTCCGTTGCACGGTGCGAGGCAGCAGCCGTGCCCTCCTGTCAGGGCTGGGTGTCAGTCCCGCTGCTGCTCCATCCCTGCCCGTCCTCCAGCTGCCCCATGCTCCTGGTGCTTCTCCTGGTGCTTCTCCTGCACCCCTCTCTGTGCTCGCAGAGCTGCCCCGTCCTCCCACGCCACTAAGAGGCTGCCCTCGGACATCCCAGAGCCCCAGCGAGGTGACCCACCGCTCCAAAGAGTGCCTGGAAGAACCACCATGTGGTTCTCCTGGGTGCACGGCGTGGCGTTGCTTATCCCAAGGCAGGAGGGGCTGAAGGGTTTCCAGAGAAGCTGTGGCTGCCCCATCCCTGGAGGTGCTCAAGGCCAGGCTGGATGGGGCTTTGGGCAACCTGGCCTGACGGGAGGTGTCCCTGCCCACGGCAGGGGGCTGGAATGAGGTGATCTTAAAGGTCCCTCCTGATGGAGATGGCAACACAGGAGCCAGGGGCGCAGGGCCTCTGCGTGGGGTGCCAGGGAGGGTGAGGTGGGCAGCAGCTGGCAGGGTCTGCTCCTGCCTCGGAGGGGGAACGGAGCAGGGGGTGAGTGGGCAGGACGGAGGGAGGGACATGAGGTGCAGAGATGGATGGAGGGACACAAGGATGGAAGGACAGGCTGGAGGGATGGAGAGAGGCAGAGGGACAGCAGCTTCCCCAGCCCCCTGCACAGAGCACACGCTCAGGCACCGTCTGGGTGATGGGGAGGAAAGGCTGCAGCAAAGGTCTCACCCAGCTCTTCCTCAGCCTGGGGGCGTTGCTGGGACCAGGACCCCTCACCTACCCGTGCTGCCTGCACCGAGGCAGTGGGACACAGGGCCGGGCTCCTCCTGGAGTCAGCAGGAGCATGAGGGCGAGAAACCCGCTTTTGGAAGCGGTTATATTGTTAGGGGCTGGAGGAGGATGACAACGTCCCCCCCTCTCCGGTTTGCCTTGGCATTTGTTTGTGTGCGGGATCCCAACGAGCACACAAACATCTGCGCTGCCAGGAACCAGGTGCTGGGATCCCCAGAGCTGCGGGAGACGCTTTCCAGCGGGCAGGAGCCCTGCTGCCACTGGGGGAGCCCCAAGGGGAGTTCCCTGGCCCAGGGCATCGCGCTTGGTCCACATGGACCAGGGTGCTGCCTGTGCCGTGGCCTGGGGAGAAAAGGAGCGCAGGACTGGGGTCTGGGCTGGGAGGAGGCGGGGAGTGCAGGAGCAGTGACCCCATATCAGAGCCCAGTGTGTGTCACCACCACCCCAAGCCCCCTGGTGTGCTCTGTCCAGCACAGACACCGCACCTTACATTGGCCAGTCTGCAGCAAGGGGACAGGCATCCTGTGTCCCCTTTGCTGGCTGGGGGGTCCATACAGCACTACCAGCCTCCTGCGTCACCCCACCAGGGCTGACATCGCCCGCTGGGTGCTGTGGGACCCAGGAGGGCAGCAGCCGCGGGGGCAGTGGGCTGGGAGCAGAGGAGCAGCCAGCAGCCCCACAAAAGGGACCTCGGTGGGGATGCCACCCCCCGGCTCCCAGACTCCCTGCAGTGCGTGGGGGGGGCACAGCACAGCCTTGGGGGCCCAACCCCAGATGGCAACTCATTTCCCAAAGGAAACCCATTTTCCTCCCCGGTGCAAACAGGAACCGACACGCCGGCGGAGCTGGCAGCCCCCGGCAGCAGAGACACGCGGTGCCCACCCGGGGGGAGAGCTCGTTGCCAGCTGCCACCCGGCTGGTGATGGCGTGAGCACCAGCCTGGCGTGGGACGTGGTGGCTGGGGACGCTGGGGAGCTGCGGGGGCACTGCCCGCCTCCCCCCGGCCACCAGCACCAGCTGGCTCCCAGGAGCAGCCCGTGGGCAAGGAGCTGAACGCAGGGGGCCACCACCGCCAGGAAGGGGCTGCACGGGGGCTGGTGGGTTTGTGGAGAGCCCTCCTAACGTTGCTTTTCCAGGGCCACCCTCCTGTCCCCAAGCAGGCAGCCCAGTGCCCGGCTGGGATGGGAGAGGGCATGGTGACAAGGATGCTGGAGCCGGGTCCCGGCTGCTCTCCTAGGAAGGCTTGCGGGGAAACTGAGGCACGGGGCGCTCCAACCCATTTGCCCGCCTGCACAGCCCAGCTCCTGCCAGCCCCGTGCACGTCCCCTGCCACCCCATGCAAACCCCACGACATCTCCTCCTGTGCACCCCCCACACCGTGTGCACACTCACTCCGTGCCCCACATATTTAACCTCTGCCATGCACACTCACCCCACACCCTAAATACTCATCCCACGCCACGTGCACGCTCACCTGTCCCGTGCACACTCGGTCCACGCTGACCACTTACCCCGTGCCCCCGCGCACACTCACCATCAGGCACGCTGTCCGTGCTCCATACACACTCACTCAGCCCTTGCACGCTCACCCCTGCAATGCACATTCAGCCCACGCTGCACTGCCGCCCACCCTGTGCTCACAGCGTGCCCCACGCACACTCACTCACACCATGCACACGCACCCCAAACCCAGTGCACACTCACCCCACTGTCACCTTACACTCCGTGCACACACAGCCCCACTGCTCACACCTTCTCCACACTCCATGCACACACACCCCAACGTGCACACGCCCCCCCCCCATGCACAGCGTGCATCCCCCGTGTCGTGCACGCTCATTCTGTAACTAGTGGACACGCCACAACACCGTGCGCACTCTCACCCCACAGTCCATGCACTCACGCCCGCCACGCGCACTCACCAAACCATATACGCTCCCCCCGTGCCCTGCGCATCCCCCCCCCCCGTGTTGCACACCCCCGTGCCGCACCCGCTCCCCCCTACTCACGAGTGCCGCGCGCAAACCCCCACCCCACGCACACCCAGCCCACCGCGCACACCCGCCCGCCCCCTGCGCACTCACCTGCACTTTTTGCACGCTCACGCGTGCACGCTCACCCCGCAGCCGATCCCCTCGCCCCGAAACCACGCTCCGCACACGCTCCCCCGCCCCGCGCCCCCCCCCCCCCCCCCCCGCTCTCCGCGCGCTCCCCCCGCCGCAGGCTGCGCGCACTGCCCCGGCTCCCCAGCGCCCCGCGCCGCGCACACTCGCCCCACGCCACGCGCGCTCCGCGCCCCCCCTGCCCGCTCGCCCCCCTCCGCGCTCCGTCCCCACGCCCCCCGCTCCCCCCACACCCCCTCCCCGCGCCCCCCGCTCCCTCCCCCGCCGTTCCCACGCCGCGCGCCCTGCCCGCTTGCCGAGCGCTCCCCCGCCGCCCGTGCCCGCTCCCCACGCCCGCCGCTCGCCCCCCCCGGGGCCGCTCCCTCCCCGGCAGCCTGCGTGCGACACGCCGCCTCCCCGCCCCGCTGCCACCCTCTGCCCCGTCCTTCCCCCGCGGGCTCCTGTCTGGACGTGTCGGGACTCGGGCTCCGGGCGCTGAGTAATGCTCGGCGCAGCGCGATCCCAGCCAGAGCCGCCGCCGCCGCCGCTCCGCGCCCAGCGCTCCCGGGGCGCTCCGGCCGCGACCCTGCCCTCTCCGCCGACCACCCGGCGACACCGGCGGGGGGCGGCGGGGGGGCCGCGGCTCCCCATGTGCCTGCGGGCCCCGCGGGAGCCGCAGCGCCCCTCGGCCGGCCAGCCCCCCCGGGCGCCCTGCCCACGCCCGCCGCGGCCCCGGAGCCCCGGGGCGCCCTGGGGAGCGGCGGGGGAGCGCGCCCCGAAGGCCGAGGGCCCCCCCGGCCCCCCGGCCCGTCCGGCCATGGGGGGCTGAGCCGGGGGGGCGCTGAGCGCGGCTCGGCGGCGGCGGCGGAGGGCAGGGAGCCCGGGGGGGGCGCGCAGCCCTCGGCGGGCGCTGGGGCGGCGGGAGGCGGCGGGGGGGGCATCCCGGGAGGATGGCAGAGCCGCCCCGGCGAGCCGAGCCCCGGCGCGCAGGGAGCCAGTGAGAGGGAGGAGAGGGGAAAACACAAACAAGCAAACAACCCACAACAAACAAAGCGGGCAGAGAGCAGCGCCGAGCCCCGCCGCCCCTGCCCCAAAGGCGCCCGCCCGCCCGCAGCCCGCACAGCCGCTGCCCCAGCGAAGATGCGCCCGGCCCTGGCCCACGGACTCTGCTCGCTGCTGCTCAGCCTCTGGGTACCCAGGTAGGACCTGCAACACCCCCCCCCCCCCCCCCCGCAGCCCCGCACCCCCCCCCCCCCAAACCCTGGGCCCCGCCGCCGCCGAGCGCCCCGTTCCCCCGGGGAGCCGCTGCGCGCAGCCCCGCACCGGGGGCGGGCGGCCGAGGGGGCTCCGCGGGGTCCCTCTCCCCGGCCCGGCTCCCCCCGGACCCCCCCCCGCCGCCCCGGTGGCCCCGCACGGCCGGCTCCCCGCGCTCGGGGCGCTGTCAGGGCCGCCGTCCCCCCCCCCCCCCTCCTTTTGCTGCTCCCCCTTCTTTTCCCCGCCGGGATGCGCGGCTCCCCCCTCCGCGGGAGCTTTGCGCCTTCCTCCCCGGCCGGAGCCACCCCGGCGCGGCCCGGCCTGCCTCAGTTTCCCCGCTGTGCCCGGAGGAGGCCTGGGGATGCGGGAGCAGAGCCCGGTGCCGCTGCCGGTGGCGGGGGGAGAGCAGCCCCCGGCCCCGGGACTCCGCAGTTGGGCCCCCCCCCCCGATCCGCCAGTATCCCCCCATCCCCGGCTCTGCCGAGCCCGAAGGCAAAGGGGGGCAGGTGGGGGCCGCCTGGTTTCCAGAAATCGACCCCCCCCCCCCCCCTCCTTCACTCACCACCCCCGGCCGTCTCCATCTCCCCCGGGTGACTGGGAGCTCCCCTCTGCCTGCTCCGAAACTTGTGCGCTGCAGGCAGCCAGGGGTTAACCGCGGCGCTGAGGGGGGGGGTCCCCCGCCCTTCCCCCTCCCTCCAGCCCCTTTAAATATAATTTGTTAACGTTGGGACTTGTATTAATTAAAGCGGCAGCCGCTGCAGCCTGTGACCTGGGGGCTTGTCACCGTGAAATCAAGTTTAAATCCAGATTTCAAGGGGGGAGAGAGCTGGGGGGAGCGCCGCGTCCTCCTAGGGACGGTGACAGTGACAGCCCCGTGCGGGTCCCTGGCCCCCCTGAGCCCTGGGAGGAGCGAGAGGCAGCAGGACCTGCCCTCCGCTCCCCGGGCCCTGGACAAGGGCTCCTGCCTCAGTTTCCCTGCCGTGCAACAGGGACAGTGACCCCATTATCCGCCCCCCCCTCCCCCGGGATGCTGGTGGGTGAAGGTGGCAGGCGCTGGGGCTGGCTCAGGACAGGCAGGGGACGAGGTCGCTGCAGTGCTCGGGGTGGGAGCTGCTGGCTTTGGGGTGGCTGCAGAGCTGCTTCCCATCTGCTGTCAGCCAGGGCTTGCTTCCACAGAGGGAGTGCGAGCGGGAGCCGGGCAGAGGATTCCCCTCCTGTGCAGGGGCTTTGGAGGGCTGCGCTCCCCTCTGCTCTTCTTCTCCCCCCACCCCGTCTCTCCCTGTTGGAGTCACTGTGGATTTGCGCTGTGGCAGCCACACAGCTCGCCCCATGGCAGTGGTGGGATGGGTATAAACACACTTGGGAAGCTGGAGACGGCAGCAGCGTGACGCTGACAGCTCCCTTCCCCCTGAGCAAGCTGTAATTCAGCGGGGATGCTGGGGCTGAGCCCTTCTACCAGGGCTGGGGGAGTCAGCCCCTGTCCCCTGAGATGCTTCTCTCCATGTACCTGCACCAGGCTGGCAGGAGCTGGGGGAGCAGAGCGGGAGCAATCCTCCCCGGGGCCTGGCTGCTCCACCAGGGAGCTGCAGTCCCTCCTCCAGCATCCTCCTCCACGTCTCCCTTCGGTGACCGAGGCTCAAAGGGCTCCTGCGCCCTGCTCCTCCCAGGCACCCAGCTCCTGGGGAAGAGGGAGCCCTGCCCAGAGAGAGCTGTCCGCGGGGATGGAGCTGTCCTGAGCGAGGAGCGGGGCAGTGCTCAGCCCCTGGCGGACCCTGCTGCAAGGTGCAGGATGCTCCTTGGCACCCCGCTGCCTGCTGCCTGCTCTGCAGGTCCTCTGCCTGGGCTCTGTGGGTGCCAGGGGCCTCTGAGCTCTGCCCTGGAGCGGGGCAACTCCTTTTCCTCATCCATCTCCCTCCTCACATCTGCTTGTCCTGCCTGCACCTCTCTTATCTCCAGCCATGTCTCTGGACACGCTTTATCCATCTCCCCACGCTTCATCCACCTCCCTTCTCCCCAGACAGCACCTCTGCTTGTATAAGGACCCGTACCCCAAACGGACCGTGCGCCTCCTCTTGCCCCCATCCACCTGCCAGCCTCTGTGCTTCTGCTCCTGGCGGTGACAGCGTCACAGCCACTGGGGCTGGGATGTGCCTGTGGATGGTTCTGGGTTATCGCTGGAAGCTTGGGAGCATTCAGCAGGGTGCTCAGCTCCGAAATTCCCAGCTGAGCTGCTGGGAAAAGGATGGTCCCTCTGGTTCCTCCCTCTCCTCCAGGAGACACAGGGAGAGGATCGGCCAGCAGCAGGGATGGAGCCCGACCTGGGATGGGTCTCCTGCTGCAGGGGCTTCCCCCTGTGACAGGGGAAGCCCAGGGAGAACCCCCCCACTACCTGGCGAAGGCAGGGCAGTCTGTGCCCGAGAGCCTCTGCACCGTGCAGCTGGGGTGGGAGAGCCCCAGGGGAGCGCACGGAGGGCGTGCAGCCCTGGGGGATGCTGGCCTCCAGAGGCAGGGGGGCCAAATTTGGCTGCTGGGGTGGCGGGGCTGTGCTGGCATGCCTGCAGAGGATTGCAGCCCCGGTGCTGCTGAACAGTCCCTGCTTGCTCCGCTTGCTGTGGTGCCCAAGGGTTTCCCAGCCTCTGTAGCATCTGCTCGGCTCACGGGATTCCCTTTCCCCCAAAGCTCCTGCTCCAATGAGATCCTGGGCCTGAAGCTGCCGTCGGAGCCGGTGCTGAACGCCAACACCGTGTGCCTGACGCTGCCGGGGCTGACGCGGCGGCAGCTGGAGGTGTGCGTGCGTCACCCCGACGTGACAGCCTCGGCCATCCAGGGCATCCAGATCGCCATCCACGAGTGCCAGCACCAGTTCCGGGACCAGCGCTGGAACTGCTCCAGCCTCGAGACCAAGAACAAGATCCCCTACGAGAGCATCATCTTCAGCAGAGGTAAGGGCCGGGTGGCATCCCTCGTCTTCCTCCTCCTCTGCCCATACTCCGCTCTCAGGGGCTACATCGGCTCCCGGTGGGCACAGCTCCTTCCTGGAGCAGGGGACCAGGCCAGGTCTTCAGCATCCCCATGGGTGAAGGCAGAAAGAGATGGAGAACCCTTAGGATCTGCCAGACCGAGCAGCAGCAAACTTGGGCTCTTCTCCGTGCACCTTCTTGTTTGCCCTTGTCCTGAGCTACACGCCCATGCCCAGCTTCTCCTGAGACTCCTCCTAGGTCCCGCCACTTTCCAAAATCTTCCCCCCCGTGTGCCGTAGGCTGATGGTGCCATGGGGAGCCTTAGGGGTCAGGGTGCAGCACTGACAGTGGGTGTGAAGGTGTGTGCCGTGCTCTGGGGTTTGGTTCGGTGGATGTGCTGCACGTCTTGGCTCATTCCTGCTCTGGTGCTGGTGTACGGGGCTGGTGTCTCAGCGCATCGTGGTGAGCAGAAGCATAAGGGGACGTAGGTCTGTGAGCACATCACCCTGGTGTCCTGCCTTTTTCGGCTCCCCAGTGCAGAAAGCCTGCGTCCTGCCTGGCTCCAGGGTCTGCCAGGTCCTGCTGCGAGGGTCTCCTCACCTCCCTCCCAGGCACGGGCAGCCCTGCAAGTGTCAGAGCTCCCCCGGTTGGTGCTTGTTCCTCCAGGGCTGCACTCTGGGGGTGCAGAGGGTCTGCCCTGCATGGTGCACATTGGGGCGGTGACCCGATGGGGCTTTCAGCAGGACTCGAATTTATCTTCTTACCCTGCGTGAAGCCTGGTCCTCTGCACACACCAACCCTCTGAAGGGATGCACGGGCAGGGACCTCTCTGGGCAGGGAGATGGCTGGAGAGGGAGCACAGCAGCCTTTGGGTGCTGGGAAGCCCTTCATGTCCAGGGCAAAGCCTGGCTGCAGGGGATGCTGCCTGGAGGCAGGGCTGCAGCCCCTCTCGGCATGCAGGTGCCCGGAGGAGGGCAGCGCCGGTGCCTCCGTGAGCAGCGCCGAGGTTAGGGCCTGGCAGGGAGGGTGGGGACTGTCAGCCCTGATAAGCATCGCGGTATTTCCAGGTCTCTGAGGAGCACGCTTCGCTTCGAGTCTCCGCGGGCGGCGGGAGACACCGGCTCGCTGGCTCGAGCCGCCCCCAGAGCCGGGTGAGGTGCCCCGCTCGGGGGTCCCGCCAGGCTGGGCGAGATGCTCCAGCAGCAGCGGGGTGCAAACCCCGGCGGGGAAGGAGCTGCCCCAAGGTCCTCAGCCCCAGGGCGCCAGGCACCGTGGGGATGTCTCCCTCTCTGTACACCTCCTCTGTGGTTGTTCGGAACCATTTGGGCATGCAGCAAGCCTCGGGGCTGGTGCCCTGCTCTGCTGCCAGGCCTCTGCGTCCCTCAGTGACGGGGCTGGAGCTCTGAGCTCCGCCTCGCAGCTCTCAGGGCCACACGGAGAGGAGAGCCATTAGAGCAGGGATGCCGCGTGCATCCCCGCAGCCCGGAGCTGGGAGGAGAGGCGAAGCGAGGGGTGCAGGCTCCGTGCCACACGCACTGATGTGTCTGGTCCCTGAGGTCCGGGTCCCTGCTCCACGCCCTGCCCCATCCTTGGCGTGCCTGGGAATGCAGCGTGCTGGCAGGATCATGGTTTGTAACCCGAAGTGACAGACCCTGTTAATCTTTCATTCCTTTTCCCACTTCTTCTGCCATCAGTTCAGCCGTGCGTGAACCTCACTTTAAATTATTTGTAGCTCTTTTCTTCCTCCCTCCCTCCCTCTCTCCCTGCTCCGCTCGGCTCCCACCTCTGCCCCGTCCCCCTGCATCCCACACGTCTCCCCCAGCGAGGCAGCAGCATCCGGGCTCCTGTCTCGGGCTCTGCCCTGCATCCAGGCACGCAGCAGAGCCTGCAAGGCAGATCCCAGAAGCTTGATGCAAGCCCTGGGGTGTCAGGGAGGAGCAGGGAGGCTTCAAACGGGACCTGGTGGGAGTCTAAAGGGGGTTTCTGGGCAGAAGAGCTGGGGAGAGGGATGCTGATGGGCTCCAGGGGCAGACGTAAAGGGATGGGGCAGCGCTGTGGGCTGGGGATTGCCCCTGGTATCCAGGGGCTGTCAGGCACCGTGCGAGTTGGCTGGGCAGGACTGTGCCTGGGTGCGTGCCAAAAACTCACTGCGGGTGGCAAACGGGTGCTGAGCCCTTATCCCGGCCCTGCACTTGCAAGTGTACCTGTGGTGGGGTGCGCTGCTGCAGGGGCTGTTTGAGGGGTGCTGAGGGGTGCAGAAGGTCCCTGTGCCCATGGCTCGTCCCAGCCCCGTCTATCTGTGGCTCTGAAAGAAGCGGGGCTGGGCTGTCCTGGAGTGCAGCGTCCCTCCGGTTCCTTCTGCAGCATTCGGAGGCAGGGTGACGTTTGCAAGCCTGTGCCCTCCTAAGAAAGTCTCCCGGGTGCTGTGGGACTGTGGGGGCCCGGCCAAAGCCTGGCGAGGAGGAGGGGAACTCCCTGCGAGGCCGGCAGAGCCGGGTGCGAGGGCTCAGCCAGCCGTGAGCCGGAGCTTGGGGCAGGCTGCGCCGCGCAGCGAGTGAGGCAGGTGCTGTTAGGGCTGTCCCGAGGGATGCTGCCGAGCACAGGACCCCGGTGCCCAGCTCCGCAGAGCCCCAGCCAAGCTCTGGCGCCCGCAGACCGCAGCGCCCAGCCCAGCACAGCTGCAGCTGGGATCCTGGCAGGGTTTTTCAGTGCCCCCAGGCAAGCTGCGGGCTTTGCCCACCTGGCCCCGAAGCGCGCGCACGCGTGCACGCAGGTGCTTCGGGTGCTCAGCTGCATCCCTGTGGGTGCCCGCAGCCCCTGGATGTGCCTCCAGGCGCACGGGCACAAAGCGGTGCCCTCGGGGAGCGGGCAGCATCCCCGGAGGTGTAGGGCTGAGCCCAGCTCCCCACAGCCCGAGGAGCAGCTCCAGCTCCCGGCTCGCAGCGCCGTGGGCGGACGGGGAGCCGCGTGCTCGCAGCGAGGGCTCCAGGCTGTCCCCGGCACGCTCGGGAGGTGCAGGGAGGGCAAGTCGCGATCTGCAGGGAGCCGTTTAGTGCCTGGCGTGGGGCCAGAGCCTGGCAGGTTCACCTGCAGTTTAATTAGGGCGAGGGGAGGGGAGGGAGAGGGGCTGGGGGAGAGGCGGCGTGTCGGGACCGGCTGGCTCTCACGGGAGAAGAGCTCCTCCACCTCGCCCGCCAGCGGGGACGGGGTCCTGGCAGCCACCCCGGGCATCCCTGGGGTACCCGCAGTGCCCCAGGACCAGGCAACAAGAGCAGGCTGTCCCACATGCCCCCTCAATGCCACCCAGGGTGAGCTGCAGGAGGAAGGCTCCGGCAGCCGTGGGATGAGGGATGCTGGGGTGATGGCTCCATGCAATGGCTTCCTCCCAGCTGGAGGCCAGGGCTGAGCCGGAGGAAAAAGGATGGGAGAGCACTGCAGAGATCTCCTCGGCTCCCCGCAGGCAAGGGGCAGAGGGGCTGATTTGCTCCCAGGAAGCATTTGGCTGTCCAGCTCTCCCTGCCCCAGAAGACCCCGGAGCCCACAGCCAGCCAGCTGGGTCCTTTGCCTAGGGACCAGAAAGGTCTTTCGGTGGGTGCCCAGCGCAGCCCTTTAAGCACATGGCTGGATCCCAGCTGTGGTGTCAGGGGGGCATCCTCCATTCACTCTTCCCAGCAGGATGCAATACTTCCCACAGCCCTTCTCGCACCTCCTGCAGCTACGACCTCTTATGTAGTCTCGGGAGGGACCTGGTGACTCAGGCATCACCACCACGGTCTTAGGAGTCTTGGGCAGCTGGAGAGCCTCCCTCTGAAGGGAGGTCCTCGGGGACCAGCCGATGCACACCGTGCTTTGCCGAGGTTCCTGGAAAATCCCACCCTTTTCGAGACCACGATGCCCACGGTTGTCACCTGCAGCCACCTTGCTCACTGCTTTGCTGCATCCTCCGGGCTCTGGCATGGCCTGGGCAGGGCGAGGAATGTGAGCTGATCCCGGGCTCAGAAATGTGTTGGCTCCACTGCTGCTGAGGGAAGGAGGCTCCAGGGACGTGCACCCATGCATTGTCCATCAGCTAATGAGTGGCTGGAGAGCAGCAGGGGAAGGAGAAGGGCTGGGACTTGACCAGAAGGGGTTCCCAGTCATGGAGGCCACCAAACCAACTTGGCCTCCTCACCAGTAAGGAGACGGGCTTGCTAGACGAAGTGGGTGGGGTAGAGCTTCTGTCTGGGCTCCAGAAGGGATTTTAGGGAGATGCCGCATGGGAAATTATTAGGCTGGGGAAATGTGTGAGAAAGAGGCTAACGGAAAGGCAGGGCTGGAGAGGAGAGCGTGGTGCCGGGTGGAGGGTTTGCTCCTGCCATCCCTGGGCACGGGCTGGGAGAGCAGCCTGGGAGCAGCTGGGGACACCGAGCGGGGCTGAGAGCTGCCTGTGCCAGGCGAGGAGGGAGGAGGCAGCCTGGAGGCTGGTCCAGGGGATGGAGAGCTGATAGAGTGATGTAGGGAGCTTGGGGGTGCTGGGGGCTCGTTGTCCGTCCTACACTGCACACCCGAGGGATGAAGTTCTCCAGGTTTGGGCTCTGCTTCTCGGGGAAGCTTGCAGGGAGGTGGCACAGGTTGGTGGAGAGGGGAAGACGCGGTCCTCGTAATAAAGACAAACTGCTTCCATGCATGGAGAGCTTCCCTGGCTGAAGAACGTGGAGATGCTCCCCGACCAGGGATGGGGAGCAGGCAGGGCTGAGAGGGGCTGACCCTGCCCTGGGGCCGTCAGGGCTGATCGAGGCATGGGTGTGTTGCCTCCTCGGGGAGGCTGCACGGCGTGCGCACCAGCTGCCCCATTACCTGCCCAATGAAAAATGTTGTTCAACTTGTGCATTGGAAGAGACAGGCTCGGAGCAAGCTTGTCCGACACCAAGGGGAAGCTGGGAGAGGCTCCCGGTTGCTTTTAAGCAGCGCCTCGTTAATTTTTTAAATGCACCAGTGTCAAATTAGCACACAAAAGAGCAGCACGGCTTTAAATGCAGGTTTCCGAGATGCGTTTCATTTCCCTTTAATAAGATCATAGCGTTTGCTCAGCAGGCGGCAGGGAACCACGGAGGAGACATGCGTGCTGCCGAGCATCGCCCGCACCAAGCGCGTCCGCCGGGGAGCGTTCGCTGGGAAAAGCGCCCCAAACCTCCTGTCTGTTCAGCAAACCCAGGGCCGTTCAAGATGTTTTTGTCCCAAGGAGGGAGAGAGGCTTGCAAAAGCCAATCTGTTTATTTATTCACGTGGGAAGGCAGCGCAGAAAGTCTGTCCCTCCCTCCTTCCTTGCTCCTGCTCGGGCCGGTCACTGCGCAGCGAAGCAAAGCGTGCTGCGGGCTCCCCGCCTGGCCCGGCACCAGCAGGAAGGAAAATAATAGTTAGCATTAAAAAAACAACAACAAAAAAGAGAAGTTCCCAGGTAGGGGAGGCCGTGTCCCTGCGCAGCAGCGAAGCCAAGCAGCCCTCAAGCAGCCCCTGCTCGCAGCCCCACGGGATCCATCCCTGTCCCCGTCCGCCCCATCGGCAGCTAACGGCACTCGTGGGTGTCCTCGCTCCTGAGCCTTTAACGACAACCAGCTGCCGGCCCTGGCAGCGCACGGTGCGGTCAGGGATGTGCAATTTTTCCAGCGCCGTATCACATTTACAGGAGGTTTCGGCAGGAAGCGGTGGGGCTCGGGGCTCGGGGAAGGAGCGGGCAGGCGCAGATGGATGGGGCCGGACGGGCAGTGCTGCACGCCCTGGTGCCAGGATGGGGCCCCGGTGCTGTGCCGTGCTGCATGGGGACCCGCGGCTGGTGGGGAGTGCTGGTGCCCACCTCAGCCAGGGCCAAATCCTGCCTGCTGCTGTCTGGGCAGTGCTGTCAGCACAGCCGCCCTTTTGGGGAGGACGCCTGCACCCACTCTTTGCTTCCCAGTGGTGTGGGATCAGGAATGGGCTATTTATTAGCAGAAATATTCCTCAGCCAATGTGCTTTTCTTTTCTTTCTTTCTTTCTTTCCTTCTTTCCTTCTTTCCTTCTTTCTTTCTTTCTTTCTTTCTTTCTTTTATGCACTGGGAAGCTCGGAGGGGAGGGGAGGGAAGGAGATAACTGCCTTTCCCACCTGCCCCAGATGCCATGGTAGCATCTCCGCAGGGCGATGCAAGTGCAGGTGGCAGTCCTGTTTGCTGCAGCCAGCACCGGGCAGGATTGGCACCTTCTGCAGCGGTGTGCCCTGCTTGGAAATGGGGCTCACGGCACCCGGAGGGGTTTCGCTTGTGGTCCAGATGGAGCATCCGCAAGGCAGGAGCCCAGCCTGAGCCCCCTCTTTCTCCTTCCCCGCAGGTTTCCGGGAAAGCGCCTTCGCCTACGCCATCGCAGCGGCCGGCGTGGTGCACGCCGTCTCCAACGCCTGCGCCCTGGGCAAGCTGCAGGCTTGCGGCTGCGACCAGAAGCGGCGGGGCGACGAGGAGGCTTTTCGCCGCAAGCTGCACCGGCTCCAGCTGGAGGCCATGAACCGCGGCAAGGGCATGGTGCACGGCGTGCACATGGAGCACATGCCGGCCGAGACCCCCGGCCTCCAGGACTCCTGGGAGTGGGGGGGGTGCAGCCCCGACGTGGACTATGGGGAGAAGTTTTCCAAGGATTTCCTCGACTCCCGGGAAACCTACCGGGACATCCACTCGCGCATGAGGCTGCACAACAACCGCGTGGGGCGGCAGGTGAGCGGCACCACGGGGGGGACGTGGGGACACCGGTGGGGACGGCATCCCTGGGACACACACGGGAGGCTGCAGGGGGCTGGTGCTGAGATGCAGCCCGTGCTGGCTGGGGTGGCACAAGTGTCTGAGGCTGTTTGTCCCCAAGGCACCCCCAGTTTGTCCCAGGCAGTGCAGCAGGATGGATGGGGCACGGCGAGGCTGGGCTGAGCCAGGCAGCAGGCACCCGAGAAGGGTGGCATCCCCTGGGGAGCCGAGGTGACGGCTGGCAGCCTTGTCCCCCAGCTCCGTGGGGACGCTGGAGCCTGCCCAGGCGAGCAGAGCTGCCTCCCCTCCGTTCTCATGATGTCAGGTCTCGTTAAAGGTGCTAATTAGTAGCTCTCTGTCTGGAGAGTGGTGTTTAAGAGCAGCCTGCCATTGGAGGCAGGAGGGGACCAGAAGCTGGCTGTGCTCCCCTGCCCGGTCGCGCTGCCAGCAGGTGCTGGGGGGACCCCATCACACAGACCCAGCCTGACATCTGTCCCCAAGCCCCCTGCCACACGCGTGTCCCTATTTCTCCATGGGGACCAACGCTGATGCCACAGAGCTGCCGTTCTTCCTGCTGCAGCCCCCGGCGCTCAGAGCATCTCCGCCAGCACAGCCAGATTTGGACGTTCGGGGTGGGCATGTAGTATAACGTGGGGATAAGTAATTAAAGACCAGAATTACACAGGGAGCATTTCCCCAGGACGGCACAGATGTTTGGATGTGCCTCTCGCTTGGAGCATGTTTAAAGCCAGCTGCAAGATGGGGACACTGCAGAGCAGGGCCTTGACGTTTGCTGTTCCCGGGTGCTGGAGCTGGGTTTCACCATCCCCCAAATCTGCCCCAGTTTGATGAAATCTGATTTTGACAGCTAAATCCTGTACAGGCTGCTCTGCCTCCAGCCAGGCAAGAAGTCCCCCGACCACCTCCAGCTGCAGGGCTCATCCTGCCTGCCCTCTGGCTCTGTGTGCCCAAAACCACAGGGGCTGGCAGCAGTGCTCAGGGATTTGGGGTGTGCAATGCCAAGGGAAAAAGCCCAGAGACGGGGGATGTCACCACGCAGCGCCTTTAGGATCTGCCCTTTGGGGTCTGCTCCCCCAGGAAAGGAGCGGCAGTGCTGGGTGCAGCAGCTCTGTGCTCTTCTCCTCTACCAGGGGCAAGCCCTGAGCTTTTGTCCCCTTGTGCAGTGCTCGGCCACCACGTGCTGTCCCTCGCCATGCCGCGGCACCTAGCCGCTCGGTGAGATGATGCTGAGCATCCTCTCCGAGGTCCATGTGCCTCCCTAGGGTACCCTGCATGTAGGTAGGGTCGACATGTGCCTGGATCCCAGCTCAGACCCCGCAGTGCCAGGGGAGGTGACAAACCCACCGACAGCCATCCTTGGTGGCCCAGGGACGTGGGTTTCTGTAGTGTAGTGGTTATCACGTTCGCCTGACACGCGAAAGGTCCCTGGTTCGAAACCAGGCAGAAACATGCCCTTTTAAATCCAGCTCCGAAGCCAGGGAGGGGATGCACAGCATAGCATCCTCACGGGCATCTCGGTGTCTTGCCTTTGCGCAGGAAGCCACAGGGCAAGGAAAAGCTCACGCCCCCAGCCTGCAGGAGGCTTCCCATGCAAACTCAAGACCCCAGCACGCAGGAGGCTTTGCGAGCCCTCCTCGCCCGCCAGATCAGAGAGCAAGAGGATGAAAGGCAGCCTGGAACTACCCATTACCCTCACAACAAAGGGCTACGATAAAGCTCTTATGAGCGTGTCTGGGAGGAGCTGGGAATGTGTGAAAGAAAGCACCAGCGAGTCCAGGCATGTGCCGAACCCGGGTGTCTGTGAGATGGGAGAAGGACCTGGCTGGGCACGGGCGCACGAGGAGAGGTGGTGGCAAAGGCACTCCTGGCTCTGGTGGGGTCTTGCTCCCCATGCAGGATGGAGAAGAAGCTGTCCACAGGCAGGGATGCTGCGGTGCAGGGGCTTGGGATGCCCAGCGGTGACGGCTCGGATGTTCCACGCTGGGTGATGGGGACACCCGCATCCCCTCCATCCCAGTGGGGACCGTCAGACCTGCGGCACTAGATGTGGATTTTCCTGGTCCAGGCCTGGGAGGGGAGGCAGCAGAAGATGGGATCCTGATGCCAGCGTGTTCCGAACCGCGGACAGGCAGCTGGTGTTCCCCGCCGGCACGCCCAGGGCACGGCAGAGAGGACGGGCGGCTCATTACCTGCGAGGTGGAGGCTGTTCCCGGCAGGAGACAGGGCTCTCAGCAGGATGAAAGCCAAACTCCAGCCCAGCCCAGACCTCTCTGCCGTGTGCCCCAAGCTCCAGGCGTGTTTCCCTGACCTGCCTTCATTAACATAAGTGCTTAGCAACGGGGAGATTTACTCAAAAACAAGAAAACAAGCAGCAAAAAATACCCACCCCTACCAAAACAAGGCACTTCTTGCACACGCATTCCCTCCAACCAGGGAGGAGTTGAGAACAGGGAACCTGTGACAGGCACGACGCCAGGTGGCCGGCTGGGACATCATGGGACGAGACCTCGTGTGGGGCTGCGTGTCCCCCGGGCTCGCCCTGAGCCCCCGGGGGGCACCAGCCTGGGATTGAATTAGCATGCATGGGCTGCTCTGCGCCAGCCCCAGCCTGGCTGAGGCACCCCGAGGGGTCCGGGGGTCTCCATGGGAGGGGGTCTGCTGGAGCCCACGCGAGTGCGTGGGACTGGGGGCAGGCAGTCCCACGGGGAATCCCTGTCCCTGCTCACTGGGGCTGGGGCCGGGCAGGAAATTGTCTCCCAACCACCACAAAGCTGGTGGCAAAGCGCTTCAAAGCGCCTGCTGCCTTCAATCTCTCCGCGCTCTGTAATTTGGGGCTAATTTCCCTTATTACGTCGTTACTCTTGGGCCAAGGGGTGCGGAGGGGGAGGATGGGGGACAGGCCTGCTGCCTCCCTTGCTTCTCTCAGGCACGGCTCAGAGGAGATGCTCTGTCCCCAAGCCAGGCCCCACGTGGGGACGGAGCAGAGGGTGGCACCGAGTGCGGCTGTCTGAGGTGTGCAGCTGCTCTGTGCTCCTGGAGGTCGCTGGGCTTGAGCCGTTTGCCTTGGCACAGCCAAAGCAGCATCCCTTGCAGTTTTGGGTGACCCTTCAGCACCTGCACTGGATGCCAGCACTGTCCCCTCCTGGCATAGCCACCATGGTCCTTCTTGTCCCGTTGTTGGCCACACTCCCCGGCCAACCCAACCACAGCGCTGTCCCTCGTGGGGGCGGACGTGTGGCAATGGCCTTGCTGCAGCCTCCCAAAACCACAAGCTGGGACCGCAAGCATCTCCGGTTCCTGCTTGAAATTCGCCTCCTGGTGTGACGTGGTGATCCCACATCGCCCACCCGCAGGGAGCTCCACGTCGCCTTCCTCATCACCCAAACACCGCATCCTCCGCGCTAACCCCTTTGCCTTCCCCTCCCCACCCAGGTGGTGATGGACAACATGAGGAGGAAATGCAAGTGCCACGGCACCTCGGGGAGCTGCCAGCTGAAGACCTGCTGGCAGGTGACCCCCGAGTTCCGCCTCGTGGGGTCCCTGCTCAAGGACCGCTTCTACGGGGCCACCCTCATCCGGCCCCACAACCGCAACGCGGGGCAGCTGGAGCCGGGCCACGCTCGGCACCGCCGCCGCGCCGGCATCAGCGAGCTGGTCTACTTCGAGAAGTCGCCCGACTTCTGCGAGCGGGAGCCGGCCCTGGACTCGTTGGGCACCCAAGGGCGCCTGTGCAACAAGACCAGCCCGGGCATGGACAACTGCGAGAGCCTGTGCTGCGGCCGCGGGCACAACATCCTGCGGCAGACCCGCAGCGAGCGCTGCAACTGCAAGTTCCACTGGTGCTGCTTCGTGGCGTGCGAGGAGTGCCGCATCACCGAGTGGGTCAGCGTCTGCAAGTAGCCGGCCGCCCGCCCCGGGGTGCCAGGGACAAAGCGCGCCCGCCCCGGGGGGAGGCAGACGGGGACCGGCGCTGGGGGGTGACGGAGCCGCGGCGGCCGCTTCCCTCCGCTCCAGAGCCGGAGAGGAGACGCTCAGCACGAGGGCGGCCCGGCCCTCCGAAACCAGCACTTTGTCGTCACCCAGGGTGGGTGGGGGCTTCTTGTCACCCGGGGAGGGTGCCCGCCCGACCCCGCACTGAGGCACCGGGGCTGGCGGCCCCGGGAGCGCACGGCCACGCTGTACAGACCGCCGACACCAGCACCGCGCGGGGGGCGCAGGGTGGGCACTGGGGGGGCACCCGGTGGGACGGGGTGGGGTGGGGTGGGGACAGCGGGGCACGGGGTGGGAGGGTTGGGGGGGACGCACTGGCACCGTGCGCAGGTTCCTCTGGCCACGTTGCACTCCCAGTGGGAAGGGGATGGAGGCCGGGCATCCATCGGGGGCTCAGCCCCACCCGGCTGGAGCTCACCTCTGCCAGGACAGAGCTGTAGTGCAGGGGGCTGCCGTCGTGGCCGGAGGGGAGGGTGCCCGGGCTGTGCTGTGCGTGCCTGTGTTATTGTATGGTAAGTTATTTCCTAATTGTGAATAAAAGTGGATTGGAGACAGCGCTGGGTGTTCAGGGGCGCAGCACCCTGTTCTTGGGGACCCTCTGGACTGCCCACCCCGGTGTGCAAAACCTTCACCCTATAGTGACCTTCATCCCATAGTGACCGCCCTAGGAGCTGTCTGGGGACTGGCAGGAGGCCGAGCACACCCTGCACCCGATCCAGCCCGCGGGGATCCCTGCGTTCAGCCCCATGCCTGTGGCTCTGCCGCTGCCCCCTGCGCTGCTGGAGAGATGCTCGGGGCAGGGAGCAGGGAGTGGGGCAGGCAGCCAGGCTGGGCCAGGCGCTGGGGACCTGCATGTGTCCCTCCCAGCTGGCACTCGGGCCCCGTGCTGGTGGCAGGGGGGCACCCACCCAGCCGTGGCAGCCCGCGGGGACCAGTGGTGAATCACGCCGCTGGTATCTGCCGGCTGATAACCTCCCTGCTCCTCCCACGGCTTCGTGCCCCTCGGGGCTATGCAAAAATATAACAGAATAAGTGAAGAAGAAAAAAAGAAAACAAACAAAAACAAAAAACACAAATCGAGGAGGAAAAATAGCAGGCTGGGAGGAAGCAAGTGCCCCAGGTGCAGCGGGGAGGAGCCCTGCGTCCTCATTTTGTAACGCTCCTGTTGGCACCCGTGCAGCCGCTGTCCCTGGGCTGTGGGACAGCAGTGCTGGCACTGCCACAGCACGGCAGGATAGGCCCAGCTCCGTGTCCTTGGGTGGGACAGTGCCTGCCCTTGCCATCCCAAGCATGGCGGTGGCCAGGCTGGCTTTGCCCCTCGAGGAAGAACTGGCTGGACCTGGTCCTTGCCCCGGAGCTGGCTGCGTTTTGGGGGCTCGGGAGCAGAGGAGGGTGGTGGAGGTGATGGAGGTAAGTGGGAGCTCCTGGAGACCCACTCATATGTGGTGTTCTGGCCACCCCACTTCCCCGCTCCTTCCCAGGCTGTCCCAGTCCCCGTGTCCCCAAGCCGTGCTCCCCAGGGCAGGGCAGTGGGACTCTGCATATCCCTCGTGCTGCGGCGTTTTGTCCCTGGCAGCTGGCTCCCACCCCAACGGGGCTGCTTTGAGCATCCTGCAGAGGCTGCTGAGGGGCAGTGTGCTCTCCGGGTGCCCAGCTGCCCTCCCCAAACCCCTCATTTTGGGAACGGGGGGGTTGTGAAGCTACCCACAGGTAAAGCCAGCCACCGAGCTGACAAAGCACGGTGCAGTGGGGTTCTGTCTGGGGTTGGGGCCCTGGGACAGCCAGCGGAAAAAAAACACAAAGGTCCCTTGATAAGGGGAGAACCCAGCTCCTTTCCAGGGGTCTGCAGGCAGCGTGCTAGGGGTGCAGGCGGCTCCCAGGCACGGGCTGCCTGCTCGCAGCAGCTCCTCTGCTAGTGGGGCCAGCTGGCTCCCAGCACAAACCAATATTCGGGATCTGCTCTGCGGCTTCCCTTGCTGAGTGTCTGGGAGCCGCAGGCAAGGCACCAGAGAGCCTGTGGTTGCAGAGACAGTGTCCCTGTGCTTTGCTAACTGGTAACCAGCCTCCGAGCACCCGTCCTATCAACCACACGAGGAGCCTGCAGGACACCTCCTCTCCCCATGACCACAGTTGAGCCTCCAGAGCAATTTGCAAGGCAGGACTGGGCTCCCTGGCGTCCGTGCATCCCCAAACCTCTCCTCCTTCCCTGGTAAAGAAATGCACTGTGTGTCATGGCGAAGCCTGGGGGAAAGGGGTGATGTCTGATACTTCACTCCTGGTCCACTGGTGGCATTGGTCCCAGTCCCACCAAAACGTCCCATTTTCTCACATTTGCGTGGAGGGACTGGGCTGCTCCAGCCTTGCACCTCCTGGTACACGGTCCCCCTGCCCCGCAGGGCACTGCACTGCACTGCACTGATACTGCTGAAATGGGAAAATCTGGGGCACTTTGCCCAAGAGAGAGGGATGAGCACCAGAGTAGATGAGCCTAGGTAGATGACTGAGGTGGTCTCCTCCAGAGGAGACCAAATTTTTCCAACACTCTCCCATTTGTCCTCAGATGCAAATTAATAAGGAAGTTCCCAAGCTAAAAAAAAAATAAATGGACATTTCTATTATGTGCACAAAAAGGGCAGTGAAGGCTTCCAAAGATGGCAGCGGGTCCATGCTGGCAAGAACAGATGGAGTTTACCCCAGTGCCATGAAGCATTTGGGAGGTCCCTCCACCCCGGGGGTCCCTGCAGAGACACCATCAGCTGCGTGGCTCTGCCAGAGCTGTGCAAAAATCTGGTGGTATTCCCGAAGTCTGAAGCCCCAGCAGCAGGAGAGCTCCCCAGCTCCTTCAAACAAACCGAAAGCAGATGCAACTCCTCGCCCGTGTGGCTGGGGAGAGCGATGGGGAAACCTGACCTTAGTGTGACCGCCGAAAGGGCAGGAGAGAGACCTGAGCCGGTCCGCTCACCCCGTGCCTCTGCCAGGGCTGAAGCCGGCTGCGTGGCTGCCCAGGTGCGGATACCCCGGGATAGCCGATGCTATCTCAGCCCTGGCCCTGTGCCCATCGGCAGGCACAGCATGGAAAAGCCGGGGGGCAGTGGATGCCCTCCGGCGTGGCAGGTCGCTCCAGGCCTTTCTCCTCGCTCCCCAAAGCCCCAGCTCGTCTCCTGCTTCTGGAAAGCTCCAGCAAGGGTGGGGAAGGTCTCTGGGGGTGGCAGGGGGGAACGGGGGGGCTGGGACTTTCCCCAGGAGATCACAGGAGGAACTTTGGCTGGAGGGTGGGGGGAACCAGCGAGGAGTTGCTACATCATGCCCCAGTGAGCCGTGAGTAACTCCTCTGGTATTTATTCCCCGCGCAGAACAGTCATCGGAGCCAGATCCTGCCCGGGGGAATCGCTACCCGGGAACGCCCAGCCCCATCCAAATTCCATTCCTGCTCCCAGCAGAGCCGTGAAGCAAAGCCACGAGGGAAAGGCTCCCTGTCCCGCCCGTCCCGTCCTGTCCCCACGCTGGGCTGACACGGGCACGGCCACCAGCACCCACCGGCAGGGCTGCCACTGGTGGCACCTGGAGCGTGCTGAGCTCTTGACATTGCTCTCCGGGAAGTCACCAGAGAGCAATGTCTAGCTGCTGGGCTACTGGGCAGACCCTTCCTGGCCTTGGGGTGGGCAGCATGCCCCCACGCTGCCCCTGCTTGGGCTGGGAGGCAGGTGGCCGTGCCCTGAGCCCCTATCCCAGAGCCTGCCCAGCACCATGCTGCAACCTGAGCGGCACAGCGGTGCTCCGAGGCTTTCCTGGAGTTCAGCCCCAACATGTCGTGCTTGGCACTGGCACCCGTGCAACCCCCTGAAAAAAAAAAAAAAAAGAAAAAAAAAAAGAAAAAAAAAAAGTTTGGCCCTAACTGACCTGCTTGGCAAGGCAGAGTACCTACAGCGAGGCAGCAGCTGGCTCGGGAGCGGAGCCCAGGAGCCCTGTGCTCACCCCTCCAGGGTCCTGCCTGCCGGCCCCTGGCACAGCATCCCGGTGGCATTGCCCTACAAAAATTGGCCTTGCTCTGCAGCCACCGCCGTGTTGGGCTCGTTGAGTGACAAGACATGCAGGCTGCTGTCCGACCGTGCTGCCCCTGCTGCCTGGGAGGACTTCAGCCTCGAAGGCACCGCGGCTCAGCTGGGTGTCCTGGGGCACGGCGCTGCCACGCACCTTCACAGCCCCAACCTGGGTGGCTGAGGTCCCAGCCGGGCAGGCGGGGGGCACCAGGGCTCCTCGGGGTGCCCGTGGTCTCAAAGGCAAGGCTCTCAGCATCACACCACCTGTTTGTGGTGTGAGCCGGCTGCGATGGTTTTGGGTAGGTTTGGACCCAAATGCGCTCGGTCCCACACATGGCCCCCTGCCCCTGGCTGACACCAGAAGCTCCCCAAGCCTCTTGGGGAGCACACAGCAGTCCCGGGCACAGGTCTGTGACCCAAAAGAATTGGACACCCACTTCTTTCCCTTATCGCTCGACTAAAGACTTTCCTTGGCTGGGCAGGGAGTGCCCGACACCGGCTGCTGCAGGAAGGGTGCCCTTGCTTGGTCCCCAGCTGGGGCTGAAGAAGGGGAAGGTGGGTGCCAGGGACAGGGAGGGACATCGGGGTCCCCCAGCATCCCCAGTGTACTCCTTCCATGAGGCAGATGGGGCAAGGGGATGCCTGGCTGTGACTGCATGGGACACACACGGCGGGGCTGGCCCAAGAGGCAGTGTGGTGGGGACAACGGGGCGGATGGGTGAAAGGGAGAAAAGCTCTTTGGATGGAGAGGGAGAACACCAGAGGGGACTTTGCCTGTGCCACCCCCTCCTTCTCACCAAAGCAACGTGAGGTTTGGGGATGTGGAGGGAGATCACAGAGGGGCACAGCCGGCAAGGGGCAGGCAGCCAGAGCAGGGGAGGTGGGAGCAGGCGGCTGCGGCTGGGGGATGAAAGCGCAGGGTCCTGGGGGGGGGGACACAGGAGAGGCGCAGAGGCAGCCAGCACAGCCAGGTGCAGCGGGGAAGGGGTGGGGGGAAGGCAGGGAAAAGAGGCCAAGTGCAAAGAGAGCAAAGGCGGCGGAGGAAAAGAGAGCGTGGCCAGAGAGGCAGACATGAAAGGGGGAGCGAGGCAGGGGAGAGATGAAAGGGCGACGGCGCGGGTGCTCCTGCCTCCTCCCCAAGGCTCCCGGGGCTCTGTAATCCCCGGGGAGCTGGCTCCTCTCATGTGGTGGCCCGCAGCTGTGTGCGGTCGGCTCAGCCCCACCGCTCCGCACAGGGACTTTCCAGGAGGGGGAGAAGCCCAACACAAAACACATGACTTAACCATCGCCTGCGAAGCCCGGCGCATGCGGGGTCCGAGGGCACCCCGGCGCACACCCCGCCAGGGCCAGGGCCAGCCGCAGGCACGCTGCCTCCTGCCCCAGGGAGCAGCGGGGAAGGGGAAGGGGTATGACCCTGATGGGCATTGCTCCAAGGTGGTTACGCACGTGCGCAGGAGTCGGGATGAGCCCAGATCAGACATTGCTCACGGCAATGTCGTGCTGGTCCCATAGGGCACCCCCTCAGGGTACAGATACGGAGCGTGTGGGGGCCCCGTGTGCTCTGTGCCTCTCCCTGCTCCCCGCTTCGGGTGCTGAATCGCACCCCCTGCTCCCCAGGCTTGGCGCTGGGCACCAGGGAAGAAGCAGGACTTGGCAGACGGAGTTGGCACCCATCCTGCTGGGTCACCGGGTCACTTGTTTTACTGCTCAAAATCAAACCAGGAGCCCATGCCACAAGAGGTGTTGAAGCAGCCCTTCCAAGAGACTTGTGACTTGGGACACCTCTGTTCTCTGTGCCCAACTCAGGCCACGGGAGCCCGTACAAAGGGATGTTGCTGTTGGGCAGCCTCTTGTTCAGCACTGCAGGGATGTCTCCGTGGAGATGCTGAGCTCTCTTCTTCAGTCTGGGGCATCGGGGGCAGCAGAGCTGGTTCCCATGGGGGTCCCCCACACCTCTCCCTTCCCCTATTCCCAGGTTTACCTGTGCCAACACTCTCTTGTGCACTTGTGTGAGCATGGTGGGCTCAGATGGAAGTGGCCCTGGCTGAGCTTGAGCAGCACCAGAAGCTGCTTTGGCCCTCCCACCTCTGCGCTCTTCCCTTCCTTCAAAACAAAAGATGGGTGCTTGGCAGCACAGCCAGGGAGCCCACCTGAGCCCCGGGGAGAATTTCACTCCCTGTAGGACCTTCCCCTTCCAAAGGGTCTCATGGAGCTCAGTCATTTCATCCCCGTGCGTATTGTCCCTCCACGGAGATCCCCACAACCCCCATCTATTTGGGTACCTCGGGAAGTACTCCGGCTTCCTCTAAAATCCTTCCCTCAGCAAGGAAAAGGATTCTCTGTGGGGGACCAAGGTCCTGCCCAGCCCTAATGCACCATCCTTGCTATCCTTGCTCCCGCTCCGCGTGCCCAGCTGGGCTCCACGCCCTCTGCAGAGGCTCACACCACCCTCAGCCACACGCACATGAAAGCAGGGGCGCAGCCGTCCCGGGGTGCTCCGCACGCCTGCACGGGAGCCCTGACATCACTGCCAGGAGCTGCTCCCCGTGCCAGCTAGCAGCTCAGAGGAGACACCGGCCACCTTGGTTTGCAGGGAGCACATTGAGGGGTGCCATGGCAGGGAAGAGCGCAGCGCCCGGGGTGCAGGGGGTGGCCGGCAGGAGCCAGCCCTCCCCAGAGGAATGCTCCGGCACGGCTGCAGCTGCAGGGAGGGGAGGCGCTTGCAGAGTGCCGTGGCATGAAGGCATGATAGGGCATGCTCCGCCGGACCATGAATACCTGTCCCAGGCAGTTGGAGGCACCCAAGGCGTGTACGGGTGGCGCGGGAGCACACGCCTCGTCAAGCCTGGGCGGCGGTGCTCCGGCGGAGAGGAGGCTCTTCCCAGTGCGCCCTCCCACTCCGGGTGGATGGCGAGCTCCCCCCGCCCGCGACCCGCTTCTCCATCACACTCTGCACGTAATGCACGGGCCTCGCGGGGGGAAATGCCCCTTTTCTCCCCGGAAAATGGGGCGCAACAGGGCCTGGCCCGAGGCTGGGGGGCTGGGCTGGGCTGGGTGGCCTCACCGGGTCCCTCCAGCCTTCGCATCTCTTCTTGAATGAACTGCCAAGGGAGCCGCTGCGCTAGGAGCAGCAAGCAGGAGCCGTGCAAGGCAGCACAAGAATGGAGAAGTGGAAGTAGCAGTTCTTGGTAACTTGCCTCTGTTTGCTGCTTGCAGTGCACCTGGCCACCATGGACAGCATGCTTGTCACAGGCAGGGGGACGCATCCATGTGAGCCTCATCCCTGCTGCTCACCTGCAGCTCCCGGTGCCCCCGCAGGACACCAAGGTGCGTGCCAGGCTGCAGCCTGCTGCCGCTGGTGATTCACGCCGTCTGCACCAAGCCAGGCACACATCATCCCAAGAAGCCCCCAGCCCCTGCTCACTTGTGGTTTTGGTCCAGGCACCGATGCACATATCCCTGGGGCACCCTGAAGGGCGGACCCAAAGTAGAGAACAAGGAAATGAGCCAAAGTCTCCAGCTGCTTGTCCATGAGTGCATACTGGACCACCGCACTGCCAGTGCAAAGCCTCTGCCGTGAGCAGCGCCGGTCTGGGCTGCACGCAGTGCGGGTTGCTGGGCTCCATCCTCACCCCAAAACATCCAGCTCCTGGGTAGTGTCGGGTCATCAAACCTGCGTGCAGCGAGGTGGTGCCATGGGCCTGCCAGCAGCATCCTGCGAGCCGGGCAGCACAGAGCCCACAGTCACAGCCCCGGGCACAGCATCTCCGGAGGAAGCTCCCCAGGACTTCCATCTCTGAGCCATGTGCTCCGTGGCTGTGTGCTCCTGCTGGAGGAAGGGGCTTTTGCTGGGGGACAGCTGAGGCTGGACTGGTGCTGGAAGCCCTGTGCTGGCTAAAGGTGTGCTCCAGACCTCCCTGTCTCTCCTGGAAGCCAGGATTCAAGCCGGACTCATAGGGGCTGGCAAGGAGGCATGTTCCCAGCAATGAGAACGACGGGGGGCTTTCAGCCAGGAACTGGGGAGTTTGCACTTCTGTCACTTCACCTGAGGACCAGAAGCAGGCAGGGGGACACGTGAGGAGGGTTGTCCATGCCTGACGCAGCCCATCGCTGCAGGACCAAGATCTCTGGACCAGGCATGTCCATGGTGCATGAGGATGGATGGCTACACCTCTGAGGGGCGGGCAGGGAGTGAGTACCAGGGGTAGGAGTCCCCCACAGCAGCGACTGCTCTGCCCAAACCCTGCTCATCCTCCCCCTGACCCCAGCTGTCCCCAGCCATGCCCTCCGATCACGCCCCTGCCCACGGTGGGATGCCACCAGCCCATCCACACCATGCACATGGAACGGCTGCAGTTTGTGACCCCCCCCCCATCACTGCCGTGGGTGGGTTTCCTGCTGCTGTGGGTGGAACCCTTTAGGATTTGGGGACTCAGCTCCATCCCTGTCCTTCTGGCGTGCCGCGGGAGCGAGCTTGGTTCCCAGCTGCTGGCAGAGCGGGCTCCCTCGCCAGCTGCCTGCGCACGGGGCCGCACACAAACAAACAAACACCCCGGCACCGAGCTCCAGCAACTCATCTTCTCCTAACAACTGTAATTACAGCCAGGCAGCTGGCGAGCCGTGCTTGAAACCTGGTGTGTAAACACGGCTTTCTCCTCCACCGCTCAGGCAAAAGCAGCCTCCTTCAGGGGAGCAGCAATTTTGGGAGAGGGGTCCGCATCGTTGCGGCAAGGGCTGCGGCCGGAGACTTTCATCTCGGCCTTTTGATGCAGGGCAGGAGTAGAAGATGGCAGCTGGCAACAACACACCTTGCTGCACTGCCTGCTCGGGGCCGTTCTCCACCTCCCAGTGGGACGCTGAAGCCTCCTCGCCCTTCCCAGCCCCTGGGCCAGCCGCCGGCTCCCTCTCCCTCGCCAGGATGGGTGAAGGTGCAGGGCAGCAGCCAGGCCAGGGCTGCCCCAGACACCCAGGAGCTCCCTCAAACCACCTCTTCCAGGGCTGCGGCTGCTCCAGAGCCGATGGACCAAGAGCAAGGGCTTAGATACCTCGGTGATGGGCACCCTTTGAGACCAAGGGTGACCCGGAGATCCCCACTGGTGCCACCTCTTGCAGAGCAAGCCCTGACCATCCCATGCAGGATGTCCCACTCTTTGCACGAAGGTGCCACATCCCTGCCACGTCCCCCTGTCCTGTCCCCTGCTCCCATCTCAGCCCTACCTAGAGGTCCCTTGGGCACCACTGGAGGGGTGAGGAGACGTGTGGGGAGCAGAGGGCAGTGGCTGGGTGGGTGCAGGGTTGGGAGAGGCGATGCGAGAGGTGGGTACAGGAGCCCCTCACCTCCCAGCCCCTCCAGCTCTCCCTGATACACCAGCCCTGCGCGCGGCTGCTCCCGAGCTTTGGGACCCTCAGCCCAAGCGCCGGCTCACCATCACCGCGCACCTCCTTGTCTCTCCTCCGTGCCCTGCTGCTGCCACTTGCCCAGCTCGCTGCCACGGGAAGCCTCCTGCGCCGAGCCCCGTGCAGCCGGGTCCCTCTGGGGAAGGAGGTGGCGCGTGTCCTGCCAGGTCGGGAGGAGCGCTGCTCTGTCCCGCGGTGCCAGCGGAGCGCCCGCGCCGGGAGAGGGAGGGAGGGGACAGCCCGTGCTGCCACAGCCACCCGTGGCACTGCCAGGCTGAGCACTCGTGACCCAGACAGGCACAGCTCCGGGCACTGCGTTCCCAGGACACTCGCTTTTTGTTTTTGTGGGAGCGATTCCTGCTTGTCAGCCACCACGTGCCCAGCGTGTGTGCAAGGGGACAGCGCTGGGCACGAGGGTGGTGGCCTGCACCACCCTGAAGAGTGGCGAGAGGGAAAATGCTGCTGTATGCCCTGCTGGCCCCATGCTCTCATGCACCCATGGGTGTTCAATCTACTGACCCAGACCACATCCAGCTCGGGCAGCTGCACCTGTCAGAGCCCCCTTCCTTGCAATCCCAGAGCAGGACACCCTCTTTCCCTTGGCTGGGGGGAGACTGGAAGCCATTGCCTCCCGGGGATGCTCTCCCAGCACCCATGCCCACCTCAGCACCCTGGGAAGGCGCAATCCATCCCCAGCCTGCCAGGAGGGTGCCGCTGGGTGCTGCGGGGAGGATGCGCGCCCGGCTCCCCGCTGACGTAAGTGCTGGGAGTCAGCCGGGAGCTGCCAGCGGGGAATTGGCCCGCAGCACTGGGAGCACTTGGGGAGCCGTGCAGAGAGGAGGTAATTGTTAAATGTGGGCTGAGATAGGCTGAGCGGGGAGGGCAGGAGGCCAGGGAGGTGGCAGACACCTCACCAGGGCTGGCTTGGTTTACACAAGCTGGGCTTTGTTCATTATCTCCTCGGGCTTTCGTGGCTGTGAGTTAACACCCCGTGCTGCTCTGATTACAGGGAGCCGGGCGGCTGCTTTGCAGAGCCTTGCAAAACCTTCCCCAGCGCCCTTGCCTCAGCAGGACGCGGCGGGCAGGGGAAGGGGCACAGCAGGGCCGTGGCAGGTGCATCCCTAACGCCGGCCCCAAAACCCGTGGTGAAACAGCAGCCTCGGGCCTCTCGGAGGGGCCAGACAAGGTCCCCTCTGGCTTCCCACCCAGGGCACAGGGCTTCTAGGAGCTCACAGCATCCCCAGTCCCCAGGGTCCCCTGGAAGGACGTGGGCAGGTGAGGGGTGCCCGGGAGGCAGGAGGCAGGTGCTGGCAGCTGGGGCAAGGTCCTTCAGCCTTCAGGCCTCCCAGTAAGTCCCTGTGCCCACTGGAGGTGATGTCCTGATGGCTAATGGGGCTGGCACATGGCCTCTCCCTGCGAGGGGAGGACTTTGCTGCATGCCATGCTACCAGGCAGGAAGGGAAGACCCATCGCTGGCACATCCCTTGGACAAAATCCCTTGGGCAGGTTTCTCATGCCAAATCTCAGCACTGGGGTCAGCGGACACCTGGGTTATGCACCAAGACACAGCTGGCCATGGGGCATCCTCGGCCACCCCATCTTTCCGACAGCCCCAGTGTGCCCCAGCCTGGTGCAGGGGGTGCCCACAGCGCTGTGCTGGCTCCCGGGCAGCCCTCTGCAGTGTCACACGTCACCAAAGCGGAGCCTCCTGTCCCACAGGTAGAACCTGCCCTCGTCCTCGCCCCCGGCGCTGCCTCACGCACGCCGCGCTCACCCGCGGTGGCTCTGTGTTGCTCACTGCCAGCCCGCACGTCACCTGGCTGGCAGAGGTGTCACCTCCCTGCTCTGCCCCACGCAAACCAACAAGTGTCCTTGGGACCCTCCAGCAAGGGGCCAACAGCCCTGCGTGCACCGCCCTGCCTTCAGAGCCCCCTCCCCGAGCTGCAGGGACATCCCCAGCACACCCCCTGCCGCGACCCAGGCACAACGCGTGTCTCTGAGCTAAAACCCTACAAAAAAAGGCCAGGAGCGGGCCAGCTCGCTTGGCTCCGAGCCCCCCTGGTCCGAGGCATCACGGCTCCCAGCACCTGCCTCCCCCAGCCCGCCGGCCCCGTGGCGCACGCGAGGGGTGACAGGTGAGTTGGCAGCAGCCCGGCCCCGGCTTCCCTCGGCGCTCCTTCAAAACCCAGCCTCCTGCACGCCGTGTTTGTGCCGTGACGAGCCGCCAGACTTCAAGGAGAAGCAATTTGCCGGGATTCTTTTGGCCAGGCGTGTCCCGACGCCCACACGCCGCTCTCGCCTGTGCGGACAGGAGACACGTGCTCTGATGTTGCCCGACACCCGGCGCTGCTGCCGGCTTGTGGTCTCTGGAAGCGCTCGTGCAGGGCTTGGCTTTGTTCCTCCCCGCACGGCAGCTGTCAGCCGAGGCCTCGGCGTCCACCTGCGGGTATCGGCTCGGGGTTTGCCCTTCGCAGGGCGCGGGGCCGTGAGACAGCGAGCACGTGGGGTGTTTCGCACAGGGAACCCAGGCAGCGTTGCTTCAGACAGGACGAAACCGGCTCCAAAGAGAGCGGCGATGCTCTGCCCTTCCCTTCTGTCTCACGGCTCCTGAGCATCCTTTGGCTTCAGGCAAGTCCTATCACATATCCGAGCTTCCCTTCCCTGTTGTTGCTCTGAATCACCGAGTCTGCCTCCTGGGAGCTGATACCCTTCCCCAGCAGAGCCAGGAACAAACCCTCACGTTCTGCTTTCCAGGTTTCCCTGGTTTTCCCGATCTCTGCAAACCTCTCTGAGCCTTTAATTCCTGGCTCCAAAGCCAAACCGCTCCGTCCCACTTCACAGCCCATGCAGGGCACATGTCCCATCTCAGCACAGCCCTGAGCGGTCCCCCAAGCACGGCTGGTGGGGCAGCTTGGTTCCCCCACGTCGTTTAGGTGGGAAAATCATTCTTGGGAGTCTCGGTGTTGCCCGTGCCCGTTGCGGGCAGGCTGCAGTGGGGCAGCTAACGAAGGCACCCGCACCCCGGCATCCAGCGAGGCTCCGACGCGCTCCGCCTGCCGTAGTTGGGCTTGGTGACAGCCGGGCTCAGCCCAAAAACGCTGAGTCGGCTGAATCTGGGCCAGGACAGCTCCTGCCCTGGCAGCCAGCAGGGGCTGGGAGCGACCGCTGGGGATGGGGTGGCACAGGCAGCATCCCGCCGCCCCCCGCTCCCAGCACGGCTCCCACCACCCTGCTTGGGGCCAGCCCGGCCTGCGGAGGGGGGGCGGTGGGGCTGGGGGCCGGGAACACCCTCCCTGTGGCTTCCCTCGCAGTGAGGAGGGGATGACGCCATGCGCGCAGGCTGTTCCTAAGGGAGGAATGTCCTTTCTTCCCGTGCCACGTCGCGGCTGGATAAGTACAGGCCTGGGGCTCGGCAGCCTCCGCAGGGCTTGCCGCCGCACAGTGTGCCCGGCGCATCTGGCCCGGGTGCTCCACAGCTGCCGGGGCTGCCCCCTCCCTCTCCCCAGCACATCTGGGCCAGGCAGCGGCGAGGCCGGAGATACTGGGGCTGCCAGGGAGAGGCTGGGATGCACGGGGAAGGGAGAGCGAGGGGCAGAGCCCCTCTCCTGGAGCCCTGGTGCAGGTGCCCGTAGGCACGGCAGGGCACACAGGGCGGCCGCGTGCCTGCAGCACGGTCCCCAACGGGGAGAGGTGCCTAAAGTGTGCCAGCCTCCTCCTGCCCACGAGCACGCATCGCCTCCAGCAAGAGCACAGCGTCCCTGGCTGACCTGGCCCAGCGAGGCCAGCGCAGCGATGGCACACGCTGCAGGTGCAGGTGACAGCGAGGGCACTCCCTGCTCCTGCCCTCCCCTTTCCTTGCTGCCCCCTGGGGGGCACTGGGGTCCCACCTGAGCAGCCCCTTCCCACCCCGTGGCTGCAGGGCAGAGCAGGGTGTCCGGCTGCTGGCCCATGTGCCAGGTCGTGCCAGGGCCCCGTGCGCCTGCACGCACGCAGACACGGGTGCGCAGGGGTGTGCAGCACAGGTGTGCACGTGTGTGTGTGCATCCACTGCCCTCTGCTGAGGGAGCCCGGGCAGCTCAGCCCCCATCGGAGCTCCGGGAAGCTCTGGTTCTGCCTCCCTCCACCCCACACACCCCACCGCTGCCTCCTTCCTCTGTGCCACCCACTCTCCTACAGGGGTATTGCTACACCCTGACTGGGGGGCTATTTTCTGCCCCCCGTCCCTTGGCCCCTGGCTCTGAGCTCTTTTTTCCATGCCAAGAGCTTCCCAGATGCTCCCAGACCTCGTGGCCTTTCAGTTTCTCACAAGCCCCTCTTCCCCCTCCCCATTATCTGCTTTGGGGAGGGGGAGCTGTGTAATTATCCAGCTAGTTCTGATTTCTCCTAGCCCCAGCCAAACACTTCCATATGAATTAATAACCAGGAGCTGGGCCTTAATTAATAACAAGGAGCCGGCTGTCAGCAGCCAGGTGCAGTGGGACAGCAGCACTCCTGCCCAAGCCAGCCACACCAAATGGGGACAGGGGACATTAAGCCACAGCCCCTGGCAGCCGCGCTCCCCTCTGCCCTGCCCCAGGGCTGTGGGGTGATCTCAGCCCCGGTGCCCGACTGATTTAGCATCTGATTGTGATGGGGTCTGCCCAGGCACTGCCCCATGTGCTGGAAACCTCAGTGATGCTGGCACAGGGCAGTAGTGTGTCCATGAGGCCGGATCAGCCTCTCCCTGCAGCACCCCTGCTCACCTGGGGGCTGCAAGCAAGTGCTTGGCTCCCTGCAGGGTCTCGGGAGGGTCTCAGGGTGCATCGAGCTGCCAAATGTGCTGGGGAGGAGCTGCTCCCCCTCCCCGCCTTGCCTTCTGGTCCCTTGGGGCCGCTCTGAAAATGGGCCACTTAATTCAAAGCCTCTGGAGGAAAGGAGAGGGGGAATCTCTGGTTACGTCTGCACTTGCAAAGCAAACGGTCCCAGGGCATTCCCAGGCACGGCAGCGTGACTGTCCACATGGGAATTTGTAGCACTGCCCTGGTGTGATTTTGGCCTGGGGCAGCTCGCGCTGATCCAGGCAATTTTTTGCTCGTGGTTTGGGCACTAGCCCGGGTTAGGGACAGTCCCGGCAGGGCTTGGCACACAGGCTGCCCATTTGCAGGATGTGTTTAACACCCTGCAGGTGGGCTGCTCCATGGCAGAAGTCCTCAGGGCCAGAGAACAGCCCTGGGCTTATTAAATTTATTGCATAGCAACAGCTTTTGTGCCTAGAGCATCCTTCCTTCCCGGAGCACCTGGCGATGGGCACTCTGGCAACACAGCTCTGCTGCTCCCGGGCAGAGGAGCTCCCACCAGGGTGGCACGACACCAGCTGCATTTGCACAACCACCAGGCAGAGGATGGGGAAAAAAAAATCCGTGTGTGTGCATGCACGCACGTGCCCGTGCCAGGTCCTTGGCGTGCCGCACGCCTGTGTTTGCGCCGCGCTTGCCATGTGCACGGCAGGGCACGTGTGCCAGCCGGCAGCCCGGCGCGGGTGCGTGTGCTCTGCGTGGGCTGGGTGTGTTTTTGCTCAACACATGCCTTCATCTGCAGCGGCGGTTTTTGGTTCAGAGAAAGCCCGTGCGTTTGATGTCTGCGCGTGCTGGGCTCTGCAGGTATTTCACGCACGCTGCGCCTCTGTGTGTGTGTGTGTGTGTGAGTGTGAGTGCACGCACATGCGTGTGCGCACGTGTGTGAAGTGTGAGATCAGCGTCCCAGCTGGCCGTCGCTCTGGCTGCTGGAATCCCTGCCTCCCAGGCCGTGTTATAGATGAATACACTTGAAAGCATTTTTTCCCCCTTAGCCACCAGATTTCACTCGGAGGAGAAAAGGAACTGGGCACTTTATCTTCATTAGCAGCTGGGAGCCTCTTGGGGCGGCTTTTGTCTGGGCGATGCTTCCTCCGCCCCTGCTCTTATCCCCTGTCCTCACTCATTAGCCCTTTCGAGAGGGGAAAGGGGCTGCCTGGCAGGATCCTCTGCCTCTGCTCCAACCCTGCTCCCGCTGGCCACCACATCCCTCAGCCCTGTGGCCTTCTGCAGCCCTCTCCAGGCAGCGGGACTGGGAGGAGAGGGGACAGCTCCCTTCCCTTATCCACTCTGGGAGACCCCGGAGTCGTGTGAGGCCCCCAAGAAACCCCTTTAGCAGCAAGCTGGTGGCACGCCTGGCTTCGGAGCTGGCTTTGGCCGGTGCCGGCTCAGGGTCTGGAGGGGCTGGGGAGGGTCCTGCAGGGGGCTGCATGGCCAAGCCCCCCTGGGAGGGGGCAGCCCGTCCCTCCTGGGCTGCTCATCACGGAGGAGCGCTCATGCCCGCATCCGTTAATACCCAGTAACCATGACAACTGGCACGGAGCTGTCATCCTGTCCCCAGGCCAGCCACCACAGGGGTCCTCACGGAGGGGTTTCGGGGCAGCAGCTTTCCTTGGGTCGCTGCTGCATGCCCCAGACTGCTGCTGCTGGGGCAGTCTCGGGGGGGACACAGCGCTGCCCCCAAAAGGGTATTGGGGCGTCCCGGGGCAGGGGCAAGGCTGCTGCCGGAATTGGGCAGGATGCTGGGGCTGTGGGGAGGGCAGAGATGGGAGCAAAACCCATCAAGCAAGACCCTCTCTGCTCATCTCCCGCTAGCCCAGATGCTGGGGGTTCACCGAGACAGCGAGGCGGGGGTGTCAGGGGGCGGACTGCCTTAGGTAACATTCCTTCCCACTTAAAAGGAGCCATAAATCACTCACTCTTTATTAAAAGCCCTGCCCGACCGGGAGAGAAATGTCAGGAGCATAAATCACCCCCGCCGCTCGCTTGCAAGGGGTCCTGGCTTGCCAAGGGGTGCGAGGCAGGGAGCGAGCCCCCCACCGTCCCCGGGGAGGGCACGGCACTGCCACGCTCTGCATCCGTCCCCACAGACAAGGGCTGGGGGGCCAGGGTCCCGACAACCAGACCCCCCCTGTGCAAACCCTGCAAAAGACTGGAGGAAAAGCAAAGAGAGGCTGGTTTCGCCCAAAGCATCCCTCCTGCCAGCCCGGGGCGGGGCGGCGGCGCAGCTGCGGGCGGCGAGCACCCTCTCCTGGGGAAGGGAGCCCCTTCTCACCCCTCCTGCCCGACCCCAGCAGGCCTGCCCTTCCCCAGACACCCAGCCCTTGCTCAGAGCCCAGCGGAAGCCGAGCGCCTGCCCAAAGCCCGTGACACCCCGCTGCCGACCAGGATATTGCCCAAAAGGACGGGAATCGGCCCCGTTCTCCGCGAGAGGCAGGGAGCAGGGGCAGGAGGTGCTCACGCAGCGCTGCAGCAGCCTGCGCAGGGGTAGCCGTGCTCGCCTCGCCGCCTCCTGTTTTTCCAGTTCGATGCGTGGCTTAATATAGCAGCACTCCTGTTGTAAAACATCGCCCGTAAAACACGCAGGATGTGCCGCGTGGGAGCGTTCCCGAGCCAATCCCCAGCTGCTTTTTGATGTCAGCCTGGAAATCGCAGCGTCCTGGCAACGGCTGCCTTCTGGGGCTTGCGTGCAGCGGGGCCAGCCCTTCTCCAGGTGCCTGCACGAGTCCCCGCTGGAGCTTGGAGGATTTCCATCCACCCCCGAGCAGAGGGGCAGAAGTGCTGGGACCAGTGCTGGGACCAGCCTGCCCAGGACAGCCGCCAGAAGCAACCACCGGTGCCACTGGGCCGTGGTGCACACACCGAGGATGCAGCAAGTGTTTCTGTCCACTCTCTGCATGTCCAGCCTCATCCAGCCCCAGTGTGGGGCTATTCCCAACGCTGCCCGTTCTCAGACGGCTTCCCCAGAGCAGCAGCAGGCTGATAACGTGGCAAAATCAAGCCCTGTGCGGCCAGGCATCCCCACGCGCGAAGGCTGAGCGCTGGGGGCCCCGTCCTGCGCAGAGGGGAGGGCTTGGCTCTGCGGGGTACCGCGAGGCTGGGAACGGGGAGGCAGCCAAGGACGGCTGATCATCCTATTCCAGCCTCAGCTGGAGGGGAAATGGGCTGGGGGGAGAGAGAAAGGGGGCAAGGGGAAAGGAGGGGGGATCTTGCTTGGGAAACCACCGGGACTCTTCCATCAAAGGGAAGGAAACCCTAAGCAAAACGCCGCAGGCTTTCATGAACCGCTCGCTGCAAACCCCACGGGTCTGTTTATCCTGGCACGGGAGAGCCCATAAAGCACAGCCCCCAGCTGGCCTGTGGAGCGATGCTCTTCTCCACTGCAGCTGCAGCAGCGGGGCTGGGACGGGCTGCAGGGAGGGGAACGGGGCTGCAGGGAAGGCAATGGGGCTGCAGGGAGGGGAACGGGGCTGCAGGGAGGGCAATGGGGCTGCAGGCCTGGCCAGGGCATGGCCACAGCCAGCAGTTTTGCAGGGGCAGGTGTCCCTGTCCCCACACCTACATCCCCGCAGCAGATGAGGACCACTGGGGTCTCAGGGGCTCAGTCTCGGACCCGAAAGCAGGTCCCAGCCCAAGGACAAGGGGCTGGGAGCGGGGCTGGGAGCTGTCACCACGGCTGGCCGGCTGGCACCCCCGAAATGTCTCTGACCCAAGGTGCCCCGCAGTTTCCCACGTTCCCTCCCTCCCGCCACCCGTCATATTTTGCATTTCTCCCCCTATCTTATCTCCCCGCCGGCTCACCCCTGTGCAGCTGGTCTCTTGTTTTCTCCCTGCCCTCTCCCTCGCTGCCCGGCCCCACCTGCTGCAGCTCCCCGCCGAAGGACCCCGAGGCAGGTCCCTGATAAGGGCCAGACCAAACAAGAACCTTTTGTGCCACGCTGAGCTCATCCGCAGGAGCCGGCTGAAACCCTGGCCGGGGCAGAGCAGGATTGATGCAGGAGGGTTCGGACGGCTCGGCACCTCCAGGCAGCGCCAGGCACGCAGCACGACCACGCCGGGTGCTGCCTCAGTTTCCCCACCTCCCCGACAAGCCCTCCGTGCTCGCTGCAGCGTCCCCATCCCTCCCTCGCCCCCGTGCCGGGCCGAGCCGCGTGTCCCGCTGAGAGCTGCTGTCAGCGCCCAGCCCTGCGCACACCGCAGGCAGCAAGCACGGGGGACAAAACTCTCTCCCCCCTCCCGGCCTGCTGCCGGGTTAATATTCCCTCTAACGACAGACGGCTCCTTTTATCCCCTCGCGCGCTCCCGCCAGTGATTTAATCTCCAACAAGCTGTGATTATTTCCTGTACAGCTGCCTCCCTCGCACCACCGGCCAGGCCTGACGGCATCCCACCGGGCAGGGAGCACGTCCCCGGCTGTGACCGGGGCTGGGGAAGGCGCTGGGTATTTGGCCAGGGGGGTCTTCCTGACCCCAGCTTCACGGGGCTCTGACAAACCCTGGGGGTTACATTGGCAGCCCGGGACCCCCCCAGGTGGCTGCACAAGAGCTGGTGGCATGGCCAGCAGCAGCCTCGGGGGGTCACAGCTCCTTGGGGACCCCCCCGGCTGGAACAGCCAGGGCGTGCTTTACACGGGGAGCTCGGAGGGGCTGGGACTGACCCCGTCCTGATCCCTGCTGCTAACGCAGGGAGCTCCGAGCACTGGGAAGACGCGAGGCCAGAAGTCCACTGAGGACAAGGTCCTGAGCCTCCCCTTGTCCAGGCTGCTGGGGAGGAAGCTCCCAAAGTAGCAGGCCATTACCCACCACAGGCACTTTGGCTGTGCTGCTGAGCTGGTGGAGACGCTGGGGTCAGCACTGGGGGCCTGGCACCAGCACGTGAGTCCAGGCTGTGAGTCCTTTGTCCATGCACTACCCATGGGGAGGCCAGGATCCCTCCTTCGCAGCTCAGGGCCGAGCAGCAGGAGCCCACAGCTGGCCCAGAGCCACCCGGCAGCAGCGAAGCGCGGGGCGCAGCTCCACCTGGTGGGCAGCGAGACCCCCCCCCCCCCGGCCCCCCAGCGCCTCCGGGTCCCTCTGGCCGCCACCCCAGGGGACGGGGGGAGACCCCGAGAGCTGGAGCCTGTGGCTCTGCCTTCCCTGTCACTGCTGGCAAGCGTGGGGGGGGGGGGGGGGGGACAGCAGCCTCACCCGGGGCTTGCACTGCACCTGGGGGTGCCGGGGCAGCGCCTGCCTGCGGGTGCGCACCCCAAAGCCCCTTTAGCCCCGGGATGCTCCTCGAAATCAGCACCCGGCAGCACCCCTCCCACGGGGACCCCCCCCTTCCTCCCGCCCGGTACGAGGCCCCCCCGGGACCCTCGGAAGGGGGCCGGGTGCCACCAGAGGGCAGCACCGGCCCGGGGCTGCGACACCCGGCATGGCTGCGGCGGGGGGCACAGCGGCTGCTGGGGGGGCCTGGGGGGGGGGCCTGGCCCCTCCTGGTTGTCTGCAGGGTGTGGGGGTAATTAGCCCATCCGTTAATCACTGCCAAGCTGCAGCTGGTTGGGCTTCCTCCGGCTGCAAGGCTGTAGGGATGCTCTAATGGGTGTTTGAGCACCTGCAGCTACGCTTGGGCTTTTTGGGGTGTATCGTCCTGTCCTGTGCACACCTGGATCCGTCTTCTCTCGATGGCTTTGACAGCAGCTGCCCTGAGGGGGCGATGGTTTGCAAGCGTGGCCCCAGCAGCAATCCCCATCCTCACCCCATGGCAGCGAGGGGCAACCTGGGGGCTGCCCGGTGCTGTCCTGTGCCCCTCTCTCTGCCCAGGAATCGGTAAGTGTTTCCTGGTCGATTCAAGGCCTGGCTCCGTCTCACAGTTTCCACCCAGAGGAGCTGTGTTTCGCTGCCTCGGAGCTGTTTCCGGCGCTGCCGTTGGGCAAATGGCAGGCCAGAAATAGCTGCTCTCCTGGGGCCGCTGCGCTCCGCTCCCCGCCGCTGCCTGAACCCGGGGCTGACCTCGGGGCAGGGGCTGCACGAGCTCCTGCAGGTCCGTGCTGCCCCGAGACACGCTAAGGGGGCACCACGGGGTGAACCCCGAGCAGCCGAAGTGTCTGGGGAGCCCCGGCTGCAGCCCTTCTCCCGTGGGGGCCAGCCAAGGGGTGAGGGATGGAGGGGGAGCGGGATGGAGCCGGGAGAGGTGCTGGGGTACCTGGCCGCACAAGCGCGTTTCTCCTCCCTGGGGGCTGCAGACAAGCTGCCAGCCAGGCTCTCTGGGGCTCCGCAGCCCCAGGGCAGCCAGCTCAGCCAGGAGCTCTGCCAGAGGTTGTCTGCGTGCTGCGTGGGCTCGGGGGGAGCGGCGGGGCCATCAGAGCCGCCTGCCAGAGACGGGCTGAGGCTGCGAGCTCTGTCTCCACGGGTACAGCAGCCCAGCCGCTGCCAGGGAGACGCAGCCCTTCTCCCCGGCTGGCTTTGCCAGTGCAGACAGACCTCGGCACAGCAAGTGAGCCATTAAAAACCAGCCCCAGCCAGCCTGCAGGCAGGCGCTCGTTCATCATCCTGGAGCAGGCAGGGGGACGTGCCAGCTGCCTTCAGCCAGCACCCGTCGCAAGGCCCGTGGCCGACAGCTCCGCAGCCTGGAGGGGGGCTGGCATCAGGGTAAGGGCCCCAGGACCCTCCAAAGGGCATTTTCCTATCCTGGGGGAGCTGGGACAGCACGCACCTGCAGAGAGCTGCATGGCTCCTGCCGCTCAGCACTGGCTTCTTGGGATCTTTGCTCAATATTGCCTGGTTTTACCCTTGCTTCACCCCCCTGGCGCTGCTGTGTCCCTGACTCAGCTGCAGGAGCCCCGCCAGCTGTGCTGGCTACCAGAGTACCCCACTCCCCATCCAGAACACCCCAGATTCAGCATGGGATACCCATTTATGCCCTCAAAATCGAGGGCCTGGACAAGCAGCCATCCCTTTGTTGGCACTAGCCCATAGCTGATGTATAAGCTGCCCCAATTAGGGTGACCCCTAGGAGCAGGGGATCTCTGTGTGCCCGCGGTGTCCCAGCAAGGTCAAACCACCACCAAGTGAAGGATGCTGAGAGCAGCTTTGCGACCGGCTGTGTGCTGCCCTCTGCTCCTGTGCTGTGCCTTCCACAGCTGCCCAAAGCTGCTGGGAAGTGACCAGCCATGGCCAAAGGGAAGAGCCAAGCAGAGATGGGCCCGAGGACGTAGCTTGTGCTGTATCATTGCCTGTCAGCCTCAGGGCTGGAGCCTGAAGAGTAAAACTGAAGGGGGGGGGAGGGAGAAAAGATCCTCCTCCTTCACGTGGAAGAGCAGCAGCTGCCTCCCAAGTAAGCTCCAAAGCTGCTTCTTTACCTGCATAAGAAACGTCCCTCTGCTCTTGCAGGGCCTGGGTAATTCCCCGGCGCTTACAGGAAGCCCTTGCCACTGCCAACCACCTTGGGGCCACCAGCGCTGGCCTGGGGAAGGACAACGTGCTTACTGACCGCCCCCACCCGGAGCTGATCCTCCAGGACCAGACCCCGTGGCAGGACACGGGCAGGTCCTGGAGCTCGTCTGCTGCTCCCAGCTGAAGCCTCGAGCTGCATCACCGAACGGCCCCAGGCTGGATTTTTTATACAGGCTTCAGCCAAACCTCCCCTTCTGGGAGCAGCGGGAGGCTCACACGCAGGGAACTGCTCGGGGCTGGCGACCACGAGCCCTGCTGGGGGAGGCAGGGGAGCTCTCTGCATGCTCCTCCACGGAAAAGGCTGCAGAGCCCGGCTCATCAGAGCCAAATACAAATAGCCCTTCTTAATGAGTTCGGGGAAGCCAATTTGGGAGCGCTCGCGGAAGGCGGGGGCGGTTTCATGCGTTTCAGATAAACGATCTGAGAGCAATTTTGCTCCAGCAGGAACAGGCAGGGAGGGCTCTGCTTCCTCACCTGCAAAATTCAGCTGCGGGTTTCTCGGGAGACCGTGTTTGTGCATGGCAAATCAGTCCATCCTCACGCGTGCAAAGAGGGCAAGGACCACAGGCTCCTGATCCCTTCCCTCGGACTAGGGCTCCTCCATCTTCTTTGCTAGGCCTTGTACATCCGGAAAAGCTGACTTAGTCTTCATCAAGAAGCTTGTCCTGACTTTGTTCCTTTTCATTTGTACCTTGTATCCTTGTTTTGACACCAAATCCTCTTGGTTTTTTGTGTGTTTGTTTTTTTTTTTTTTTTGATTTGGATTTTTTTTCTTCAGCCCAGCCTGAGCAGGCCTGGGGTAGGTGATGCTGGCCCAGATCCTCTTTGATTCTGGCCTCTCCCAAAGCAAATCTGCGTGTCTGTGCCTCTGTGCATACGTGCATGATTTTGCAGAGGCCTCCTGCAAGGGAACAGCAGCATGAGGCTGGCCGCAGTGGGTGAAATGTGGGAACGGGGCTTTGCCCTTTTCCCTGCCATGGCACAAAGGGCACAGCCTCTGCCCTGCCCCAGACGTGGCACATCAGCCCCAGGCACGAGGAGGCCCGCCTGGAAGGATGAAACCCAGCTCTGAGCCTGCGCTTCCATTTCAAACACCTCCAGCATCAGCAGTGCAGGAGGAAGGCGGGGGGGGGGGCTCGTTTAGCTCCTCCTGGCTGATAATTCATTACCGCCTGTTAGCCTGGATCCACCCAGCAGCAGCCACATCCTGGCACCGACACGTGTTAATTTCACAGATAAAATGCTGTATCAAAACGCGTCATCGATACATTCTCCCTGAAACCCTTCCCAGCTGCTCTCGGGCACTTTGCATGCGGGAGCAGCGCAGGCAGTTGGGGCGCTTTGTTCCTAATGGATGCCTGGCGACGAGAGCTGCAGGATCCATCCTCCAGCTCATGCGAAATACAGCAGGACCTTCCTGCGAGGGGCACGGAGGCAGAGGGGGGCTGGATTCATCAGCGCCGTGCTCAGATCGGGAGGGGGAGAAGCAGACCGTGCACGCGGCTGGTTTATCACGCACCATTCTGCAGTGATGCAGGAGCGCAGCATCCCCTCCCTCCTACCCCTGTCTCCAAAATCCCCGACTTTTGCCGGATGCTGGTGGTGGGAAATCTCCCCTGAAGGGCTGAAGAGGCAGGGCGGGGTGGGGGAAGCACCGAGCTGCTCGTGCAGCAGGTGCTGGGCTGCTTTTGCAGGAGCAGGCCGTGGGGAGCCAGGCAGGGTGCGAGCACGGGCTGGGTGCTGTGGGGCTCCCTGCAGAGCCGTGCTGGGATCGGGCTGGTTCCCACCAGCGCGGGGGCTCTCCCACCAGGGCCAGCCCCTCCGTGGGGGCTACCTCAGCTGCCCCCCTCAGTGCCTGCCCACCCACTTCCCAAGTGTGGCGTTGCCCAGGGCTCTCCCCCACCCCCGCAGCCAGCCGTGCCCCCCCCCCAGCACCACCGGAACGGGACCCGGCAGGGTTCAGCCGTGCCCCCTGCCCCCCCCGGTGCCCCCTCCACCCTCGGGGTCCCCCCTAGCGCAGGGGCCGGGAGCGCCCCGTGAAGGTCACGGCGGGGCGGCAGCCGCTCGGGGCCGGGTCCCCCCGTCCCCCCCCCCCCATTCCACCGCCTACCGGTGGGGGGGGGGGGGCGGGACTCACCGGGGCCCGGTGCGGCACGGATTGGCTGGCGGCGGGGAGGCGGAGGAGCGGGGGGGGGGCCGCGGCTGGCTGCAGCGGCGGGCACGGAGCCCAGAAGCGGGCGCGGCGGCGGAGCATCCTCGGGTACCGCGGCCCCGGTGCCGGCCGCTTTCCGCTCCCCCCCCCCTCCCTCCCCCGCAGCCGCCGGCCTCCTATGGGCCCCGCTCGGCGTTAGCATGGGCACGGTGCTCTCCCTGTCCCCCGCCGCCTCCTCGGGCAAGGGGGGCGGCGGCGGCGGGGGGCTGCTGGCCGACAAGGCGCCGCCGGGAAGGGCGCCGGGCAAGGGCGAGAGCCGGCTGAAGCGGCCCGGGGTGCTCATCTCGGCGCTCACCTGGAAGCGGCTGGTGGCCGCCTCGGCCAAGAAGAAGAAGAGCACCAAGAAGGTGACGCCCAAGCCCGGCGGCGGGGCCCCGGGGGGGGTCCCGGGGGGCCAGCCCGACCCGCTGGTGGCTCAGCGCAACCGCGAGAACTTGCGCAAGTCGCTGGGGGACGGAGCCAAGCAGGGCCCCCTGGCCGTGCCCGTGCCCACCGTGCCCTCGGCGGCGCCGCAGGAGCCGCACCCGGGCTCCGGGGGGGGCAAGCCGCCGCCGCCCCCCCCGCCGCCGCCGCCTCCTCTGCCGCCGCCCGGTAGCCGGGCTCCGGGCTCGCCGCGCCGCGTGGTGGTGCAGGCGTCCACCGGGGAGCTGCTGCGCTGCTTGGGGGACTTCGTGTGCCGCCGCTGCTACCGGCTGAAGGAGCTGAGCCCCGGCGAGCTCATCGCCTGGTTCCGCAGCGTGGACCGCTCGCTGCTGCTGCAGGGCTGGCAGGACCAGGGCTTCATCACCCCGGCCAACCTGGTGTTCGTCTACCTGCTGTGCCGGGAGGCGCTGCGCGGGGAGGAGATCGGCAGCCAGGCCGAGCTGCAGGCGGCCTTCCTCACCTGCCTCTATCTCGCCTACTCCTACATGGGCAACGAGATCTCCTACCCGCTCAAGCCCTTCCTGGTGGAGGGCGACAAGGGCCGCTTCTGGGAGCGCTGCCTGGGCATCATCCAGCGCCTGAGCGCCAAGATGCTGCGCATCAACGCGGACCCGCACTACTTCACGCAGCTCTTCCAGGACCTCAAGAGCGAGGGCGAGGCCGGAGACGGGGCCAAGCACTGGACGATCAGCCTGGACCGCTAGGGAGGTACCGGGCCCCCGGCGGGGGAGGCCAAGGACTGCCGGATCCCCCCGTCCCCCCCAAAAAAATCCTCCCCTCCTCCCCGTGGAGATGCTGCCTGGACCCTCCCTGCTCCGGATCCGGCCGCTTTCCTCCCGCCCCCCCCCGCCATCCCCTGCCGACCCCCAGCTCTCCGGGACACCGACACGGCGGAGAAGACCGGGCCTGGTGGGGGGGGGGGGGGAACCCGGGGGGCGATGGGGGGGGGGGGGGGGGGGGGGCAGGCTGCCGAGGAGCGGAGGCTCCTGAACATGTTTTCTTTGGGGGGAAAAAAAAAAATGGGGGGGAAGGGGAAGGAGGGATGCAGCTGCAGGGGGGGCTGGGGGGGTGCTCCCGGCAGCCCGTGCACACCAAGGGCCCCCCCCACGGCAGCGCCGGGCCCCCCCCCCCGCCGGAGCTGTCCGCGGTGCTGGAGCCGCCGCGGCGGAGCCGGGCAGACAAAGGGCGGCGGGGAAAGGGGGGGGCCGGGAGGTGCGGGGGGGGGGGGGGGGGCGCGGGGCTTTGTGTCCCCGCCGCTGCCTCCTTCTCCCCCCCGGGGGGAAGGCAGTGGGATGTGGGGGGGTCCCCCCGGTGCGGTGGGTCCTTCAGCCTGGGGGAGCAGCCCGCTCGCCCCTTTGTTTGAGATGCTGAGGGGGGGCTGCAGCGTTCCTTCCCCTCTCCCCCCTGCTGCTGAGCCCCCCCCCAGGTGCAGCCCCCCCCCCCTCCCCAAAGCCAGGGCACCTGTGGGGTGAGCGGTGTTCCCTTGTTCCCTCTTCCCCCCCCCCCCCAACCTCGGCTTGCTATGGGGAAAGGTGTATGTGCCAGAGGAGGGCTTGGGGGGGGGGAGGGGGGGTGCTGCTGGGGTTGGGGAGGGGGGGTCCTCTCCTCTTGCTTTGCTTCACTGGAGAATAAAGAGGCGGCCTGGATGGGCCTGGTGGTGGCTCCCTGGACTTGCTGGGGTGCAAGGGGGGGGGTACTGGGGGGTGGCCCCTGCCTGAGGGGGACGTGGGGAGCCCATTCTCGGAGGGAATTTTTTTTCCCCAGTGTGAGCTGGGGGGGGGGGGGCACACCCCAACGTCCCCGCTGTTTGCTGTGCCCAAGGCCAGCCCTGCTCCTCCCGGGTGCCCCCCGGCTCCCTGGGCGCTCTCCGGGCCTCCTGCGTCGCAGGTGGAAACGCCTGCCGGCTGCCTGCTGCGACGAATTTAACCAGGATCCCACGGCCCCTCCCTTCCTTCGCCTCGAGCAACCCCACCCTCGCCGTCCTGCCTCTGCTCTGCAGGGCTGGGGGAGCTCTGTTGCTAGCCCAGTTACCAGCCCTGCGCTTCTGCACGCCCCAGGGGAGAGGGGTGGAGAAGGGGAAGGCTTTTTCCTCCTCCCAGCTGCTTGCTGCCGTTCCAGGTAGCAATTTTTCTGGGGTTCCTTTAGCAGGCTCCCCAGCACGCGCTCCCCTGGCGGGGTCTGCACCCAGCGCTCCCCAGCCCCTCCGAGCCAGGCGCTCGCGTTCCCCCCCAAGCCAGGAAGGGCTGTGCTGGCTCTGCAGGTCACGGAGGGTAAGCTGGATTCCCTACCTCTGTGTGCATCAGCAGAGCTGCTAATTAGGCCCAATCTGGCTCATTCAGGCAAAGCTGCGCGGGCAGGAAGACGGCACAGATGTCCCTGTGACGGGGCCTGACCTGGCAGGGTGCTGTGCGAGGCTTCTCTGTGGCTGCGCGCCCCCGGAGGGACCTGCGCTGCTCCCACCCTCCCCGTCCCTACCGTGTGCTCTTTTCCTTCCTTTATATCGACATTTATGTGAGCCGTCTGGGCCAAAATATACCCATAACCCCTCCCCACCCCACATTTGGCTATATCCCTTCCTTCCTCGACCCTAGCAGTGGGGCTTCAGCCCCTCTGCTCCGGAGCTGAACCAAGTGCTAACACGCACGGAGGTTTCCCACCCTACAAATCCCCTAAGAGACACTCTCGGGGTCCTTCCAGCCCCAAGTCCTGGCCTTTTAAAAGGCTTCCAGCTGCAGAGAGGCCGCATCCTTCCCCTCCTCCCTTGTGTTTCATTGATTAAGAGTGCTAGGCCTCATCGGGGGATTTGGGAAGGGCTAATTGCAGGCTGGTAATTGAAGACAGCTTGGAGTCTCTGGAAATGTCAAGGAATGAGAGACGAGCTTGGATGCTCCCGTGCATTTAAATACGCATCGCCAGCTCAGCCGGAGCCTTGCTGGGGGGAGAGACGTCTGCCTTTCCCTTCCCCCAGGGGACCTCGTGCGGCTGCCGGGGGGAGCGGGGAGCTCCTGCTGCCACCAAGGCCAACGGGGGACAAGCCCAGCGGCTTGTAGCCCCCCAAGAAAGGGGTGTTTCTGCCCAGAGCTGAACCCGTGCCCAGGTGGGCTGCAAGGATGATGGATACCGTGCTCCTGAGGGCAGCTGGAGGGGGAGGTCTCCTGCCTCTGGGGGAGCAGCCTGGGCATCACAGCTTCAAGCTGCTGCTCTGCTGCACTGGGGAGGGTTTGTGGGTGCAGGTGAGCTTCAGCCACGGATGTCTGCTTGGCCCCAGAGAAGCCAGGGAAGGTGGGGAGAGCCTGGGAGCCCCGCTGTGCTGTGCAGCAGAGCAGAGCGGTGGCCGTGCGCTGCCCCTCTCCCTGCCCCGTGTCACCCCGAGGAGCCAGCTCCTGGCGGGGCAGCGAGCAGCGCTCAGCTGGGGCCCTGGAGGGGCACAGGGCTGGACCGGGTGCCTCTCCCTCGTCAGAAGTCCTGCGTTACAGCTTAATCTGGCATTAGCGCCTTAATCCAGTCCTCCCCGCGGCCCAGCCCGTGCCCTCGGCGGAGTCCGGCCCAAGGTCTCAGCGCTGCAGCGGGGCAGGAGCAGCACCGAGGTGCTCCCCAGCGGCCCCTGCCTGGACACCTGGGTGCTGGCTGGCCTCCTTCCCTGCCTTCTGGGCCTCTGCAGGGAGGCCCGGCCCAGCCAGGCTCTGCAAATGGTGTCCCCGGGCACACGGGGAGGCTTTGGGAGCAGGGGGAGGCTGTAGACAAGGAGAGCCCAGGGCACGTCCCTGGCAGGCTGCTGGGGTTGAGCCCACTGGATGGGAGCAATGGGGTGAGTGGGAGAGCACCCGCAGCAAGGTGGTGCTTTGGGGAGGACCATAGGGTCCCAGCCCCGGCACAGGAGGCGACGGGGCCATGCCCACGAGCTCCCCTCAGCCCTGGCAGCACCGAGTGGGGGGGGGGGGGGCTGCCCCAGGGAGACCCCGGCACCCCAACCCCACGCATGTTTGCCAAAGGGGAGAGCAGCACCCTTTGGGAAACCCCACGGTTGCTTCCCCGGAGGAGCTTTACGGGGGCTCCAGAGCCCGAGCGCCTGCTCCCGCCGAGCCCCGCTAAGTCACGAAGCGTGCGCAGGGAGCCAGGCGGAGGGGAGGTGGCGTCTGGAGAGAGGATGTGAGTCAGCAGCCTGCTGGGGGGTGCTGTGCGGGGCGGGCAGGAGGCAGGGAGGAGGATATAGAAGTGGGAATTGGGAAAGCTTTGGGGGGGGGGGGGGTGGGGAGGAGGGTGGGGACGCAGCCAGCCCACGGTTCCCTAACGCAGATGTGACCTGGCCGTGCTGCGAAGGCTCTGGCCAGCATGGGGAAGGATACGCGCGATGGGGGGTCTGCTAAAATAGGAGAGGGGCTCCTCCACCCCCCCGCTCCGATCCCTTTCTCTGGGGCTGGGAGGATGTGGGGGGACTGGAGGGGTCCCCGTGCCTTCTGGTCAAGGTGTTGAGACCAAGGCAGGGCTCAGCCCTCCCCTCCTGCTGGCTAAGAAAAGCCAGACAAAAAGATATATATATATATATATATGTTTAAAGCAGGAGAAAACCTCCTCCTGCCTTTAATCACAAAGCAGCACACAAAGCTCCCAGGCCATGTGCTCTGCTCCCAGCTTAGCACGGGATGAGGCCCTCTTGGCACCCATTCCCCCACCCAGGGCACCCAGCACCACCCCCCGGCAGGCTGGGGGCACATTTTGGTGAGCAGCAGACCTGGGGGGCAACCCTGTCCCCCCCCCTCCAGCTCATCCCCGTCCTCACAGCCGGTTCCAGGAGGCACCAATCCCTCCCTGAGCTGTGTATTTGGGCACAGGGAGGAGCGGGGCAGCCGAGGGAGCAGGTAGGGTCTGGTGGGCGCACCGAGCCACCTGGGCTGTGCTCCCCACATACCCCCCACTGCCAAGGGCGATGCTCCCACATCACCCCCCCGAGCCAAGCACCCCCGGGCCGGTCCCTGCCGCCCACCGGAGCCGCACCGGGCTCGGCCCCGCTCATCCATTGGCAGGATTTTGCTGCAGTCTGCTCCGAGCCGGCGGTTTGGGTGAGTGATGAGAGCAGCGCTGCCGCTGGGCAGGGTCAGCCCGGGGCGCTGGGGTGGGGGCGATGCTCTGCACCCCCACTCCCCCCCCCCAATAAGTGTGATGTGGAGGGGGCTGCGTGCGGTGGGAGCATCCCGAGTTGCCATGGTGATGCTGGCTGCATCCTCGGGCAGAGCATCGCCGGGTCCTGCGTGGGTGCCCCCACCTTCCTGCCGGCTGCCGTCACCGGCGGGTGCGTTTGGGGACAGAGCCGGGGGACCTCCCTGCTTCTGGGGACAGAGCAGAGCTGAACAAGCCCTCAGCATCAGCCTGTTGTGTCGGGGTGCGCCGTGGTGCCCCCAGCTCCGACCCAGCAGGGAGCTTTTGGGGCCGGGAGCGAGCAGGGAGCTGGGCTCACCTGGGCTTCCATGGCGCGGGCACCGGCAGAGGGACAGGAGCGGGATGGTGGCGGGGGGGGGGGAGCTCCTAGTGACCCACATCCCTTAATCCCCGTCCTGCCCTGCGTCACGCTGTTACCTAAGCCCTGAAGCAGGCTCCCTGCTGGGGGCACAGCCCCCTGCACTGGTCTGAGGTGCCCAGCTCTGGCCAGCTCCCCCCCGCCCCCTTCCCATTTTGCCTTTGCAAGCCCAAAATAATGGGGGGGGGGGGGGGGGGCTGTTTGCATCTTGCGTGGGGGTAGCTGTTCCTTTTCCCCCTCTTCACATCCCGCAGCCCTTGGGACCAGCCTGTGCGGGGCTCAGGGACACCAGAGGAAGGGACCCCCGCACCCCCTGCACCTCCCTTCCCTCCTGTCCCACGCGTGGGCTCCGTGCCGGCGGCATCAGTCCCCTGTGCCCTCCCTGGAGGAGGCACCGCCATCAGATCCCCCTCCCTTAAGCTGATTAGGACAGCGAGGATGTAGCTGAGCAGATGCCACCGGGGCTATGAGTGTGACCGGACACCGGAGGGATGCAGAGGGGTCAGCACGGAGCCACCACCCCCGGGGCTGCCCTGATCTGGGGAGGGGCAGGGAGAAGGGCTGGGGGCTGGCCACCTCCCCCATGGGCTGGGTACTTCCCCCAGGACCCAGCTGCGGGCTGGGCTGTCCCCCTGAGCACCCTGGGGCTTGGTGGCCCTGCCTGGGGCCGGGGGACACCTTGTGGCTGCCCCGAGGCCACCGCAGCAGGGTCATCCCGCTGCACCCCGGGGTGCTCCTGGCACAGCTCTGGGGCGCGCGCAGCAGGATCGGGCCATGCTGGGCACGGTGCACTGCTCGAGCTGGTTGCACAGGGCTCTGCGGATCACGAGAGGTCTGGCTCCTGCCTGTAGGGCCGATCCCCGGACGGCAGCGAGGTGGCAGATGTCCCAGCAGGCAGGCTGCCTCTCCTCTTTGTCTCCAGCTCGCCAGCCTGGGAACAGGGCAGGCAGCTGCCCCAGAGGGGTGTCCCGGGAGCCCAGACGTTCCCCCTAACTTCAGGGGGCTGTAAGAGCCAGAGGTGATGCTGGGGAAAGAGACGAGGCGCAGAACGAGGCAGGGTGGCCGCATCCTCCCCATCCCCGCCCTGCAGTGGGGCTGGGGACAGGAGGGGTGTGCCGGGCTGCGTCCCCCTCTCCAGCCCCCTGCGCACACGAGCAGACACAGTCACAGCACCTCTCCGTTTTATTGAAGCCAAATCCCTCCCCTGCCTGGCAGAGCCCGGCACGCCCGGCTCTTCTCCAGCCACTGGGTCAAAGTCCTGCTCTGGAGGGGGGGCACCTCCTGGGACCCGGGGGGGAGAGCTCCAAGCCCACCCCTCAGTGCCCTGGGCTCCCAGCCCTGCTCGCGTCCCTTCTCCTGCTCCACCTCCACCCAGCCTCGCTCCTTGGAGATGGGTGGGGGGCCAAGGAGCTGCAGGGAGGGCCCCTCACCCCCGGGCAAGGCGGCTCTGTGGGGAGGGAGGAGGGTGGGCACAGGCTGGGGGCAGAGCTAAGCACCAGTGGGGGCCATGGGTTGGGGGGGGTCAGGGAAGGACCCACGCTTTTCCCTCCCGTTCACACCCCTCTTTAGCCATCCCTGTGCATTCCCACGACCGTGGCTCCCCCCTCACCCTAAGCGCAGACACCTTCTGCCCTCCAACCACCCACACCAGGGAGAAGAAACCCTACTGCCCCGCGGCCACCCCGCGCCTCTCTCCAAACCTCAACGGCGGCAGCCGCCAGCAGGGCAGCAGCATCCCACCCCCCCGCACCCCTCCCCGCCGAGCTCCCCAGCCCCACACCGCCCGGGACGGGACCGGGATCGGGACGGGGACCGCCTGGCGCGGCCGAGCCCCTAATGGTAGTGGTTGTTCATGTTGTTGAGGTGGGAGGCTGCCATGGCGCTGAACGGGGCGGAGGGCTGCAGGCCGTGCCCGGGGTAGAGGGACGGGCTGGAGCCGGGCCAGTAGGAGAAACCGGCCGGCGTCACCCCGGAGGTCATGAGGTTGAGTTTGGAGATGCCCGAGAAGGGCAGCGGGGCCAGGTTGCCCTGGAATTTGTAGAGGGCGTGATCGGGGGCGGCCGGCTGGCAGACCTGCGCCAGCCCGTGGAAGTCGAACTTGTAGGCGTAGCGCTTGCCGTGCACCTTGGTCATGATGTTCTTGTCGTAGTAGTAGCGCAGCGCCCGGCTCAGCTTGTCGTAATTCATGTTGGGCTTGCTCTTCCGCTCGCCCCAGCGCCGCGCCACCTCGTCGGGGTCGATCAGCTTGAACTCCCCGTTGGTGCCTTCCCAGGCGATGCAGTTGAGGTTGGCCCGGTCCGAGAGCAGCTCCAGCAGGAACTGCCACAGCTGGATCTGCCCGCTGCCTGCCCCGGAGAGGTCAAAGCTCCCCGTCAGGGCACGGAAGCAGGATGGGTGCCCCTTCGCCCCCTGCCACGTTGCCCCCTCCCGCCCCCGGGTGCATTTTCCCTGCGCTCAGGACGTGGGTGTTAGCATCATCGTGTCTCCTTCGCAGCATCCCTGCGGCATCCTGCGCCCCAGGCAGGAGGAGAGGACCCCCCTGGGGCTCTGGAGGCTCGGAGGGCAAAAGAAGCTGCAGCGGGGCCTGATCCTGTCCCCCCACATCCCCCCGCCCTCATTCCCACCCCACCGAGGACGAGTAGCTGCTCGCTTGCTTTGCCATCCAGCTCTGGGCTGGGTCTTTGGTCCGCGGCCCCAGAAGGAGGTATCTCAGTGGCAGCCAGACCCCAACAGCACCCACATCCCCCATCTCCACCTCTGCCTGCAAAGGGGCCGGTGCCACAGCACATCTCCAGGGGCACGGATCCCTCCGGGGGAGCTGATACCAGGGAGCAATGCTGCTCCGAGCCAAGCCCTGGCTGCCCAGCAGGTGCAGGGAAAGGTGAGACCAGGTGAGACAGGACCCTCTGTGGGGTTGAATCAGGCACCAATGTCCCGTGTTTCCAGAGGGGAACTGTCCTCTCTGGGGACGCCGCACCTCCAGGCTGCACCGAGTACCCTCGATGCCCAAGGTGCCCCTGCGCCAGGCGGGATGCGGGTGTGCACGGGACATTGGCACACCTGGATATGCCCACAGGCAGGCTGCACTGGGTCTGCCCAGGGGAGAAAAGGGTCCCTGGGCCTTAGGGGAACGAGCAGCCCCATGCCTGGGACAGCCACCCTGCAGGGCAGCCCTGCGCCTACCCTGCAGCCCAGACCTCGTTCCCCTCACAGCACCCCTGCACATCCCAGTGCCCATCCCCAGCCGCTGCAGCACAAGGTCGTCCTGTGACACAGGAGGTGCCTTTGCATTTCATCCTCCCCCCTATGCCTTTCTGCCACTATTTTACCTAATGCTTGTGGTCCGTGCAGCAGGCAGTCCCGCGGCTCACCTGGGTTTTGCCCGGAGCCACCTCTCCCACTTGCTTGCACCCACCTCGGGCACCCGATGCCCCCCGTCCTCCCTCTGTAGGAAGCAGGGAGCAGCCGCTCCCCGCCCACCCTCACGCCACCAGACCCCGCTCAGACATCCCGATGCAGGATCTTCCAAGGCTGTGCCTTCACCCTGAGCCATCCCACACCTTCGATCCCTGCACCTCTTGGTGTTTCTCCCCCCCGCCCCGGTGGTGTGCCCACCCCGTGCTGGGGGTGCGGCTGGGTGGGGTGGCGAGGTTCAGTCCTGCCTCTGCGGCTCCCCGGGGAAACCTGCAGTGATCCTAAAAGGCCCTGCTCACGCGGCATGGCTGGGCAGAGTCCGCAATGCGGAGGCAAAAGGGCCAGCCCCAGCCCCGGCCTCGCCCTGCTCCCACCCCTAAACCAGGGCTCCCCTTTTCCTGCTCAGAGCAAGCCCTGACCCCTATCCCCTCGCCAGGCAGCTGAACTGGTGCTGGCCCCATGTAACCCCATGCCCAGCGCTCCCCAGGCTGCTCCCTCGTGTCCCTGGATGGCTTTTCCCAGGGGAAGGCTCCAGCTCCCGGGGGATCCATCACTTCCCGGCCACCCCATGCCCCAGCAGCCCTCTCCCCGGTGGTAACCCCTTTCTCCTGACCCCGGGACCGGCTCTCCCAAGGCCAGATGAGCCCTCTCAGCTCCAGGGCTGGCCGGCAGCTGCCTCTCCATCAGATATTCCCGGAGCACCGGGGGGACCCGGGGTAACCGTGCCCTGCTCCACGGGCTGCGGGCTGCAGCAGCACCGGGCACGGCGCTCCTCTCTGGTGCACCAGGACGGCTGTCAGGGGGCTCAGCTCCTTCCCCGTCTGGTTTTGGATTGCAATCATCCTGGCCTGAGCTTTGGAAGCCCCGCTGGAAGGGGCACACGGAGAGGAAGGTGGCCTGGCTACGGGGTCCGGGTGGGTCCGTGTGCCCCGGGGGTCCCTGCTGCCGGGGAGCCAGGGGGCGCGGGGCGGGGAAGGGGCGGGCGGGCTCTTACCTTTCTGCACGCCTGGGTTGAGGGACCCCCACGCCTGGCTCTTGCCGTCTTTGAACAAAGTTTCTCCGACTGGATCTGCGGGACAAAAGGGGAGCGGGTGTGGGGAGGGGGGGGCCGGGACCAGGCGGGACCGAGACCCCCCGGCGCCCACCCCCGGGCGGCCGCTCCCCCTCGCCTGCCCCGCCGCCGCGGCGAAGCCAGGAAACGCGTCCAGGAAAAAGGAAATCCGATTTCCGACAGAGCCGGGGAAGCTTTTAAATAGGAATAGAAAATCCCGCGGGCTGGGGTAGGGCGGCGGGAGGGAGAGAGGGAGAGAGCTGCGGGGCAGGGGGAAGAGGTGGACGGGGAGACGGAAGGACGCATGTCGAGGGAAGGGCGTTGGGGAGCGGACGGGTGGGGAAAGGGAAAGAAAAGTAGATGGAGAGGCGGGTGGAAGGAAGGAGAGGTGGGTGGTGGGGGGCTAGAAAGGAGGACGTGTGGATGGAGGGATGGAGGGAAGGGTAGAAGGAGGTGGAAGGGTGGAAGGATGAGCAGGCAATGGGTACGGCGGTGGGAGAATGGAGTGATGGAAAGGATGGAGTGATGGAAGGGAGGGAGTGATGGAAGGGACGGTGGGTAGGTGGAGGGGACGGCCAGTGGTGGGGACAGAAAGAAGGACGGAGGGATGGGTGGGTGGGGTGGAGGGGTGGCTGGAAGGACGGAGGAAGAAGGGCGGCTGGATGAAAGGTGGGTGGCAGGATGGCTTGGAAGGACACAAGGACGGACGGACGGACGGAGGGACGGGGACACGGCAGGTGGATGAAGGACGGAAAGGAGGACGGGCTGCGAGAGCAGCTGTGGGGACGGAGGAAGGGACGGCGTGTGTGGGGCTGGAAGGGAGGGAGCGGGGAAGGCAGGGTGGGCGCTGGAGGGGGCCAGGGCAGGGGAAGGGCCGCGGGGCCGCGGCGGGGCAGGGCAGGCGAGGGCCGGGGTGCGCTGCGGTGCGGGGGGGGGGGTCCACCCGTACCTGGCAGGTACATGTTGAGCAGCAGTGGCACCGCTCCGGCGCCGTGTCTCATGGCAGCTGTGGGGGCGGCCCGCGGGCTGCATGTTTTAATATTCCTGCCCCTATTATTATTATTATTATTCCACTTTATCAGGGAGCAGCTGATGGCGAATAAATGGCAGCGGGACGGGCAGGGGACGGGCAGGGGCCGGGGGAGGCGGGAGGGGGGGGGGGGAGTTTCCAGGCAACTCGCAGGGGCTCGGGGCCCCGGCTCCAGCAATTTCCTCCGCTGTAATTAAAGCGGGCGCTGCCCCCCCCCCCCCAGCCCGCTATCGGGCCCGCATCAGACTTTAATCACGGCCGCGGGTTTCTATGGAGAGCGGCTCGGGCCGCTTCCTGCCTCTTCCGCCTCCTTAACTCTTCGCAAACACGGCGCTGCCATCCCAGCTGCGAGCGGGGCTCGGACACTGCCTGGAGACCGCCGTGGCCCGGCCTCCCCCCGGCCTCCCCCCGGCCTCCCTGTCCCCGCTCCCTGACCCGCATCGTCCCCGTGCCCCCCGTGCTGCTGCTTCCCAGCGCTGGGGTCCCCTTGCAGCCGTGGAGGGGTGAAGTCGGGCACCCATCACGTCCCCGTGCTGGGTCCCCTTGCAGCTCCCAGAGCCCTGGGGAGGGTAAGGTGCAGCGCCAGCCGCTCACGGCACCGGGGCGTAGCTCAGCTCTGTCCCCTCCCTGGCTTCTTGGTGCGTCCTGGGGTCCTCAGCCCTGTCCCGACCTCTGGCCCCTCTCTGTTAGGGTCTGTGCAAGCTGGGTGGCCCCACACACCGTCCCAAACCCGCACGGCCTCGTCTGCATCGGGCTTTGTGGGCGGCTCTGCCGGCTCCGGAAGATGCCAGCACTCGCTGGCCATGCGCTGCCCAGTCTGGCGCTGGGACAGAGGTGTGTCGGGTGCCTTCAGCCTCTGCAAGCGGTGTGAAGACAGGAGGGTGACTCGGGGAGAAACTCGCAACAGGGAAAAAGGGGCTGGGGCAGTCTCGGCTCCCAGAAGACACCCCTGGCCACAGGTGCCACCCCCGAGCGCCATCTCCATCCCCACGGCCAGGACTGCACCCTGCTCCGTCACCGCGCAGCCCCGGGCAGCCAGGACGTGTGACAGCAATGGGCAGCATTCCCAGCCAGAACCTGCTCTGCCCAGGGGGTGGGCAGCCCCCAGGGGCACCCAGGGAGGAGCTGGGTGCTGCAGCTTCCCCGCCAGCCTGACCCTGAGGGTGCCGGCGGCCGTCCTGCCCCGAGCACAGCGCGAGCCCAACGCCGTACCAAGCAAGCCACTCGTCAGCCCACGAAGCCTCCTGCGGTGTTTCACTGATGTCTATTAAAGCTCTCGCTCCAGGCTCAGCAGAATTTCTTCAAAATGTTCCCCGTGAGGCGTGAATCCAATGGGAACCGGGATGCGCTCGTGCCGGACCCACGGTCGTTATTTATCCTGCAGCCCACACGTGCCCTGCATCACCAGCCCACGGGAGGCGGCGCGGGTGGGCGCCAGGCTGGGAAGTCCCAGGGCTGGGGGCTGGGGGGCTCCTCCTGTCCCCTTGGGAAATGGGCTGAAACCGGGGTTCCCATGGGTGCTCAGCCAGGCCCCCCTCCCTCCACCCTCCCCGCCCATCTCCATCAGGGACAGAGAGCAGGTGCTGGTGGGGAGAGAGGAGCGCAGCCCGCTGTACGCCCCCACCACATTTCCCCCAGCCCTTAAGGATTGTCTCCGGCCCCCCCCCAAGCCCCCCCACCCACCGTGCAGCCTCTCCGCAGCCTCCCAGACTTGCTTTCGCTGCCTGAGTCACTGCAACAAACCGCAGGCAACGGAAAACAAGCCCCGGACACAGCGGGGTGGGGTGGGGACGGGGGGGCACAGCCACCACCCCTCTCCTCTAGCAGCCTCGGGAGCCGGCCCCGGTGGGGGGGATCCTGCTCCAGGGAACCCGCATGGCAGAGGGAACGTGCTGGGGACCGCTGGGCAGTGTGAGGGCTGTGGGAGCTGGATAATGGGGGGGGGCTGGGGGCACGGGAGATGGGGAGCCCTGAGAGTGGGGGCTGCAGGAGACCTGGGGTGTGATGGGAGCGGGGGCTGGGGGTGACCTGGGGGCTGAGGGGCAAGGAGGATGGGGACCCAGGGGATGGGGAAGGATAGGAAAAGCAGGGAGGGGGGAATCCGGGGACCCAAGAGGCATTGTCCCAGCTTCGTGGGGAAGCTGGGGCAGACCCGTGGGATGGGGAGGGCAGGGCGCATGAGAAAACCCAGGGAAGGGGCCCAGGTCCATGGGGCAGGGAGGGGATGCGGGCTCAGGTACTGGGGGAGATGAGGGCTCAGGTCAGTGGGGTTCCTGGGGATGGGGCCCCGACCCCTGGAGCACCAGGCCGGCAGAAAGCAGCACGTACCCACAGCTGCAACCGGGCGGTTTGCCCCCCGATCCCCCACCCAACTCTCTCGCCCCCTCAGGACAGGGCAGCGCAGCCCCCACATTTCCCTGTGACCCTCCCAGAACTTCCCCCGTTGCAGCCCTGTGGATCAGAGCCCAGGGCAACTTCACCTGCGTGCCGGCAGCGTGGAGCAGAGCGCCGAGCTGACGTGGCCTTGGGCTGGCCGCAGCCCGGCCGGTGTGCAGGAATGTGTTTGTGCAGGGGGAGAGGCCGGGCTGCGTGGGGCCGTGGCGGGGTGGGGACAGGGGAGGGCTGGGAAAGGCCTGGTGGCGGCCACACAGCCCCACAGCACGGCCCTGGGAGGACGCGTGGGGTGCTGGGACGTTTGCACGGGTCACGCGGGGGTGCAAGGGGAGCGTGGAAGCGCGGGGGGCGTGCACGCACACAGCGGTGTGCAAGCTCGTGCGTGCAATGCGCATGCTTGTGCACGTGCACGCGCGCAGCCCAGGGCTGGGGGTGCAGGGGGTGCACACACTGATATCGGGGTGACCGAGACCCCCCCCCCCCAGCCTGTCCCAGACCCTCCCCAGCCCCGCGTCCTGCTGGGTGCAGCCCCAAGGCCACCCGTGCAGGCAGCCAGGCACCCAAGCACCCAGTGGTTCTGCTTTCCTGTGGCTTCACAGGCGACGCCCCGGGTGCGGGGAGCACCTCGGGGTGCCGAGGGGAGGTGCGCGCCCCGGGAGAGCTGGGGGTGCTGCAGCGAGTTGGAAGAGGATGGGGAGGCTGGGAAAGGGTGCAGGAGGAGGAGGCTGGGTGGGGCTCCCGGTGTGCCCAGGCGGAGCCGGAGCCGGATGCTGGCACGGATGTGCTGGCGTGGCCGGGCTTGGGGGGGGGGGGGGGGGGGGGCAAGGGGGAACCGGCCCCTGGGGTGCTAGCAGCAGCGAGCTGAGCCCCCTCGCCTGCCCCCAGGTCCTCCTGCCCTGGAATCAAAACCTTAGCCCTGGGTTTTGCCACCTTGAACAGGACATTGCCCTGCACCCCCTCCTATTCCCCCTCCTGCTGACCAGTGCCCCCAGCACCCCCCAGTACACCCCCTCCGTAAGCCAGCACCCCCAGCACTGCCCCGACTGGGGCACCCCATCTGTCCTAGCCCCCCCTCACCCAGACCAGCCCCGTGCTCCCCTTCTTCCCCGTGCCCAAGGGGCAGGGACCCCTCTCCCACACTGGGGACCTTGTGCTCAAAGGCTTTGTGGCGATCACCTTCCCCAGCACAGAGCCTGGGAGCAGCATGACCCCCCCCCCCCCCCCCCCAGGTCCCCCCCTCCCCAGTTCCAGTAAGGCCAATATGCCCCCATCTCCCCAGCCAGAGCATCAGAGGGCTAGGAGCCATTCTGTATCCCCTCTGCCCCCCGTGCATGGGGACCAGGGGACCCGGCTGGGGTGCGGAGAGCTCAGGGCGGAGGTGGCCGCGGGCCCGATCCTGGCAGGGGAACGGGAAACTGCATCCAGGCCGGGATGGTGCTGGGGGGCAGCAGGGTTGGGGCAGGCACCCTGCCTCCTGCCCCACGGGGGGGGTCCCACAGCCCCCGAGGAGCAGAGCAGAGGCAGGAAAGTTGTGTTTGTTGTTTTTTTTTTTTGACAAATGCCTTTATTCGCTACCAGGTACAGGTCTATGGCACGGCAGCCCGGGGGCTGCGGGGGCGCGCGCCCTGCCCCTGCTCAGTGCTGGATGCGGCGGATGGACTGGATCTGGTTGGTGTGGGCCTGGCTGCTGTATTCGCTGTACTTCTTGTACTCGCCGTTCTGCCTGTCCCGCTCCAGCACGTACTGGTAGCCCCGGTAGCCTGGGTACTGGTATGCCACCCACCTGCGGGCACACCCCCGGCTCAGAGCCCCCACGCCACGTTCCCCCTTCCCATCCTCTCGGCCCCATGGTGGGGACGGGGAGCACAGAAACACCCGCAAGGCATGGATTTCCAAGGGAAGGGGAGCAGGCAGAGTCCCCCTCATTTTGGGGTCCCCCATCCGTGGGGCTGTGCTCTCCGACGCCCTTCTCTCTGCCCCCCCGCCCCCCACCCCCCTCCCCGCCAGCAGGACTCACGCTCCAGCGTTCACTTTGATGGATGCCACCTCCTTGTTGCCCCAGCCCATGGCCTGCAGCGAGGGGTAGTCGTCGCTCAGCTCGAACTTGTGCCCCTGGAAGTTCTCCGCCTCGTACAGGGTGGCTTTGCTGTCGTTGTGGTTCTGCGGGGCGAGCGGGGCTGGGGTCAGCGGGGCAGCTGGGGCACGTGGCGTGGGGGTTTTGTGCCAGGGCACACCCTGGGACCGTGCCCGGCTTTGGTGCAAGGCTGTGAGCCCACAGGCGGGGCGGCTTCGGCCTCGCCAGGACACCCCAGGGCTGCCAGGAGGATGCTGCCCTTGTGTCCCTGTGGCCCCCATGCACAGCTCTAGGGGGGGACCAAGCTTTGGCGACAGCAGCCGCATCCTCTGCACCCACACCGGCTCCTGCCCCCAGCATCCTCCCACTCTTTGAGGCTGCAGGAGGGCTGCAGGGCAAGGCAGGCTGCTGAAAGAGCCCCCCCCCCCCCCCCCAGCTCTGTAGGGTTTGGTTGGGCGCTGGGCACCCAGGAGTTAACAGCTGGGACACTGAGCGATGCCGCACTGTCCCCCCCCTCCTGTTCCCCCCCCCCCCGCCATGTGCCCAGCCCCCATGCGCATCCATCTGCACCAGGGAGCAGTCCTGCCAGCAAGGAGCGATCTTATCGCGGCCCCTTTATTAAAGCCCGAGCATATCTGCCTGGTGATTATTAAAAGTTGGGGGGGGGGGGACGCCCCGCGCCGAGGAGCAGACATGCCGGCATCGCAGGCACCCGCATCGCTGCAGATGGAGCGATAGAGGCTGAGTCTGCACGGCGCAGCTCGGGTACCCCAGCAGGGAGGAGGATGCACCCCAAACATCTCCTCAGCACCTCTCTGCTCCCCCCAGCCCCGGGGAAGCCAGGTCTGGGGGGGGGGGGGGACGTGAGAGATGGGGACCCCATCCTGGGAGGTGGCTCCCCGATGCGCAGAGCAGGAGTTGGGACGGTGTTTGGGGCTGCCTTTTGGACCTAAAGCGCATCTCAGGATGCTTGCAGGGAGCCAGTGGGCGCAGCCGCCCCTCCATCCCATGTCCCCACGTCCACCCGTCTGTCCCACGTCCACTTTCTGTGCCCGCTGCCCCCCGGTCCCAGCCCCGCCGGGACCCCCGTCACTCACGGCGCACTTGACGGGCCGGAAGGAGAGGAGGTGCTCGGTGCGGTAGCCGCTGTTCCCGCTCCAGGCCTCCCACCGGGGGTAGTCGCCCTTCTCCAGGATGAACTGCTGGCCCTGGTACTCGGGGTACTCGAAGCCCACCCAGCTGGAGGGGAGAGGAGGGCGGCGCTCAGGGACGCAGCCCTGCTTGGCAGATGGGGAAACCGAGGCACGGCGCAAGGGAGGGAGGCTGCGCGGTGAGGCCCAGGAAGGAGCTGGACGTCCCAGCTCCACGAGCAGCCCGCCCCCCCCCCCCCCCCCCCAGGGAGCGTGGCGCACCGAGGGGTGGCGGGGAGGGTGCCGGGGGGCACTTACGGGCCCGACTCCACCTTGATGGAGCGGATCTTGCGGAAGCCGCGCTCCATGATGCTGGGGCACTCCATGAGGAACTCGCAGCGCTTGCCCTGGAAGCTCTCCTCCTCCCACACCGTGATCTTGTACTGCCCCAGGGTGTCCATGGCTTCGCTGGTCATGCGGGGAGCTCGGCTGAGGGCAGAGCCCAGGCGTCACCCAGGCAGGGTGTCCCCATCCCGCGCCGCTGTCCCCTCGCCCCCCCAGGCTGGTTGGGGGGACACCCCCCAGCCCCCTTCCCTCCAGCTGCCCTCGCAGCACCCCGTCTCTCCGTGCGATACGCCCGGTGCCCGGGGCTGCCATCATTTCTCTCCTCCCGAGCCCCCTGCAACGAGTTACCTGGGTGCCGTCACCCTGCTCACCGAACCCAGCGGGCGGTGGCCGTGACCCCCCCCCCCCCCCAAGACACAGCCCACCCCAAAGCAGAGCACCTCTCACAAGGCCGACCCCCCCGCTACCCGTGCACGGAGCACAGCACCCCACACCCTGCCCGTTCCCCGGGGTGCACACAGGGCGGGGGGCTTTGGGGGGGGGGGGTGGCACAAGCGCAGCGTGGCAGCGGCTGTGCCTTTGGGGGGCTGGGGGGGGGGGGGGTCACAGCCTGGTACTCACTTGGTCGCAGGGCACAGAGGCGAAGGTGGCGGTGCCGGGGCCGGCTTTTCCCCGGGCCCTATATAGGCGAAATGGGGGTGGCGGTGGGGGGGGCAGGCGCTGTGTCAGCGGGGGGACGGGGGGGGACCGGGGCGCCCACCCGGCCGGGCTGCCGCTGTCCATTCCACTCAGGCAGCGTGGCGAGAGCGGCCCCCCCCCACCCCGCGGTGCCCCCCCCGGCCCCCCCGGCGCTGACAGTGCAAGTGCCGGGCTGTGTTTTGCGCAGGGGCTCAGGGCACAATGGGCCGAGGGCCTGACGCACCGCTTTCCTTTCTGCCCCCGGACAATGTCCCTGCTCGGCACGGGGATTAGGGGCTGCTGCCTTTCCCAGGGCGCCGGTGCCAGCGGGACGAGGACGTGGCACTGCCAGGGCTTGGCCGGCGTGGGCTCGGGGAGACGTGCGGCCCCCCCCCCCCCCCCGCCCCGTGCGGGTGCTGGTGCACCCCGCTGCCTGCCCACGTCCCCATGCCCGTGTCCCCATGCCTCCCACCCAGGCAGGGGATGGCACACAGCGGGAGGGGACCAGAGCCGGGACAGAGGTGCCACGGGGACATCCCCAGCCCCACCAGGGCTGGGTGAGGACAAAACAGGGGTCCCGGTGGCGGCGCTTCTCGCGGTGTCCCCGCACAGCTGCGCCTGGCGGCTCGGTCCCCTTCTCAGCGAGGACTGGGGACCGAGGGGTGACGGCAGGGACCAGGGGTCCTGGTCACCGTCATGTCCCCGTCCCCCCAGGCACCGGCAGCACCTCTTTCCCCGCAGCGAGCCCCCCGTGTCCCCCCCAGGTGAGCCCGGCTGTCCCCTGCGGCTGCCTCCTGTCCCCAGCCGTGTCGCCTGTGCCGATGCCTCCAGGTCCCAGCAGAGGGTGCAGCCTGGCAGCGGTTGGAGCTGGCTCCAGCAGAGGGACAGGAGATGGCGGGGGGGGGCGGGGGGGGACACGACACCCCCTCCGCTTGCAGCACCCTGGGTGGGAGCCGCTGGGGGAGCAGAGGGTGGGGGAAGGGTGGGGATGCTCCCCGGGGAGGGCAGGGGGTGCCCGGGGGTAGCAGACCCTGGGGTGCAGCAATTCCCCGTCCCAAACGCCATCCCAAACCCCAACCCCATCCTGAGGGGTCTGGGAAGGGCACGGATCCACCTGGCTCCCCCACGCCGCCCCAGTCCACCTCCCCTCCACCCTGTCCCCCCTCTGCCCCCCTGCGTGTCCCCATTTGTCCCCATCACTAAGAGGTGTGTGCAGCGGCTCCTCTTGCGGGATGGATTTGGGCAGCCCCATCGCCTGGGGGAAGATGGGTCGGGATGCAGAGCAGAGGTGTGGGGCAGTGCGGGGTGTTATGGGGTGTGGGGATAGCCTGAGGTTACGGGATGGGGGGGGGGGCACTGTGAGGTATGTGATGGAGTCCCTGCCCCTGCAATGGGTTTTGTGGGATATATGGGATGCAGGCTGTGCTATGGAGCACGTGGGATGCTGGATATGGTGCCGTAGGCTCTGTAGGGCACTGGTGCTGTGCCATGCAGGCACACAGGCAGCCCTAACAGGCAGCCCCGTGCAAACCTTTAAGCAAAAGCATCTGGGGAAGTGCGGGGCACAGGGGAGAAAGCCACCCCCAGCTGCAGGCCGTGCCCCATCCTTGCTTCTCTGCCCTGTCCCACACGCCGGGACGTGCCTCGCACCCCCCCGGCACACCAGGCACCCACAGAAGGGCGCAGCTGGCGGGGGGCTCCCCGTGCCCAGAGCCCTTCCTCACTGCACCCCAGGGTGCTGACACAGCCTGCTCCCCCCGAGCATCCCCCGTGGTGCTGGGTGGTCCCCGTCCCCATCCAGCATCCCCGCGTGGCGGCTCGGTCACCTGCCAGCCCCCAGGACCGCCTGCAGGAGGGGGACAGGGGCTGGGGGGGGGGGCAGGCAGCGAGTCTGCTCGAGGGCAGCTGCTCGCCCAGGGCCTGCTGCATAGGCTAATTTAATAAGGGCCCCGCGTCCCTCCCGGCTCAGCCTGTTCCCTGCAGCAGCAAAACAGATCGGGTTTCTCTCTGCCAGCCCCGGGATGGGGTCGCTCCCCTGCTGTGGTCCCCAGCCCTGCGGGCACAGCCCCACAGGAGGGGTCGTGGCTCTGCCCGGGCATCCCGGTGCTGCTGCCACAGCTGGGGCACAGCTGGGGTTCGTGGCAGCACGCTGCCCTTCCCACTGTCACTGTGAGCATCTGGGCTGGTGACCGGGACAGCCACCCCTGGAGTTCCCCCCGTGTCCCCTTGCTTTGCCCCAGTCCCACTCGGGGCTGCGCTGTCGCCCCCAGGGGCTGGAGATCCAGGGCCGGGGCCGGGGCCGGGAGGGAGCAGATGGAGCCGGTGCCGGCCCCTGTTTGCCTTTTTCCCAGTTGCCTGGTGCTCTGTTTGTTCTGGGGATGGCTTCCTGCTGCCAGGCCTGAAACAGGTGGCTTTTATTTGCAGGGTCTGGCTGATTAGAGCAGGGGCAGAGCGTCGTTCCCCTTACCCAGCCCCGCTGCTCCCTTTTTCTTCCTTTTTTCCCCCAGAGAAGCGAGGCTGGGGGAAATCCCCCTCCTCAGCAGGGACGCACGTAACCCTCCCCAGGCATCTCCCCTCCGGGGCTGCTCTGAACACGGCCCCAAGGGGATGCATAAATCCCCAGAGGGGTCCATACAAGCCCAAAGGCACCCAAATCCCACAGCCGAGGCTTGCTGCACCCCGGTGCCACTTGTCCCCTCTCCGTGCTGGCTGGCCGAGGGCACACGTGTGCAGGCACCCACCTGGCGGCTGCCGGCCGTGCGCCCTGGTGCAGCAGGAGCCCCGGCACACGCCGGCCGCCCCGCACGCACGTGTTCCCTGCACACCCGTCCCCGCAGCCGGAAACTCCCCGGGATGGCAAACAGCCCGGCAGATGTGCCCGGGATTAGCTCCCACACGCAGCACGCACGCACACCACGAGCCCCTGGGGTACGGGGGGTCCCCTGGGCATCGCTGCGCCCGTCCCCGTCGCGCTCCGGAGCTGGCCACCCGCTGTCCCCAGCGGCCACCCCCGGGGGTGTGGAGCTCCTCCACTGTGCTCCTGGGGACCACGCTCAGCCCCTCATCCAGGACATGCCCTGCCTGAGTTTGGGGGCAGGCTGTCCCCATTGCTGCGGGGACGCTCGGTCCCCCCCCGGCCCCGCCAGCCTTGCCGGGTCCCCACGCTGCCGCAGGGAGCCGTGGCCTCACCTGCCTGCTCCCCGCTGTTCCCATGGGGATTAATCCCACCTGAAGGTCAGGGAGGCTCCGCCAGCTGCTCACCTCCTGCCTGTGGATTACAGCCTGGCTGCGAGCAGGTGGCAAGTGCTGCGTCCCCGGGCCAGCCCGGCCCCGATGCGGGGCTGACAGCGTTTCAAAACCCAGCCGTGCTGCTCCAAAAGGGGCCCCGGTGAAGGGTCCCTCGCAGCCCTAGGGGTCCCCTCACGCCCATCCCACCCTGCCAGGCACCAGGGCAGAGGAACCGGTGGCTGGTCCTGGGATCCTGATTCCGACCTGAAATGGAGCCCGCTGGTGCCAGCCTCCTGCCTGTTACCCCAAATGTCCCCAGCCTGTCCCCCCCAGGGCACCCCCTACCTACAGCGTCCTGGAGGGAGGTGCTGGTCCCCTTCACAGCACCCAGCCCAGCACAGAGGGCCGGGGGCAGGATGCTCCGAGGGAGCACATCCAGCCTGCCCTCAGCCCCGCCTGCAGGTGCATCGCATCGTGTTTGGAGGGGCTCCGTGGGGTAAGCATGGATCCCACGTCCCAGCTTCCCCTACAGCACCAGGGGGTTGTCGTGGGGGTGCCAGCTGCAAGGATTTGGGTTTCTTTGAGTTGTCTTTAGGTTTTCCTCCTTCCCATCTCCCTCAGACCCAGGAGGTGCCAGGTCAGCCCGTGCCTGGCCAAGGTCCTGCCCGACCTTGTGCTCGTCTGCTCTCCTGAGCTGCAGGTGTCTGGGGACAGCCAGGGTGTCCCCCAAAAAGCCGTGCAGCACCTCCGGAGCTGGCCGTGCTGCAGTGATGGGCTGGGGACTGCTGGGGAGGAGAGGGTGAGGCTCACTCCTGGATTTACACCCACTGAACGGACAGAGGGTGCCCTAGAGAGCTGCAGGAAGGAGGCAGGGCACCAGCAAAGCTGTCAGCCTTTTTTCTTTTTTTTTTTTTTTTTGTCCCAAGCCAGGCTGACGCTCATCCAGGCAGCGGGATGAGAGCCTGGCAGCCGCAGCTCCCCTCCTCCAGCAGCTATTAGGAGGCAGCGCAGGCGGGGGCCGAGCCAGGCGCCGCGGTGAGGACAGAACATCCTGCCTTGGGGCTCCCCGGCACGGCACAACAGCTGGGACAGGAGCCCCAGCACGCCGCTCAGCACCTCGTCCCCAGGCAGGCTGCCTGCCCTGCACCTTCAGTCCTTAACCCCTTTGCTCATAGGGGTTCGCAGCCCTTTCCTGGGGTCCCGTTGACCGGTGGGTGCAGGGGGGAGGATGCCATGCTTGTGCCACCCTGTGTCTGATGCTCCCCACGGCCAGGAGCAGGCTGGGGGCAGATCCGTGCCTGGGACCCACCTCTCCCCTCCACCCCACCTGCCAAACAGCCAGGGGTTTGTCCCAGCTGGGCTCCACGGAGGTGAGTGGTGGAGGGGATGTGTGGGACAGCCCCAGTGCCTGGGGAAGGTATCTGAGGCTACAGCCCTGCCATGGGGAGCGCAGGACCCCAGCTGGGACAGTCCCCGCTGCTCCGTGCCCCAGTCCCTGCCTTGCCCACTAACAGGCTGGGGAGAACGAGGGGTGCTCAGCAACACCCCCACCTCCCAGATTAGGCCAGCCCTGGGGACACAAGCAGCTTCGGTCTCCTTAGCCCAGACCTTGCAAGCTGGCTGGGTACCCACAGTGGTGCCAGCACAGGGACATGGTGACCTTGCTGGGGCAGGGAGCCCCTGTTCACCCCAGCATCTCCGCCAGGCATGGCAGAGCCATGGTGAACAGGCTGGGGAGAGGCGGGCTGTTAGGGGGCGTCAGCCCCTGGTTCCCATTGTGCTTGTCCCCACACATCCCCAGTGGCACTGGGTGCAGTGGCAGGTCCCCGGGTTGTCCCCTCCGTGTGGCACTGGGGTGCAGAGGGCAGCCGGCTGCCTTTACCACATCCTGGGATGGCACAAAACATCCGGGCTGGGCAGGACACGCAGCTCACCAGGAAGAGCACACACCTCTCCTGGCACCCACACGCAGCCCTGCACACGACGCACACGCACCGGCACACGGAGCAGCGAGCACGGCGAGGGCATCGCCAGCTCCACGTGGTTCGCCCAGCGAGGGCGCACACGCACGCACAGAGCCGTGCACACACTCGCAGCTGTATGCAAACGCGCACACACACACACACGCACGCGCACCTGCATGCAAACACACCTCTATGCAAATGCACGCTGGGGCACACGTGCCTCCTCAGCGCTCCTCCTGTGCCCTGCTCTCCCTATGCAAATCCTCCCGCGCCATGCAAACCCCCAGCCCGGGGCCCCGGGAGCCCAGTGGGATGCAAATGGCCATTTTTGGGCTGGTGGGGTGGGGGGACAGTGTGTGGTGTCACCACATCCCCTGCGCCTTGTCACCTGCCAGCATGGCACAGCCTTGGCACTGCTGCCACCGGCTCTGGCACGGGAGCTGGGGATGGTGCGTGAGGAAGGGGAGCTGGGGGCAATCTGTGGTGCTGGTGCTTGCAGGTGTCCCCTTTTCCTACTGGGACACTGGGTCTGGCTCCAGCCGCTACCAGGATAGCCAGAAAAGCCAAAGAGGCTTTTTTGGGGGCACCTGGACTAGCCACAGGGTGCCCCGTATGGTCTCTAACGGACTCGGGCTGTGCTAGGGCACCACGCAGCCCCACAGAGCCCAGAGTCACCGAGGGCGGGCGAGGCGGCAGGGCAGCACCTCCCGTGCCCCGCTGCAGCAGATAGCGTCTGTGCCGGGCCGTGCCCCCACGGGGACGCACGTGCGGCAGCTGGAGCAGCGCGGGCGGCGGGGTCTGGCTTTGCTCAGCGCTGCTAATCGTGCTCCGTTTGATCCTGGGGCAGCTGCAGGGGTTTGTGCGTACCGGGGCGTGTGTTGTGCTTTCTCAGCTTTTCAACTTTGCCAGGCCTGGTGGCAGGAGACAGAGCCCAGAGACGCGGCCCGGAGCAGCCCGTGGCCGCAGGGCCGTGATGGGCAGCCTCTGGGCAGTGTCAGCACGCCGTGTGCTGGCTGTCCCCGGGCTGGGACGGGCGCTTGGCTACCGAGAGACAGGGGGCTCCTCGCCCCGTGCTTTTGATGCTTTCCCCCACCACCAGCTGGAGATGCTCCAAGCATCTGCTCAGCGACGTGCCTGATCTCCATCCCTTGCAGAGGCACCCCAGGATGGAGCGGGGCTGTCCTGCTCTGGGGCAGGGGCTGCTGAGCCTCATCCTGTGCAGGGACCAGGTGGGGATGGGGGAAAGCAGCAGGAATCACCTCGTCCCACAGCACACAAGGCTCAGCCTTCGTGGTGTTTGCCAGTGCTGCAGGCAGGGCTCAGGACCCACCGGTAGGCTCAGAGCATCCCTGAGCACAGCTGGGTCCTACACCAAAAAAGAAGCACGAGTGCCTGCGGGGAGTGCCTGGGAGCAGCGCCCGGAGGGCAGGGCAGGAGCTGCTCAGGGCTCTCAGGAAAAACGCAGAGAGCCAGGCATGGCCAGGCACAGAGGCACGGTGCGCATCCTGGGCTGATCCGTCGCTGTCCCAGCTCTCCGGGACTCCCCGCTAGCTCCACAGGGCAAGGAGCAGCCCTGGGCTCTGTGCTGGCCAGGGAGGGGAGCAGAAGTCCAGGTCAAGCCCTACAGCGTGCTTTGAGCGTGGGGTAGGCACTGAGCAGGCTGATCTGGAGGAGCCCCCCGCAGCTTGCCAGATCCCCCCCAGACCCTTCCGTAGCAGCGTGGGCAGCAGCAGGACCACGTGCCTGGCCCGGCCAGCCCAGCGCACAGGCAGGGAAAGGATGCGACCCCCCCCCAGTCCTCTGCCCTGCTCTTGCTCTCCCTCCCCTGTGGCTCCCTCGGTGCCAGCAGACCGTTGAGACCTACCTGGAGCTGTGCCCTGCTGCTGGCGGGCGCACGGCCAGGCTGCTGCCGGCAGGTGGGACGCGTGTGCCTAGCGTGTCACGGGTGGGTGGCTTTCCTCCCGTGCCCTGGGCACACCTAGCGTGTGTCCCCCGTGTCACTGCCTGCGGTGCCGAGTGTCACCACTGCCACGTGTGCAAACGGCACGCGGGTCCCGCGTCCTGCGTGCACGCCCCGTGGCGTTCACACGTGCTGCACGCACAGTGTCTTCTGCAGGCACTGCCTGCTGAGAGCTTCGCGCCCGTGCCGCCCTGCGCCCGTGTGTGTGGGTGAAGGCTGCGTGCTGCGTGCGTGTCCCACGGGCTGTATTCTCACGGGGGTCGCACCTGCTGCAAACCAGCCCGCGCGTCCCGCACGGGTGTGCACGCTCTGCGTGGGCTGCGAGCCGCGTGGCGCACGGGACGTGCCGCCCCGGCATGGCGCGGGTGCTTGCAGACGGGCTGGACCTGCCTAACGCGAGCCGAACGAACAAAACGTTCAGGTCAGGTCTTGCACGTGGGGCTCGACGCCAGGCAAGTGCAGAAGTCTCTCCAGGCTTGGACCGTGCGGGCTGGGGGTGCTGCCGGGAGCCCCTTCCCCGTCCCGCATCCCCAGCTGGGTGCCGATGTCCTCGCCGCAGCCGCTGCCCCGAGCCAGCTCCGGCGGGGTAAAGTCCGGAAGGTTGGATGCTCGACACCTGCTGCCTGGGAAAGCCAAACAGAGCAGGGGCGGGTTAAACTGGCACCGCGGGGTGGGGAGGGACTGTGGAAAAAAAAGAAAAAAGAAAAAAAAAAAAAAGAGGGAAGGAAGGAAGAAAGAATGGAGGAAAGTAAATGGAGGAGGGGAACAGAAAGGAACGGAAAATACAGGTGAGAGAGAAGAGGCAAGTTAAGGGAAGGGGACAGCCGGGACGGCATCCCCTGAGCCCGTCCCCTTCCCGCCGGGGGGTTCCTCTGGGCTCCCAGTGCTCGCCCCCGGGGTGTCCCCAGCGGGACCCCCGTGCCCAGCTCCCTGCTCCCGGCCGGGCGGGCAGGACCCCGGCCCAGGCGTGCCGGGCTGCAGCACCTCACCTGGCTCCGGTGACACGCTGGCAGCTCGCAGGTGAGCGGCTTCGCCTTCCCCCTCCGGCTCACGAGCAGAAAATGAGGGTGACGCCGGCTGGATGGGGCTTTTATAGCCCTGATAAAAATAGCGCTGGCTGGCCGGCGGTCGGGGGGCCGGAGAGATGTGACTGAGCAGAGACAGGCGAGAGGGCTGGGCTGCCCGCCGCGAGCCTTCTCCCCAGCACACCTGTCACGGCTCTGTGTTTGCTCAGAGCAAATATTGACCCAGGGAAGGCAGGCTGGGCAAGGGAGGCGATTAGCCCACCTAGATTAGAGGCAGAGCAGGTCTCTATGCAAACTCTCCAGGGCTGCCTTTGTTAATGGGAGCCTGATGGGCTGATAGGAGCCAGGAGCCTGGGTGCTGGGGCGGGCGGTGGGGAGGAGGAGGAGGTGGGGGGGGGGAGAGGAGGAGACATTCATTAACCTGCACTGGAACAACACCAGCTGTCACTTTTCCACCCACCTGCCCGGCTCACTTTGCAGCCCGGGGTGAGGGGAGAGCAGGCCGGCGGAGCAGGGGGGCCGGGGGAGGCAGGTGCGGGGTGCCCCGCCTGGGAGCTGCTCTTTGCTGCACTTCGGGCTGCCGAAAGGTGAGGGAGCAGCGAGGTCCTGGGGCAGGAAAGCAAAGCCGCTGCCTCCCCTGAGCAGCCTGGTTGATGGCGAGGACCCCCTGGTGCCCACCCCAGGCCCCTTGCTCGTGCTGAAGGCACCTCGGGCACACCAGGGCGATGCTCGCTTCGCTCCCAGGAGCCCCCGGCCCCCTGATTTGGGCAGCAGGGCAGAGCTCGATGGAACACCTCTGCTCGCTCTCGGGGAGCGTTCCCAGCGCAGCCCCATCGGCCGGCAGCCAGCTCGCCCGGCGCAGCGGTGAGAACAGGACGTGTCTCGCTCCGTGCGCCTCGCCTCGCCTCGGGGTCACCTCAGCCCCGAGCTGCTCCAGCCTGCGCAGCCACCGGGCAGGGAAACGTGGGCTGAGACCCCATGCTGGCTCTCCGGGGAGCATGCAGAGCCCGTGGGGGCCAGAAATAAGCTATGAATACTCCTCAGCCCTGCCAGTCCTCGGCAGGAGCCGGGATATCTCTCCGGGTGCCTCTGGCACCCGCAGCTCCCTGGATAACAGAGCATGAAGCGCGACTGCGGTGGCAGGAGAAGCTCCTTTGTGCGAGTGCACTGGTGTGTTTGTTTGTGTTTTTGGGAGTGTTTGCAGGTGGGGAAGGGCGTTACACTGCTTTAACCCCCACGGTAGACACCTGCAGGTATCCTGGCTCCCGGGAGCGCATTAGAACCTGCTGCTGTCACCCCTTCCAGACCGAGAGCGTGCTCGCGGGTCGCAGTAAATGGATTCCCACGTGTAAGTGGATCGTGGCGGATCCTTATCAGCCACTGCCACCCAGCTCTTCCTCCTTGGAGACTCATCCCTGGCAGAGTCGGGATTTTGAGAGGTGGGCTCCATCCCTCCTGCCTGCTGCCGTCTCTGGGGCGGGGGTCCCGCAGGCTGCCCACCCAGCCCAGGCACAGCAAGGAGCTGGGGGGATGCTGGCATTGGCCACCCTTACCCTCTTTTCCAGTTTTGCCAGTGAAAGAAACTGCCTCCGTGTGCTCTTCCCCGGCAGCACCAGGGACCGAGCCCCTGCGCACGCACCCAGCGGGGCTGGCCCTGGTGCAGGCAGGCTCAGCCTCCTCTCACACCAGCCGCGGGTTTGTGCTGCCCCACGAGGAACGACTGGCTCACGTCAGCACCTCTTGGGTCCGTCAGAGGCCACCTGCAGCATCCTGACCTGAAAAAGTCACCGCTCCCAAGTACCAAAGCACCACGGCTGAGCCAGCCAAGCCCGGCACCTCGGGCACGGCAGAGCAGAGGTGAGGGGTCTCTGCCCGGCTCTGCCAAGGGGCTGGGGAAGCTCACCGTCGTGGCTTTGCTCTCCAGACATCGCCGTGGCCGTGCAGATGCCGCGGGCTGCTCGGGGCAGGAGCAGTCCTACCTAACGCTCAGTACGGGAGGAGAAGGGGCTGAAGCCAGCCGGGTCCCGGGGGCTGTCCCCCGGCACTGTCCCCATTCCCAGGTGGAGACGGGGTCACACCGGGTGGGTCTTGGTGGGGGATTCAGGCTTCCCCCCGCAGTGGGACAGCAGAGCCCTGCAGACACCCTGGCAGGGAAGACCAAGAGCAGCTTTGTTCCCTTCCCTTTATCTCCCGGACAATGGCACGATTCAGCAGGTGTTAAATGTTTTAATGGGATTCTGGATAGCTTCTGTTGCCCACCTGCCCCAAGGCCATTTCACCCCCCCCCTTAGGAGTCAGGACCAACAGCCAAGAAGAAAAGGCCTGTTGTGTGTTGCATTAACTGCCTGGTGACTGAGGCTGCTGATAACCAGCGCAGGAGGAGGGGAGCCCTCTGCTCGCCAAGCTCGCCCTCAGCCACCCTCCTTCCGCAGGCACCAGCCCCAGCATCCCCGCCACAAGGAACCTCACGCCGCTTCATGGCCCAGTGCTGAGGCAGCAGCAGGGGAGCACTGGAGGGATTTGTGGCCCCCGGGTGAGCTCTGCCCAGCCAGCCCGAACACACGAGGCTGTGCGCACGCACGTGTGTGTCCTCCAAAATCGTCTGGGGGGGGGCTGTTCTCAGCTTGAGAGGAAAGAGGACTTTCCCAACCCCAGAAAGGGGCTGTTCCCAGCGTATTTGTAAATAGGGTGAGGAGAAAAGGAGAAAAGTGTGTGACGGGTGCACGCCGAGTGGTTCTGGTTGACAGGAACCAGACGAGACCTAGAGCAGAGGTGGCACACAACCACCTCACAGCGGCTGCAAAGGGCTGAGGGAGGAGAGCTGTCTCTCACAGCTCGGTAGGTAGCTCCCAGGCCTCTTGTTCCCTGACTCACCCGCTGCTGAAGACACTGTCTCAGGGCCCTCGTACTGCTCCAGCTGCCAAGTGCAGTGCTACCTCTCTTTCGTCCAGGTCGTATTCAGCATGGGAGAACAAGGAAAGGGATGGGGGGGGGAACACACAGTGTTCCCCACATCAACCTATCTGTCCTGCGAGGCAGAGGAGGGAACGGTGCAGACAGGAGGGCACCATCATGCAGCCAGCCTGAGGATGGGCAAACTCATTCACCTCGTTTCCACTGCTCCAGGCTGCCCCTGGGCTCCTGCTGGATGCCACCTGCTTTAGGAGGATGGCGAGGCTCCTGCCCCTGCCCACATTACCCGTTTTGGGATGCCGGTCGTGCTGAGAAAATCCTAGTGAGGAGCCAGGACCAGGCAGATTCACCCCAAGTGGACCAAACAGCCAGGCTGGGCTGCTGCTGCCTTGAGCTGCCGTGGGAGATCTGGCACCCAGCGTGCTGGGAAGGGAGGAAAGGGTCTGCAGCACGCCTGGTGAGAAGGATCCAGGAGCCACGTGGAGCCCCCGGGGCTGAGCTCAGGAGCTGGCAGTGCCTCTGCTGTATCTGCAGCAAGAGGAACAGCTCAGCCCTGGGGCTCAGAAACGGTTCCGCACGCAGGGCTCCTGCGCCGAGCAGAGCTCTGCGAGAGCAGCGGCACCCCCGGGCGCAGCAGGCACCTGCCCTCTGCCAAGCAGGGCAAAAGCAGCCCGCGGTGCGTGGTTTTCCTGCGGGCTGCACGGGGAGAAGGCGCAGACGTGGCCCTGGGAAGGCAGGGCAGGAGGGCTCGGAGAGGGATGCCAGCAGGGTGCCTGGGCGCAGCAGAGCCCGCCGGGGCTGCGGAAGGGGGGAGATGCCCCAGGGCCACCCCCGGTGCCTGGCACGGGCAGCCCGCAGCCTGCGGCCTTCGCGGGGAGCAGCGGGCAGAGCCCACAGCTCGGTGCTGGCACCGGGGCTTTCTCAGAACTCACACTGCCACCTCCCGGCTGTGACAAACCCCGCTCCTTCCCCAAGCGAGACCTTGCAGTTTTAAGAGGGGAGAGCTGGTCCAGGGCGCTACCAAGCCCAGAGGCACTGACCACGCTACATTACGCATCAGTATCTGTGTCCCCAGAGGCCAGGCTCCTTTTATTGGGCTGCCAAGCCTGCTAGAAGCTGCGCGCACGGGCTGGGTTGCTGTATATGGGACCCGCAGAGCAGCCACAGGAGCAAGGAGGGGAGGAGGATTCAGCCCCTGCTCCCTGCTGGGGGGCAGCGGGGGCTCAGCACCTCGGTGCCCAGCTGTTAGTCCTTCCTCAACGATATTCCAAAGCAGGCTCCACTCCTCTCCCAGCTGGCACAGACTGAGGGCACCGGGAGCAGTCACAGGGGCTGTCCGTATGCTCCCACCGCGCAGTGAGGTCCTTCTCTGATGATGTGGCCAGCCACGGGAAGAAGAGATCTCGTGAACTCTGCTGTGGAGCTGCTGGAGGATTCAAGCTGGAGCTGAGGACGCAGGCAGGACATATGTCCTTGGAGGTGGCCAGCAGGCTGAGTTCAAGTCGTGGTGCGGGAGGGTCAGAGTTGCTCTGGACTTTACAGGGGTGGGATGAAGGGTGCAGGCACTAGGTATGCTTGCAGAGCTCAAGCAGCACGTTGTGTCACAGCTACGTTCTTGAGCTTTGGGGTGTTGGACTGGTGATTCTGAAGGAAAAGAGAGAGCCTTTGGAGTGGGGAGAGTGCAGGCTGCTGCTGCCTCCCCCCAGACAGCCATCCCTCCCCAGGGGATCACAGGGAACATCCACCCTCCTTCTGGACAAGACTTCTGCAGCTCTGGAGATGACACCTCCATTCAACAACCCTCCCTTGATGCCCTCTCCCTGTACTTATCCCCAGGCCGGGACAAATCCTCATTCTTTGCCCTCGGTCCCAAATCTGCTTCCCCACCTGTGTTCACTCCCTCAACCCAACCAGATCCCACCCCATCCCAGACCAGGGCAGCTTTGCCCCCTTTCTGCTGCCAGAGGATGTGCTGCCTGTTCCTTGAGCACACTCCCAAGAAAGCCTCCTTGTGCTGGGCTCCCCAACCTGACACGGGCTGTGCCTCAACCTGACACATTAAGGCCAGTTCCTGGCCCCCAGCACAGAACAGATACGCTCTGCTACCTTCGGAAAGGGCTGGGGGGCAGAGCGATGACCCTGGGCCGGGCTGTCAGCACCACCTCCCCACGGCTGGCTTCAATCAGGATGTTCTGCAGAGTGTTCTCCAGCACCAGCTCCACCAGGGTCCCAAAGGCTGGATGCCTGGAGGGACAAGAGTACAGGCAGAGGATGGTTATCAGGAAGCCGATAAGGAAGGCTGCTTGCTGTGGCTCCCCCCAGGCACAGCAGAAGAGCGCACGCTGCTTCCTGCATGCTGAGGCCAATGAACCAAAGCCTTGAGCAATCGGGTGCTGACCCTTCTCCCAGGACTGCCACCAGCTGGCACCCAGCCCTGACCTTGGTCAGAGCAGGGTAACAGCGGTTTTACTGTTTTTTTCCCTCCAAGCTGTGTTGTAGTTAGCATTTGTGGATGTGCTCGTGGCCTGTAGCAGCGTGCCAGGGTGTAGCCACAGTAAATATGATGTGATGAAATACTGTAGTAAAAATGAAAGGCGAGGTAAGCACACACTGCCTTCTGACGTCCAACGTAGCCAGAAGCATCCAGGTGTAAAGCAGATGTCACCCAGCATCAGCATCCTGGTGCTGCCCAGTGCTCAGCGCCAGGACGCAGCAATCCTGCACTCTTCACAGACTGCACTTTGGGAGGGGGTGGGAGGGTGGGCTAGCGTGGGCTTCCCCACAGAGCACACAGAGCACCCCAGAAATGCTACAGGGAAGATGGAGAAATGGGTTTCTGGCCAGGCAGTGCAACTTAAATCTCTTCTGTGTGAGTTCTTCCTCACCTGCTCAGCATCTCCTTCTGCTCCCTCAACTGCTCGTGGTGAAAAACCTCACTCAGCCTCTCCCAAGACTCCAGAAATTCCTTGTTGGGGAAAGATTCTTGCTTCATTTCTTCTCTCTCTCCATTCTCCTCAGTGTAAAGATCTGGGGAAGGAGAGCCCCTGGATGGGACCGTGGTGCACTGTCCCCCGTCTTGTGTCTCTACTGTTGCTTTACAACGGAACTGGGAGAAATAGGGGATGGGTTCATCCAAACTTCTCTTCACTGCGTCTTGGAACTGGGTGTTCTCCAAGAGGCCACTGGGAGGAAGAAAATAAGGGGTGAGTCCCAGAAAATCAGTTATCTGAGTGACCCCAGGGGATCATTACAAGTAAGAACAAGTCAGAGGGAAAACCTTGGCTGATATCAATGGCTTGAGCTAAAGAAACTACCGTTGCTTCCCCAGTATTTTTTCCCCTGCCTTTGGCTGTCACACCAGGACTCCCGAGCTCGTAGACCCCAGGGCAGCTTTAGGCAAGCTGCGTCCCCTATTTTGGAGCAGCATCGGTGCACAGATCCCGTGGGATTAGCGGGTGGCTGCCCGTGCTGCACACACACACCTGGAGGACAGCGGCTCCAAACAGGGTGAGTGTGAAGGGACACGCACCTGAGGACACCTGTGAGCATGTCAGTCACTATCTGCAGCTCCTGTTTGGAGGCAGTGGCCAGGGATAGCCATTTGGGGTCCATCTCCATCCTGTCGCTGACCTTACTCCCATCCACAGGCTTGGTCTCCAGCGGTAGGTGGCTGAAGGGGCTGGGAAAGAGGGATTTGTTCCATCAGTGGTTCTGCTGCTGAACTGAGCTCCTGCAGCCCTGCAGCCTCCTGGCTGAACAGCAGCACCGCAGGCAAGCTGGGAGCTGTGCAGGGTGCTGGGGGAGGCGTGAGAGCTGCTACACGTGACAGCAGCAAGGACACACACAGAAGAGGAGGACTAAGCTCTGACAGTATCTCCCGATGGGCTGCCTCTCTTCCCAGCACCCCAAAGAGTGGCTCCTGGCTCACATTAGTGTCAACAAGTGCCTGCGGCATCCCATAGAGGCTTTCCCAAGCCCAGTGGTTTCCAAGGTGTACATGTTGTTAAATACTCCTGCCCTTCCCATGCATGGCACCTCTGACAATGATTTAAGCCTGGGCTTTGTCCCATAATATCAGGGTCTTGATACTGGGGTGCATAAGTATCGGGACCTGGACCGCACCAGGCTATTCTATCAAGAGAGGGAGAGAAACAGGCCACGTCAGCTAATATCAGGGAAAGCAAAGCCCCTCCTGCCGATACTGAGGCACTAGAGAGGAGCAGAGCAGAGCTCCAGCTTCAGTGGGTATCAGGTCAGGGGCAGCCCTGGCTCAGATGAAGATGCCAAGCTAAAAGGACAGATCTCTTACCGGGGCAAGAAGTACTTGGGGAACTCTGAGGGGAAGTTCTTGAAGAAGTCCTCAGTAGAGTGGGACCTGGCTGTCACAGCGAGGTGTAAAAGGATGGGCTTGGGAGGCTCTGGTTTGACCCACACCCGGCTGGCTTCTTTGTCCAGCAACAGCCTCCTCTCCAAGTGTCCAGCAGGGAGATTGGGCACAGGGTGGTTTTTAATAGGGGGCAGCGTCTGTTGGAGAGAAAAATGGCAGGCCCTCTGTTGCTCCTCTAGCCACAGGTAGGCTGGGGTATGTGTGAGCGCTGGCGTGAGAACTGGAAAGCCCAGAAGCCACCAGATGCTGTTCAGGAGACAGCATCCGAACGGACTTGGCACTGCAGTAGCCCGATCAGGCACAAAGAGCCACGCTGGGAACCATGCCTGCCCCCTCCTTGCTGCCCAGAGCACCAGCCCCAAGCACCAGCAGGGCTTTGGGTATCTCCCCTGGGCCCTCAGGGCTGTTGCACTCCAGCCCTTTCACCCCCAGCGCGAAACCACCCCCCCTGCCCATATGCACCTTTTCTGCTCATTTGAAATCTTTCCACTTTTCTCCAGTCATGGCTGCATGCTTCCAGTTTCCCTTCCCATTCACCCCAGATGGAAAGTTACTGCCCACGGGACACAGCCTGATTCTTCTGGCTCCTCCAAACAGTCTGTGTCCCAAAGCCTTGAAGCTACAAACCCTGCCGTGCTCTCTGCGCAGGCTCCCACGCTGTGAGATCCAGCATCTGCCTCTTTTCTAAAGCAGTCAGTTTGATTCCACTGGGGGTGAGACAGGCCTGACTTACCTTGTATTTCCTGACCGCAGCTGAGGGCTCAGGGAGATTTTCTGTCTCAGCAGAATCTGATGATCTCTTAAAAAAAATAAGAAAAAAGAATAAATGGAGAAGTCACAGTGTAGGGAAAGATTAGGAGCAGAACAAGTCTTGAGGATTTCTTGAGGATTTGGTTTTGCTTTGCCCTAGCTGAAACCCAATGATCTATCTCATCCTCCCATTTTTCACTGTGCCCCATTCTTAATGGTAGTTACACGCTTCACTACAGTGTTTATCCACGTTTAAAAATCCAACCATCAGTTTCCAGAGCCACTGGCTTTGTTTTCCCTAAGGCTTCTCATGCCCTTCCAAATTTCAGATGATCATTAGCAAATTCAGAGTTTGTAAGGTGATTAGAAAAAATCATTTTTAATTTCAAGTTCCACATCTGCCATCCCCTCTCTCAACATTAAAGAGAATGCAAGAGGATTCGTGGCTAGAAGTCAAAATCACATTTTCCACTGTCCGCAGACCAGCTATGAGAACCTGAGTAGATCAGAGCCCTACGTCCTCTCGCCTGGATTTTCTTCAGGAATGTTTCTTGTTGACACCTGGCTGCTGTTTCTGAGCTGCTGTAAAATTCTGGCAGCACTTACCCCTGCAGGTGACTTCGGCTTCTTCTCAGTCCTGAGGTCCTTCTCCGTGATGGTGAACTCCACAGCCTGCCGTTCCCTCTCCCTTTCCCACTCCTGCAGGTCCCTCTCATACTGACGCAGGGACTCCTGGCTGTACACCTACGGGGCAAAGCATGACTGAGGCAGCAGGGCGAGAAAGGAGCTGCAAACAACAGAGCCTCTGGTTCAAGTTCCTGCCTGTTAGTCCTTCCTCCCTTCCTCCCCGTCATGTCCTCCAGTGGCAGGAAGGGGAGAGAGCAGTGCTATTGTAAGGCTTATACAGAGAAGACAGTCTTCTGCCAAAGGACACCTGAAAATTGGCCAGTGTACTGGCCAGAGGGACAGTGCTGCCAGTCTGGGCCCCCACCAGTCTCACAGAAGCAAGACTTGCTTTTCACTGATATTTAAGTGTCTGACTCCCACTGAAAGCCAGTTCTGTTCAAACGGTGACTTCTCGTATCTCCGTTCAACTCACAAAGCCCCAAGTTGCACAATTACACCTCACCTGGTGAGCCACACAGACAGAGGGGGACACAAAGCACCAGAAGAGAAGAAGCTCCGTTTCCTCAGCAAGGAGAAGCGCTGGCCAGCGTTACGGAGCTACGAAGGGTTCCTTCAGGTGGAAGCCAGCAGGCAGCTGACTGCTGGGGCCAGCTGTTTGGGAACTGCAGTGACCTGCCCAGGTGATGGGAATACACACGTTCCTCCCGGGTCTCACCTCACACACCACATCTACGCTGTACAAGGAAGGAATCCCTGAAGGCTGCAGCGTGATGAAGCAGGGGATGCTCTCTCCAGGCTGCATGACCCCCAGCTCTGGAGCAATCTGCAACACCTGGGGAAAAGAAAATCCACGGAAGATTTGTTTCTCTGTCCTGTGCCCTTGCTGCATGCCCTCTCCTTGCAGGAAATACAGAATGGTGAGATTTCTCTCCCTGTGCCCTTCTGAAAGGCAGGTGGCATGAGGGAGATGCAGCTGCTGTATTCAAGAAATGACTGTAGACTTTGCTGGTAGATGGAGTTCTGAGGCTCATCACATCCTTTAGCCTGAGGTTCACTTATCCTCACTGAAATCTTCAGACACCCTTTCTGAGTTCTTGTCTTTTTTCCTCCTATCCTACCCTTGCCTCCACTTTTCTCTGCCCTTTCCTTTCAACGGCTAGTACAAAATCCAGTTTCCAGGATGTTTTCTCAGTGTCTGGGTGAAAATGGAGAGGAAGTTCTTTTTGTGGCACAAGTGACCCACCCCCTGTCCCCCATGCAGAATAGAGGAGAAAGAAGGAACGACTCACCCCACTGTCTTTAACAGTGTTCGTCTTCCAGGTGAACGCAACAGCCTTGCTCTCTGAGATGTTGTTGAGAAAGACAAGCCGACACACTCTGGTGCAGTCTGGGATATTTCCGACGCAAATCTTGTGGTGTGATAAGGTGGCCGCCTGCAGGAAAGAGGGCGAAACCAGGGAGAGCAACAGTGAAGGAAGATGGCATACGGGGAAGGGCAGCCACACGTTCATCTTCAGGTTGTACAGCAAAGTCCAGAAAAAAAAAAAAAAATATTAGCTGGTCACCTTTACCATAACAACTGGAATGAGTGTCACGTTTCTCTCAATTTACTCTGGCTGCAATAACTCTTTGCAGCAAGAGGACAGCCCTGTTGCAGCGGGGGCGGACCAGCAGCACCCAGACTCTCTTTGCAGCACTCGTAGTCCAGGCCTTTTCCTCACTTCAGTTGGAAAAAGTGTGAGCTCTGTGCTTGGGCAAAATTCTCCTCAGCCTAGCCGTGAGTTCTGGGAAACTGCTCCCTATCTTACCCCGTTACTAGCATGCTGCTAGCCTGTCCCATTCTCCAGGCACAGAGCAAATTCATTACAGTGATCATTTTCTAAGCTAATGAAAACTCATGAAATTCATAAAAACTTAACGAAATGTTCGGAGACAGGTTTTTAATCACCTCTTTGCTTTTGCCAGCAATGCAAATCGCCCTGCAGGAAGTCAAAGAGCATACGTAGCAGTGGCTGGGCTCCGGGGAAAGTGCGCTAACGTCACACGGAACGAACCCCTTACCTGCCTGGTGTATGCCAGCGCCGGTGCTGTGTAACACTTACTGCACTGGGATCTGTGGCTGAGTTTAACAACAAACCATCCAGGCTGGCAGGACGGCTCTGCCCAGGCCAAACAAGCCAGCAGCAGGTCGGGCAAGCACATTCCTCAGGATGCACCCGAAGCAGTGACCCTCCTGCAGTCTGGGTGCAGGTGACGCATCGCTCAGTCTGGCTTTGGCTGTGAAGCTGAGGCAGCTGAGCCTTGGCGTGGCACGTCAGCAGTAGGACTTTTTCTTAATGCGTGAATGAATTGCCAAGGAAAAGGTTTTATATCTGCAGACAAGGAAGGTAGCTGCAATGGGGATAATCTTTAATGGAAATTTCAGAAAATGAACAAAGCCTAAAGCCTTTTTCGTTCTAATGGCAGCAGAATCAGCAAGTTGGAAAGAAGGCACCTTTCAGAACAACAGCCTTAGTCAATCAGGCTCTAGATGACCTGCTGGAAGGGAAATATCTTGCCCATCACATTGAAATGGACTCCTCTGCAATACAAGCTACTGCTAGATGGGGCCACTTGCATATTTCAGTCTTTTTCATGCATTTCTGGGCCGATCATATTGCTCATATCACCATACCTGGACTTACCTGCCCAGGCACAGTCAGTTTGGTAGAACCCAGAAGGACAGAAGGAGACAAGACTTCGCTGAATGTGGCGTTCTCTCCTGTGATATTCGGATCGTAGCCTACTCCCTGGAAGGTGATCAGAGCTGAATCACCCCCCAGGATGTGGATGGGAACTTCAACCTGCCTTGGACAGAATAAAAATATTAAGACCAGAGTCATATTTGGGAGAGATGTGCAAAAGGGCAGTGTACTTGCTAATGGACTGCCTCTATGTAAACCACATTCATGGGTGAAGAGAACTCCGTGTTTCTTTGCTCTTTTAGGCTTTGACCTCTCTGTTGGCCTTTCCTGCTTACCCAGGAAGGTCAGTCAAGCAGGCAAACAGCAACTTCTGTATGAGATGGGCAGAGACTCCCTTTCAGAACAAAAACTGGAGGGTGGGGTTTTTTTTTTCTGTTTTATTTCCTCTTTTATTTTCTTTTCTTTTTCTCTCATGCAACCACCATTAGTGGAGCTGTGCTCCAGCTCTGGCCATGCCTGCCTCCTGCAGCCTAGGTCAGCAGCCTTTGGAAAGGCTGTTTCCAGAGAGCTTTTTATACCCCTGTGGACACTATTAGATCCTTGAAAAATATGTGCTGGGATGACTCTGGTTGTGAAAGAAATGTGTCCTTTGGGAAGAAGAGACTTATGAGATGATCTGCTCTGTTTCTTGACCAGAGCAGTCACTTCTTTGCTCTTGGATTCTGCTTCTTGGAGGAATGAAGCCATCAATACAAGATTTAAAGAATTTTTGGCACAGGATAGCAGAAAGAAACCATTTCTGGCAGTCATGAGGAGGACCTTACCAAGTACGTTCTGGCTTCCAGTGGTGAGAAGATCCACTTAATCTGACCTGTTGTGCCAGGGGGGATTTCTCCTCTGGGAGTTAAGCAGACGAACACAGGATGCTGAAAATTGTCCTTCTGGATCTTCATGATGCTGTCCAGCTGAACCTCAAACATCACTGGCATGGAGCCACCATTATAGAGTTCATAAACCTGAAGGGAATCATAGTGCACTGCTTGTTACACCCTGCACAAGTTAAAGCAGTTAACACTTCCCCAGAGGACTCTGATAACCACGAATTAGCCAGCTTGTCTCCTAAGCATGAGGAGACCTCATAGTGTCAGGAGTTATCACCAGGACTCTAACGGGCGACTGTGCTGAAGGTTTATCACCACACAGGTACATTAATGACTACAGTGCCTCTCCATGTGTCACCCTGTGAATTCAGGCTAGGAGGAAATTAATACAAATTAGCTAAAGGGATCACTGCAAAGTGGATTACTTGAAATGCAGAAACCCTCTTGTTAAAGTGATCTTAATTCAGTTCAGACTTGTTCATTTTCCAGGTAAATTAGGCAGAACAGAATCAAAGCTACCTTTTCTTGCTAAATAAGCGTTTAAGGAAGTTCAATTAATTTACTAAGAAACTAATTACCATTCATTTCCAGAGTGCCTGGAGCAGCTAGACAAGCCTTCACCTAGATACAGCGCAAGAGAACAGGGGAAGAGCCCAACACACCTCACGTGCATTCTGGCTAGAGTAAATGCCAAGTCCTGTAGAACTGGAGATGATGAGCGGTACTTTCCCTACAAGCTCCTGGCACCAATTTCCAGGCTCTGTCTAGTACTAGGTGCAGAGTTTTGATGTGGTGCTTTCCTGTGGAGACCACTCTGTTTCCTGGGAAATGCTTTAGACAGTGCTGCTCCTTTGGACACAGTAACGTGCTAGCTCGTTCCCTCTGCCTGCTGCTGGGTTTGGCCCCAGGATGCTCACCTGTGTCGGGGGGTGGGAAGTCCCAATCGCAATGGGTGTGAAGAGGTGCTTAGTGGATGCAAAATGAACGTACAGCTGGTCCTGTTCCACCGTCACGCCTCTGAAGTTCAGCTACAGCAGGAAGAAACACAGTCACTTTCTCACAAAGCCTTGGCCCTGCCACTACCAACTACACAAGGACTCTGAAGGACTTGGCAAACTGAGAGCAACGCATTTACAGCTTGAAATTTGGTAATACCAGGACAGTGAGTCCTAAGACAGAGGCAAGGAGATGGAGAGCCTACTCAGCTGTTAGCTTTTCTCTGGGAGGTTGGCATCTTTTATCAGCAACATGGTACCCTTCTCCATTCTATATCAGGCACCAGCTTCAGTGCTTCTCCTTGCAAGTATGTAGTAGAAATTCTTCATGAATGAAAGTGTCTGTATGTGGTAGACTGTGCAGCTGTGACATCCAAACCCTTTGCCATAAAATCCTGAGCCAGAATTTTAGCTAAGTAATGACCCCCTCTTGGAAGGGACCATCTGGATGTCCTCACTCTGCAGAACATGCTACTCCAAGACTGTGTATAACAGGGTCCAAAGGCTGCAAGAAGATCCCAGCTGAATTTTAGGTGATCAAGTAATGATTAACAGTAACCTGTTAGCAGAGCAGCCACCCCATCAAGCAAAGCAGAGGGATTTGTAAGAGCTGTTTCATGGAAAGGCAGGGACACAGGATTCTGTATTTTGAGAAGACTGCGCACAGGCTAGAGATGAGTCATGGTGCATGATTTCCAGCAGGATCACCCCAAAGCACCCCGGAGCTGTCTGCTGCCTAGAGACAGAGGCTGCAAAGCAGTCACAGAGCTAATAATGTCTCTGCATGGATAAAGGGAGCTAACTCACTGCAGTTCACAATTAGCCAAGCCTAGGACATGCCTACTTTTCAAGCGCATACACAGAAGATGGAGAAGACATTTGTGATGCTGGGTGGATGCCTTGGACAGACACCTGAAGGATATACCATATCAGCTGTTTAAACAAGGCAGAGATTGCCGATTTCTTCAAAAGAACCGCTTCCAGTTCAACTCCATAAGCAAAGTGATGAGGGAGAGAGGACTAGAAATACAATACTAACAAAGTCCCACGTGGGATTTCATTCTTTCATCTTTTCAAAGCACTACATGAGTGTGCAGCTTCTAAGGGCCTCAGCAAGCCAGATACAGTGCAAATAAAAGAACAATAGCTGACACTTTCAAATTGCAAGGGAAAAAGGGTCAGGAACCTTCCCGAGCTTTGGGAGTGAAACACCCATTTGTACTACCTGTGTCAAAAGGCTGCCTTTGATTCCACCAGACCAAAACTGCTGAGGCAAAACTGTCATCAGTTTCCTTAGACACAGGATGTGACAATTAGGGGACTATTATTACAGGGAAACAAACGGAGAAATGTGAAGACCTGCTTCAATCAGTTCCCCTTCCAGAGAGCACAAACCTCACCCCACTGAAATGACTTAGAGCGTGAGAGGACAGGGATGCCAGAGCCCCCAGGGAGCAGAGCTGCCCGGAGAACACGTGCTGCATGTGACAGCGTCTCACTATACCTAATTAGCAGCTATGAAGTGCAAACAATTCCAGTTTATGGATCCTGTGTGCTAGGGGATTCTCCCTGAGATCCAGCCGTTCCCTCCAGCGAGTTCTGGGAACCAGCCTACAGCCACCTCGTCGTGCAACACCTGCAGCCAGCTGGGCCTTTCCTACTAAAAGTGCTGAGGGTGCAGACTGTGCCCAGCCAAACTGTCCCTGAGCTCTGAGAACAAGGGCACAGCTGCACTGTTACAGGCAGGCTAAGGAGATGAGGCAAAGGACAACCCACGAGAGCATTAGGCAGCTTGAGGCCCTGTTTCCCTCCTGGGCAAGAAACTGGGTGACAAACAAGTCCCACAGAAACTTCATCCTGCAGCCAGAAGAAATTGCTTGTGGGAAATCAGTTTGATTCCTTCGGAGCACCTATAAACCCAGTCACCACAGGACTGAAAGTAGGGGGGAAGCAGTGATGGGAACTCTTGAAGAAGCAGCGGACACTCTGCTGGGGAAGCAGAGTGGGAGGTTAAACTGCCCATACGTGTAAAGCCATCGCAGAGCTGAGTTTGGACCACCCCAAAAAAATGATGCATCATCCTGCAGCTGGCTACCATCACCGCTCTGAAGCCAGGCAATTTGGATTTTGACAGAATGACCAGACAATACCGTAGCCTGACAGTCTCCACCTCTGCTTATTGTTGCTATATCACCGTCCCAAAACTTAATTTTTGGGTTGTCATTACAGCATTTACTTCCCTTAAGATCAGCATATACTCTGCACGTTTCACTCAGTTCCCAGGTGAGGATTGGTACAACCCTGGCAAGTGAGCACCGTTATGGTGGTCTCCACCATCTCTTCATGCCATGGCTGGAAGGAGTGAAAGTACACTGTGTTTGGCCCTTCAGCTGCCCCCTCTTCCACTCCTACTTTCCGATATTAGTGCTTTGGTACTGGCACTGTGTTGCAACCACCTGCACTGCTCCAGGTCCCTGGATTGGCCTCTGCAGCTGCCACCGCCAGAGCTCCAGTGCACCCACGGGACTTTTAGCATCCCGTGCTTTTCCAGCCCCTTCTGCAGTGACAGCGTGAGGTAGGGTGGTGGCTTCTGGTAGCCACCAAAGCCACTGGCAATGCAGCCAGGGGAGGTGTGTGCCCTATAGGCTTCTGGTACTCCAAAGCCTAATCCCTCACTGGCCAGCTGGTGAAATGCTGGCTGCCACTCTCAGGATTGTGCCAGGCAGGCAGAGCACAGAGAGCCCGTCCAAGGGCTTTGAGAGAAGGCACAGTTAAGCCACTGTTTGAACAGCTTGGTCAAAGGGTTGGATTTTCAGCTGACAACGGTCCTGAAAGAAAAGAAAAATAAAAGAGATGTGTGAACACAATGGTCTCATAGGAAACTTCAGAGACAGACAGGAAGGCTCAGCCGGGCATGAGCTGTGCCCGGCAGAGCACAAGGTGACTTTGACTCTAACTGACAGTTTGAGAGAGGGAGAGAGAGAGGCAAATTAGTTCCAGGCCTGAGGAAATACCCAGGGAAAACACATAGCGGATCAGCTCGGGGATGCTTTAGCAAGCAGCGAAGCAGGAAAAATGAGTAGGAAGCGCCTCAGCTATTGGCAAGGAGAAAGAAGTGGGAGGACCAAGCAGGGATGCAGGAAGCACCTCCTGGGCCAGTGGGAGCAGCTGCCTCCATGCCTCCAGAGCTGGAGGATGCTCTGCCAGCCCTGTGCCAGCGCGTGTCCCCGGACGGCAGCCACTGCAGGTGGTACTTGTGGAGAAAAGCACCTTCCAAGGGGTCTTGAAGAGAGGAGAGAGCTGATGAGGTGGGGAGAATCAGGAAAACTTCATACGAGAGAAGCAGGATGGGCTGCACAGCTAAACTCTGGGATCACTGCACAGAAGAACTCACTGTGCAGCAGATGAAATGAGGGGAAGAAACAAAGAGATCCTGTCCGCGAGTTATACCTGAGTGTGGAAAACACACAGGGATGGTAAGACCCAGGAGGGCTGTTTTGGACTTCGTTTGGAGGAGGAAGCCGTTCTGTACTAACACCACCAACAGAATATACAGGTTAAGAATATATTAAAAAAAGATACATATATTATATGTATACTTATATACACATATACATATCCTCTTGCAACTTGTGCTCTGGGGAAACCAGCAGATGCTACATCCAAGGGCCGTTTTGCCAATGCACTGCCCCAGCACACTGTGCTGAAAGCACAGGCTTGTCAGGACGCTGTTTTTATGTCTCTGCTTGGCCCTGTGTTACTGCCTGGCCAGTGCAGCCTCCAGGGGAAGGCCAGAGCCTCCTTCCTGCCACCTAGCTTCTGGGAAAAATAATGGGTAATTCGGTCCCTACCTGCTGTTCTGCAAACAGAAGCAAGAGCTACCTGCTACCTTACCAGAATCTCATGGCCATAGGAAGCCTTCAGCAGGACAGGGAGGTGATCGGTGCCAATGAAATCATGTCTAGCAGCACGAGAAGAGGAGAAAGAGAAAAACCATTAGCCACCAACCTTGTGTCCATGGTGATAGAATCAGGGTCACACAGTACATTAGAGACAACTCATTTCCCTGCTAAAGAGTCACTGTTGCGTAAGGGCCGTAGAGAGAGGGAGCGGGACAGTTGTGCTTGGGTGGGAAAAAGTGATGCAATGTTGATTTTAGTCATACACCGATTTAGGAACCTGAGTTTCTAGGCCAAAGCCTTTAAAAATGGGCAAGTGGCACGTGAAGTGAAAGGATCTGGAATGGAAAAAGAGGGGATTCTGCTGTCCTGTCATGCGGGATGAGGCCCTGAAGTACAGATGGTTGCCATCACCTGTGTGAGAGCTGGACACATTCCTCCTGTCCTGGAAGAAGTTTCCCTGACTTTGGAGAAACAGTGAAGAGGTGGTTATCCTGAATTCTCATCTGGTGCAGCTCATGGGGGCTAAACTCAGCATCCTCTGCCCAGTGTTCCATGTCCATCTTCTGATCAGAAGGAAAGAGGAAGGCCCTAGGGATCCAGTCAGCAACAAGGACAGACAACTTGCCCAGGGCCATGGTCAGCGTGTTCAGTCCAGCCAGGCTTCCCCACCCAGACCCACCAACGAATTCACCCACTGCCCCACAACACAAGCTACACCAATAAATTCCACCCCGTTAATATTCAGACATCTCACGGCCCCTGTGAGCATTTCCATATCCCCAGAGAGACCCCGGAGAGGAGGCTGGGCTCCAGCAGGCACTGCTTACCACTCCACGGGCACCACACCCTTGTTCACCAGCAGGAGCACCACCAGGGTAGGCTCTGAGTCTACTGGGGCAGCCCCAAAGTTGAAATCCACCATGAAAGGAGTGTACACTGGAGGGATCAAGCACGTGCTGGTTACAGGAGAGAAAGAAAAGATTAAATTGAGACAGGAAGAAGAGCTGGCAGGGCAGGACAGGGGAAAGGGTCGTTCTACACCATTTGTCTTCCTTATAATTCTTCCCTGACTTTATGTTGTTGGCCATTTTTGGAGAAAGGATACTGGGTGTAAGGAATGCCTTTGGATTTTCTCCCATCTTTTATATATGACTAATGAGAGTGAATGATATACATGGAGGATCTGAGAGTCCTGCTTAGCTGAGGCCTCTTTTTAGCTCCCAATTGCAAGGAACACACTGACATACTGCAACAGGTCTGGTGGAGGACCACCAAGATGGTTGAGGACTGCAGCACATTACTTACAAGGAGTAACTAGAAACCTGCACTTGCTCAGCCTTATGAAGCAAAGGCTCAAGGAAGGCAACGGCATGAAGTTGCAACACAAGATATTCAAATTAGACATTAGGAAAAAACGTCCAGGAAAGCCCATCTTGGATTTGATGATCTTGAAGGTCTTTTCCAGCCTAAATGATTCTGGATGTGGTTTCTCCACCCTTGGAGATATTCAGCATTGAAATGGACAAGGCCCTGAGTGACCTGATGTAGTTATCCCTGTTTTGAACAAGAGGTTGGGCAAAGACTTCTAGAGATCCCTTGAAATTTAATTATTCTTTGTCTGTGCTGCTCCTCTCTAGGGACGGCAAGCAGAGAAGTGGAACTGCCTGCAGGGGCTAGAATAAAATAACAGAGTGCTATGCAGCAGTAAGCTGCCAAACAGGCCCACAGCCACAGCATCTACGTAGGGCTTGTGCTAGCAACTGAGAGCTCCTCATCTCACCTGTGCCTTGTAGGAACTCTGTACGTGAGCTCGCTGGGAGTTGGGTCTTGTTCCAAGTATTCATTCAATTTGTCCAAGGAGAAAAGCCTCCAGAGGTACAGCGTGCTGACACCGCTCGCACTCCCTGCTGAACAGACATCTGCGATGCAGAAGGCTGGGTAGACACCTGTTGCTTCTACGCGGCAGAGGGATTGTGGCTCTTCTTTCGTGCTTGCAAGATCCGGAGCTTGGGAGAGAAACACCACTAAGGGGCAGCTGTCCACGACAGCAGACTGGGTAGACATGCTACCCGGGCCAAAGAAAGCACAGAACTTGCACACAGTCTTTTCTTTGGCAGCTTTTGAAAACCTCTGAACCACCGACTTCCAGCCATAACTTAAATTCTGCTTTCAGAAATCACCTAAAGTCTATGAATATGGTCCTTGTCAACAGGGTACTTTCACAGTTTAGTTCTATGCAACTCCATACTTTTTTGGTTTAAGCCTACAGCCCAATCACTTTACCAAGCGCCCCTTGTTTGCACACTGGGAAGAAAACAAACAGACAAAAATATATATATATATATTTTTATGTTGTCTTCTCCATACCATCCATGTGGCATTGCCGTTTTTTATTCTCCAAGGTGAAAACTCCTTCTCCAACTACTCCCTGCTTGTACAGATACTGCTCCTCACCTCTGAATATCCCTGCTACCATTCTCCATGCCCTTCTAGTTCTAGTACATTCTGTCTCATACATGGACCAATCCAGACCTGTAAAAAGGACCCCTGCTACATAGGACTGGTTGCATGAAGCTCTCAGAATATATTTCAGGATACATCATAGGAAGCCATGGTTATGCAGAGGAGCACAGAATCTTGTGAGCACAGCAGCAGGGAAGTTATAGCTTTCCCTGTTTCTGTGCCTTGTGGCTCAATCATATCATATCTAATCTAATCTAATCTAATCATATCTAATCTCAAAAGGTGAAGCAAAAGGGAAACAGCATGCAGGATCTGACAAATTGCTCAGCACAGGGATTTCTGCATGTTGGGCTTGTGTTGCAGCATGTGTTGCAGCACATTGGAAACTGTGCTGCACAGCCTGTCTACAGCCTGTGCTGCCAAGCACAGTCTGCTTGGCTGGGAGGGAGTGAATTTCTCCCCCTTCCCCAAAACGCCCATCTCTTACCTGTGGGGGTGCAAATATTATATTTGATTGACCAGGTGTAATGCAGCCGACGGGCTGGCCTGACCGATACTCTCACAAAAGCTTTTGACCTCGCAGGGATCGTCCCTCCGGAGGGTTCCAGCTCTAAAGCTGTGGGAGAAAAGAGGTGGCGTGAGCTCTTGGTACCGCTGGTGTCTCTTACACCACACATGCATTCAGCACAGCTCCCCAAGCAGCCAAAGTGCAGAGAACCTTCCCAGAGGAGGCCCTCTGGAAAGGCAGCTGAAGGTTGGACTCCACCATTTCTTCTGGGAAGCCGCTTTGTTTAACTCCCTTCTCTGCTGGGAAATCACAACTTATTTCAAGGTCTCAGTTGGTCTAACTTCAATCGCCAGGCTCTGAGGTTTGCTTTTTCCAGCAAGATAGAAGAGTCACCTGTAGCAAATCCCTAAACAAAGCAGCAGATGCTTCTCAATCACTGAGGGACCTGTTCCTTCAGTAAACATAAGAAGATGTAAACCACACTCAGGGTGAGTGACAGTGCACACCCTGCCTGCATTATTTCCAGAACCGCCCTCTGCCCTCCTGTGCACCTCCGTGCAGAAGCACCTTCACATCCTTTGCGCAGTGCAAGCACCAGCACCTGCCATCTTACCAGGGCTGCGCTAGGTGGCATAGCTCCCTCTGACTTCTGACTGATGTGCCTGGTCTCCACATCCCAGCGTCTGGGTAGCCTCCTTCCCACTGGGTTGTAAGAGGTGCCCATGCAGTGGGAATTCCCTCCAATGAGTCTCCCAGCATTTCTTCCCACTTATTTTAGCCAAATATATGTACTTCAAATTGGATCTTTAAAATGCAACAGTCTAATAGCCCACGAAAAACATTTTCTTCAGTCCTTAGTACATGTAGAACAAACACTGCTGCTTTGATTTTACTCGGAATTATGCACACACACACACACAGAGACAAAATTAACTTTGAGCAAGAAGCCAACACAGATATTTTTGATCAAGTCAGTGATGGGAATGGGAAGGTATGTATGTTTCCTGAGGAAGGTTTTGCTAAGTTGCAAAAGTTGCTAAGTTTGCACTTGCACAGTACAAAATAAGCAGCTTTGTTGTACCCAGACACAGATTGCCTCATGTCCTCTCAAGCATACTTTTACCTCTTAAAATATGGTTTCCTTAAGGTGCTTATGACAATAGTTGCATGTTAGCCAGCAAGCAGCCCAACCTCTGCGTTCATGCTAGTGTGATTTTGCAGAAAAGAAGGGAAGACCAAGGCCCCATTCCAAGCTAATTCTCCCACAGTACCCAGTGGATCGCTGCAGACTTCCTCAGGGTCACAAGGCCTGGTGATCAGTTGTTCCACGCTGAGGATGAACTTCAGAGAACAGATCCCATCATTCAGCAGTACAATGCTGCAGCTCTGCAGGTCACCAACCAGAACATTTCCAAGGTCCAGGTGCTCCTTTTGTGCCTGGAACACAAGCCCACCATGCAAAGGTCACTGTTACACATAGTGAGCAATCGTAGTCACTGCTCAACTCACCACCGTGCTGATCCCTTGGCACACAACATGCAGTGTAAAGAGCTCCCTACTTTGTGTAGGGCCTCGCATGTCCTAGGAGATGCTGGAACAGGGCTGCAAGGGACTCCAAAGGCTTTCTCCTAGTGTTATTTGGGCTGCTAGCTGGGTAGGATGCAACATGTTAGGGGCTGTGAGGACACTAGCTGGCCAGCTGCACTTGGCACAAAGGCTGCCAGTGTGTCTCTGTCTGCCAGCCCCTCCATGACTGCACCAAAAGCCCTCCTCTCTTTTAGCTGGCAATCCACTTGCATGCAATTTATAGTGACTAAATATCTCTGAGACCTTTCTATCCAACTCTCCAACGTCACTGACACTGGGAATTGACTTACAAAGTATTATTTTATTTAGCTCTGGTTCCTTAGGAAACCTGCCTGAAAACTAAGGCAGCTGCACAGATCTGTGGACTATCCCAACCCAGTCCCCCTCCTGCTACCCAGTGGGTCCCAGTTCCTTACCCTGATGGTGCCCAGTGCTCCCTCCCCAACAATCCGTAAGGTATAATGGACGCTTTTGGGAGATGCAGGGGCTGGGCTTTTCCAGCTCACGAACACCACAGCTCGCAGGAGATACTTGGTCACCTTGTCAGGAGTAAAAGTCCATTCCTGAGCCTGGAATTACAAGAGGGAAGGAGAGAGCTCACAGGAGCTCCAGACCAGAGCCAATCACACAACAATGGCTGCATTCAATGCAGAGCCCTTTCCTCCACTGCAGTGATCTACTGAGAACACTGGAGACATTCACTTCAGTCCTCCATCACCTCTGTCTGTGTCAGAGGCTCATATTGATGGCTCATATGAATGCACATTCAGATCTTCAAAGTCAGCCCGTGGAGATCTGCTCATCCTCATTACTCTTAAAATGTACTCAGAGAATGCAGTAAAGATTTAGAACCTGAGTTTACAGGTAGAAGAACAGCAGAAGAACATAACGAACTCTCCTGTGCTCTCATTCGTCCTCCATCTATTAATACATCCAGGTGCAAAACACAGTTGTTGCTGTGTGGTTACCCAGACCCATCCAGAGTCCCTCTTTAAAACTCATTATCATTATCTAGTCCCTGTTTAAAACTCATTTGGTCTTGTAGTCAAGGAGGATGTCATCACGTTTGGGCAAATCCAGATCATGGGAAACCGCAGAACTGCAGATTTTGGCTAGCAACCCAAGCTAAGACACTGACAAGGGGATATTCTCCCAGTTTGGCATTAATGACCAAATGATCAGCAGCCCTCATATTTCTGCTCTAAACACTCCACAGCCACATTGCAGAGAGCAAAATACAGTTTTGGTAGAACCTGAACTTACCATGGCTTCATAGGGCTGGAGGAAGCCTGTGGCTGGCCTGACAGACAGGACCTTGCTGTCAGACTGCTGGATCTTCCATGTGAAGGCCATGGGCAGCCTTGTGCAGTTCTTTATGGTGTACATTCGGGTTGAGGAGGTCCCTTTATAGATGGGCTTGAAGTATAGATTCCCATCACCTTCTAAGAGCAAGAGAAGGGACTCCGCACAGCTCCTGATGGCAATCTCCTGTGGAATTCAGAGAAAAGTAACAGACCAGAAGTCTCAGCTGACCTCTGGATGGACCTCGCAAAGATGTTGCTCCTTCCAAGAAGAAAGCAAGAACAAACTGGGGCTGAAGGAGGACAGGAAGGACTCTGAAGTGGGCTGCCAAGGAGGTCCCTGAGCACAGTATAGTGCATTACAGGAGACAGAGACCCAAGGAACAAGGGGTACAGGATGTCTGGCATTGCAAGCACCTTCTATATGCAATGTGGATTCCCACCTTAAATGCTGAAAGTGTTCTTTCATTCCTATTTCCAAAGAGAAAAATCCAAACTAACCATTAGGAGATATAACAGGTGTCACGGTGCAGGTCACTGATAAAAAAAAAAGAGTACAAGGGAAGAAACCTTTCTTACCAGCTTCTACTTCCCTCTCCCTACCTTGGTGTATCCAGGACAGGAGTTCAGCTGCAGGGGCAGGACATGCTGCTGTGAGATTGTGTTAACTGGGTGAGTGGAGAGAAAGAAAATCTGGTGGCCTCCTGGAATGATGTGTCCTGAGTGGGGCTTGACCAAAACAGAGGGACAAACAGTTTGGTTCACACTGAAGGTTATCAGTGAGGTGCCTGTGTTCGAGAGCAGAATACTGCAGTAGGTGTCAGTGTCAGAAGCCACAGGAGGAAAAGTCTAGAAGAAAAAAAGCAAAAAGGGTTGTTTGCGTTAGGCTTAGAAAGCCAGCTTAAAGAAAAAGCTTTTTTTTTTTTTTTTTCCCCATTGAATTCCAGGTTTCAATAAGCACCATCCTGAGCCTGTGGAGAATTCTGTAACTGCTTCTCTTCAAGGAAAGGAAGCAAATCACCCAAGGGTACACAATGTATGGTCTTTTCCCTTCCCTCAGCAATTCTCACCTTTCATACATGCATGTGACTAATGAATATACTTTCCATTATGCAAGGCTTTCTGTGCCAATAAGTAAGCTCCTTGCTGGGACCTGCAGTCTCTGCATGTATAGTAATCTCTTGGATTAAGAAATCCAACAGGCTGGAATTTGCTCCAGTTCATGCATATCAGGTGCAGGCTGTGTGCCCTGAACTAGGTGAGGAGATTTTCTGAGAGGTTTTTAAAACTCTTCTTACTTCCCAGGATCAGATCTCACTTTACCTCACAGAATCAATATTTTATTGTGCTACAAATACATCAACAAGAGACTGGAAAACTTCCACTCCACCTTGCAAGCCACTTCTCTTCCAGAAGCATGGATTCTGTGAGATGCTCTTCACTTGTGTAAGTGTGTGTAGAGTGTCTGAGGCACCTAAGAGGGGACTAAGCACCCTTGTCAGTGCCTACATCCACTTCCAATAGGAAGGAAGGAGAACCCAACAGCTCTCCTCTCAGAGCTGATGAGATGCTCAGTGCAAGCTGTCACACTGGAGGCTAGGAAGATAACACAGGAGAAGGGGCATCCTACTTCTGTCCCAAATCAGGAGCCTCCACACCATCATAAATCACCTAAGTCACATCTTAGGTTGGTGCAGTGGGGCACAAGGTGGAAAGTTCAGAGGTAAACACTGAGCATCTCTGCAAAATCCAAACTTCTTTAAGTACATCAACCCGTCATGCACCTTGGGGACGTCAAGGATGTACTGTGGGATGAAGTGTTCCCGTTCTGCTTCAAACGTGTGCGCCCTCAGCCTGACAGTCAGGCACCAGGGTGGGCAAATGGTGGCATCCTCCTCGATGTTGCTGTATTGCCTCAGAACCTGCAGGCACACAAGAGACAGAGCTGAGTGCACGTGGGAAGGAAGTGTGGCAAGGTGCCTACAAGAGCAAGTACCATCACAGGCAGCAGTTTGTTTCACTGACACCCCTGGGCCTGAGGAACTGACTTCTTCAGGGAAGGACTGGCTGGTGCAGGATGAGGAACATGAGTGCTGTTCTTCCAAACAGCTACATTTCAGACCAGAGAGACCACTGAGTGACTTTTGAGCAGAAGGGTCTCTCCAAGCTGTTCTGTGATACCACAACGGTTGCCTTAGGGAAGGAGTGTCAACAGATCCTCTTGTGCAGCTTGAGACATATGCAGATCCCAGAGTTAGCACTTTACATCAAGTCACTGAAAACAAGCATTTTTCCTTTACCTGAGCCCATAATACTCCTGACTTGAAGATTATTCCCAGACACCCCTTCAGTCAGCAGCCTAACGAAGATCTCCCTCCTACCAGGAAGCATCCTACCACGGAGCATCCTCATTTTAGGATGCTAGCACTCCTGTGACTGCAACTTCATGAGGTGTGAATCCCACATCATACGGGAATAGAGGCCGCAATGATGCACAGTGCCATCACGTGCAGTGCTTTTCTTGTGGAGGCCCAGACACAAACAAGTTACTGCCCATCACCCAGGCCACAACACCCATCCTTCTGCAGACTGCCGTCCACAATATCAGTTCAGTTATTCATAGCAATTTCTCCTTCAGCAAAGTGTGCATTACTTCACATTCACTACACAGTAAGAGTAATCACAGCTGTCTATACGCATGAGCTATGGCTTGTTTTGCTGATTTATCTCTGCCAGGACACAGATGAAGGAGAAATGGTAACCGACCAGTGTATCGCGGCAGTGGCCAGAGGATCTTAGAAAGGATGCAGGTTTGCTAAATTCAACATGAAAGGCTCCATTTGAATTTTAACTCCCCAAAAGGCCTGCAAAGTCTCTTGCTAATCCCTCACCTGAATCTGGCCCTAGTAATTTCTACTAACCTTGTAGAAGGCAAAGCCTTCCAGCTCTGCCGCATAAAGGCTGTTGAGCTGAGTGGGCTGGAAGAGGACACGGAAGGCTGAAGACTTCAAAGGCGGGATGTCACAGATTTCGGGTGTCACCTGGAAGGCACTGTCATGGCTTGGAGTCCAGGCAACAGTGATCTTTCCTTTGGTGTGGTTGGTCACACAGAGAGGAAGCGGTTCTACCTTGTGGAGCGGCACACAGCAACCAAAATCATACTCCCTGGGGCTGACACTAACATGGGGGGGAAACAAGGCCAGGTCGCTGCTTATGCCATCATAGAAATACTCAGTCATGGAGCTGGCTTCAACGTATTCCTTGGGGGGCTTGTCCAGAGGGATCTGCAGGATGGAAAGGTCTCAGCGTGAGCAGGGAAAATGTGCCTGTGGGAGACAGAAGGCACTAGAGTCCTGACTGCCTTCGTGAGCAAAAAAACATGCAAAATGCTCTGCAGTAACAGTTCCCAGGACAGCATGAAGTCTAGGCTGTAAGGATGCTTCCATTTGCAGCCAATCCTCACTCTGAAGCTGCACGTGGGAAAAGAAGCCCCCGTGACTGAGTTAAAGCCAGACAGCAGCTTAGCAGCAGAGCCTCGGTAAGACCCAACCAACGCAGATATTGTTAGTGTGTGCTGGGAACATTACCAGCAGAGATGCTAAGGAGGTCAGGGTGGCACCTGCAAGTCCTTCTAGATCCGTCTAGCCTGTGCAACAGAAGCCCAGCCTCTGCAGAGAACAGCACTGGGGCATCTTAGATTTCAGGGAGGGCAACTCTTACCTCAGGAGGCAGCATGAGGGCTCTTTTTTCATCCATCTGCAACATCCCATCCTTCAGCATCGCACTCAGGATATCGGGGGGATAGAAGGTCAGCCCCCTCACCATATTGGTTCGAAACCAGGAGAGATGTCTTGCCTGTAGGATGGCTGGCTTAGCTGTGTCTGAATGGCAGGTACCAAAGAAGTCCACATACAAGGGTCCCTGGAAAAAACACCAGAAAGGTTTGTAAGAAATAAGCTGCCGTTCTGTGATTGCTTTGAACGTTACACTAGCCTAGCACCTCACTCCCAAAAGCATGCTTGGGAAAGCCTTAGAGTCTGCTACGTTAGACTGCCAGTTACTTTCTGTCTTGATGTGGCCAAAGAACTTTGAGGGAATTGGAAGGAATGCTGAAGGCACTCCGTGCACAGCTGTGCAGCAAAATTTTACTCGGACGCTTAAGTGGACACGAGACTCTGAGGACGTGCCTCACCTCACTCCCCCTGCCACCACCCTGCTCCTGCAGGTACTACTGTGCCTGTCCACATCAGCCCCCTACTGATGAGAGGAACCTGCACCATGGAGAGTCTGCCGAGCAAGAGCCCAGGACGGGCATCACTGTAAATGCAGTGGGAATAGATTTCCAGGGGCTGCTAACTGAGAGAGGCCCGCCCTGGTGGGTTACACTGGAAAAGCCCTCTGAGCTGTCAGAGCTCCGATACCACCCTTTGCCTCTCGTACCTGATGGTGGACAAGGCACACCACTCGGCGGTGATAGCTGATGGGGTGAGCAGGTCGGAAGGTCACCTTCAGTGCTCGCGTTGTTGTGCCCTCCAGGACTCCGCAGGGGTGATCCAAAGAGAAGACACTCCCCCTGCCATCAGTATCAAACTGGTAGTATGCAGGGACATCTGAGATGTTGCTGATTTTCAATATCTGCATCGAACTTTCCCCAAGATTGATCCAGTCAAAGTTCACAGAGAATTGGTGCAAGGACACCAAAGGACCTAGAACAAAAACGTGCAAGACAGATCTTGGACCTGTCATATCTCCTTTCTATCAGGATGTCACAAACCACTGCTCCACCTAACTGATCTCCCCAAACTAGAATGATCTCATTAGCAAACCCACCAGTCCTAGCACACCGCTGGATATCCACTTCCAACAACTTTCCATCTGTCTCAAGCAAATATAAACTTCAAAGAGCACACCAGGGACAGCCTGGATGGCAGCAGAAGGTAAGTCTATGACTGAGGGCTGTGACAGTCCTTCTCCAGGCATTAACCCTTTCCCTTCAGGGCTGAGAGGAAGGCGGAGAGGAACATGAAATGATTTCACTGTGATACCTTTACATGAGCCAACCACCTTCAGAACGGTCTGCTGGAGGCATCCAGCCGATATGACGGTGAAATAATCGGTGCTGTGCTCTCCTACTGTCCGTGGCTGAAATCGTATGCACAAGACCAGCTTCCCTTTGGCAGGCACAACACTGTGGGACACATCGCAGGAGAAGACATGATCTTGGAGCAGAGGGTCTTTTGCTCTTTCTATCCTACACGGTGCATCAACCTGCAAGCAGAAATGAAATAGGTTAACACAGGAACCCACAAGAGCCAGGACGGTGTCGTTCTGTATGCAGAACACTAATCAGTAAAGAATTGCAGTTTTTTGCACAGACCAACACCACCAAGAACAACAAATCTATTGTGGCACAGCACAGAAACACTGTGCAGACACATGCAACCCAGTCCTGCTGGGGCACTGTGGGCAGCAGGCTCCCACCATATGCTCAGAAATCAGCGGGCTGCAGCAAAATGTCCTGGGGAACTCTGGGGACAGAGTGTCCCTCCTGCTAGGAGGGAGGGTGAAGCTGACTCAAGGTGTCCTCAAGGGCCAGTGTGGCCAAAGTGGCCGCAGCGGCCAGGAGAACAGGCAAGCAAATAACTTATTTCACTCCATCCACGCTCCCTCTTCACCTGGGGATTTTCTTTTCACAAAAAAAATATATAAAAAAATAATTTAAAAAAAAATGAATGATGCTCTAACTCCTTCCTCTTGCCCCTGAAAGAAGGTCCTGATTCTTAGCTGGGTACGCTGGGCACTGCTGCAGAATGAATGACAGTATTACAAATGAGTAAGCTTTTGCCACTCCTAAGTTTCAGAGTCTTTTGAAGACCCAGAACTGCTGTCACCCATATCAGCAGTCGGAGTGCACCCAGCTTTTAAGAGCTCTGGAATAGGCTGAGCTGGCACATAAACAAGGTTCTCAAATGCAGCCCATTTGACTCAGAGCAATTTGCCAGGCTGCAGCCTGCTGAGGACACCAGAAGGTCTATCAGCTGCCTGGGACACATGCAGACCAATTTGAAGCAGCCACAGCTGCCACGCAGGACTGATGGGCATGCCCAGTGTGAGCAGGAGAGCTGCAGGAAGGACCGCAGCGGCTGCCTGATCTGCACCAAGTGCAGTGAGAAGCAGGCAGGAGCTTCCATACCGTGCTGCAAATGAATGAGTTACTAGTGTCGTAGCTGGAAGGCAGAGGGCAAGGGTGAATGGCCCTGTTGGCGGTGGAAGGTTCATCATTTCTGCTTTGTTCAAACTCCCACTTGGGCTATTTTCACAACATTAAGGGATATTCTCAGAACCACATCCCCCAGGGAAACATGCCAGCATGTCAACCTCTTACAAGAAGTAGTCTCCCTCTCCACATACCACAGACAAGTTGAAGATTTCTACACACTTCTCCACTGTAGTGCTCACTGGCACGGATCCAAAGCACAGCACGTCCCGAAACTTCCCAGGCTTTACACCTTCATACTGTTCCCCTGGCACATTCACCCGCAGGTAGGGGTATTTGGCTGTTAAAGAAGATAATATACTGCGTTAAGAAAGCGTGGTGGAATCTCCACCCTTGGATATTCAACTCTCAATTAGACAAGCCTCTAATTAACCTCAGATAACTCTGAGGTTGGATCTGCCTTCAAAGCTGGCCCTGCTTTAAACCGAATGAGCTCCCTTCCGACCTCAATTTACTAAACAGTCACATCTTTTCTTTGTCAGTGGCCATATAAGGCACTTCAGGCACAGGCTTGTTAATGAAACCATTGTGGTTATTCCAGATTATAGCCTGCTCGCATCCTGAAAGCTTTAGAATATCCCCCTGTCTCTCTGGCTGGCAAAGACAGCCATGAGAAACTGAGTGCAGGAAGACAAGGAGTTCCCGGAGGTTTTTCTGTTCCACCAGTGAACTCATCTCATTTCTTCCCATCTGCTGGTTTAAGCAGGGAGCAGAAACGTCAGTTTGGCCAAAGCATGCCACGGGGCACGTTAGACTCCGTCGTCTCTTCAGATCACACTTTCCAAACTGACAACAGTATATTAGAGAATTTCACAGGCCACTTTCAAACCGCAGGCTTCATTTGCTCATCAGTGGGTGAGCCATCTACGGCTCAAGCCTGCGAACGCAGTAGCCTCCTGCATCCCTGTGGAATGCTGTTTCGCGGTCAGGGCTAATACACATTACTTTGAGTACTACTTGCACAAATGACTCACCCCGGGCTTTTAGCTGGAGAGTCCTCTTTAGTTTCTCTTCACCTCCAAACCAGCAGGTTGCTGCCATGTCACACACCACAGCCACCTTGGGCTGGAAGACCACCTTGATCGTGCACTCATCACCTGCAGACAGCATGCCGTGGTCAGGAATCATGTAGAAAGGGCTTGGTGTCTCCCAGGCAAACACAGTGATGAGATCACTAGCAAAGAGAGACATTTGAAGATGAATGAAACCTTTGCTGCCTGTGCAATCGTGCAGAGGATGGGCCTTTCCCAGTGGGTTGCTCACTTAGGATGTTAAGCAACCAGTGTTGAACGTCAGAACCCCTCATGCATCCAGCCAAATATGCGATGCTGGGAAGGAATTTGTCTCTAATGCCTGTAAATGCTGTGTTTACGCTTTAATTAATCTTTGCTGTTACATCCTAGAACTTAATTAATGGCCAAAAAATCTCTCAGCCTCATCATGTGACAGCGCACAAATCAGCTCCGGAATGAAGCATATGCTTTTCCTGTATCTACGTTTGCTGCTACTTAATTCCAAATGAACATTTGTTCCTCTGTTATATGCCCAGGTGAGACGAGAGGACTGAACTCTTTTCCTAACACCTCATTCAGTTCTCCTCTGGAGCAAGCTCGCTCTGCTTGCTTGATTTGTGCAAAGAACATGACATAACATCGGCTTTTATATTATATTGATTCTAAGCAGTGTGCTGCTCACCATCCATATCCTCTACCACCCCAGGTCCCTCAGTGCAAGTGATTTCTCAAAGGAGAAAATGACTCATTTGAAATGGTTTCTGGCTGATTCCTTGCTCTGCTGAAGGTACATGTGCCCGCTGACTTTCCACCCTCATAACCACATCAACTGAACATTTTGGGCAGTGCAGGCTATTTTTCTGCTAGTAAAAGGTATTTCGCTCTCACTGTCAATCACTGTAAACGGTTTGAAGTACACCTCCTTCTTACCCGCAAACTTCTCCTCTGCTTTTCTGTTTATAAAACTGCTTCAATTAAAACAAGACAGTCCTTGCTAACTGGGAGCATCTTTGCTCCTAAAGGATGACTCCAAACCACAGAATCCTGCCACTGCTTAGAGGCCAAGTCACAGAGAGACTAAAATGTTTCCAGCTGGTACTTCATCTCTCCCTGCTCTTGTGGGCATGCTGCCTTTGATTAAGCAGAAGCCCAGGCCTTTCCTGTGGACACGGGATGTTCTCTGTGGGACACTTGCTGGTCACTGACTATTTCCTGCGCATGAATGGTTCTCAGAGCGTGCTGGAATCAGACAGATGTGGAATGCCAAGATGTGCCCACAGTGAGATCTGATCTGTACTACCATCTCTGCTGCCTTTTCTGCTCTGATCTCAGAGGAGGCAGGGGTCTGCTGACTGCTAAGACAGCCAGAAGATCTAATAACAACTGAAATGAGCTGAAAGCCCGAGAAGGTAGCCAAATATCTGACAAAACAGAAAGAGGGCCTGCTCAGCCACACGTCGCTCACCCAATATTGCGCACAGTGAACGTTGTCTCCGTGACACTGTGGACGGCACAGACAGGCAGCTGGACAGTCGCTGGGAAGGACAGACACGGGCGCGGAAGCGTAGCACGCAGGGTGACAGAGAACTCGCCCTCGGCCTTCCTAAAGCAGATGCTGTCTTCGTAGTCCCTCTGCACAGAAGAGCAAAGGGAGACAGCAGTTAGATGGGGGTCCCTCTTGCAGGTACTGCAGCTCCTCCAGCGAACACCCATCACCCGACCCTCACCTCTGGGAGGCTGTTGGGAACAAAAACATCTGTGAGAGGGGCACCAGGGAAAGCTTCTGTGCTGGAGAGAGAGCCTATGAAGCACTCCGAAAGGAAGGCATTCAGGCATGCTCCTCACTGTGTCAGGCAGCACATGAACACCCTCTGAGAGTGCAGTTTAAGGCCACATTTGTTTCACCTGAGTGGTTTTGATGCAGATTGATAGTTTCAGTGTTTTCAAGCTCCCAGTTCAGGTTAACTGAAGCATGTACAGCCTCTCCTTGATCTCCACCAGCACAGAAATATCAGTCCTCGATTAAGTGCCTTGTCAGCTAGAGACCTAAGCAGATAACACACAACTTAAAGATGCAGTGTTGACAGCACCGTGTACAACTAGCCCCAGGGCACCTGCTGGCCAGCTAAGACAGAAGAAATTGTCAGATATGTGTCTTCCATGCTCCCCCCATCCTCACTCCTCCTGGGCACCACTTTCACAGGTAAGGAGAGACCTCGGGCACTGCAGCACATGCGGTGATCCCTCTGAGAAAGCAAGTCTCCTGCTCTAGTGACTGATGTGGTACAAACTACCTGCTGGAAATGGAACGAGGCCAGCAGCTTATTTTACAAGGAAAACACTCCACAGTCAACAGAAAAAATCAAGATACTACGAGACCAAGGTACAGGGCCCCACCCAGTGATCACACTCTGGCTGGGACGGAGATACACTTCACAGGCATGTAGCTGTGGACACGAGCCAGAGGCTGACATTCAGAGCAACACAGACACCCGTCACAAGCTGAAGACCAAGAAAAGGGGCCAGTAATAAGAACCATTGCTGCCAAAAATTAAGCTTAAAGAAAGTACCACCCACAAAAAGGGAGGTCCTTGAAGTATCCCTTATAGAAAATCATCTATCCCTTATAGAAAATCCCTTATAGAAAATCATCAGCCTTTCAATTTACAAGACAGGGGTCTCCTGTGACATAGCAGAGGGTGAATCCCTCAGCCTAGGTACTGCACTAAAGCCAGCCAGCTGAGACTCCCTGGGAGCAAACCAGGGGCAGGCAGTTCAAATAGGGTTGGTTATCTTACTGACATGGTGGGAGGCAGCATGCGAAGACCTGGGAATGCTTTCTGTGTTTCTACACTAGAACCTCCCCTAAGGACAGGTTCCTTCAAGTGAAAACAAGCCAAAGGATAAGAGAAGCAGAGGCCCCTTGCCCCCACGGAAGCCAACCTGAGCATTGAGAGCAGTTTTGATGTTTTGCCACTTTACCTTCTCAGTGGGCCGGAAAATGATGGGCAGAGTTAAGGACATACCAGGGCTCAGAGCAATTGGCTGCGGGAAAACAGTGATGAAGAACCGTGTGGAAGGACACCTAGATAATGAAATCAAAACAAGAGATTTTGTCTGATGCCGTACAGACGACATTAATTCAGCAGAAAAGAGAATAAAGTATCAAAAGGCTCCAGCAATGCCACCCCCCACTATCAGAAGGAACTTACAAACCCGACCCCAAGGTCACTTAGCAAATCAGCAGACATAGGAACAGAACCCAAGTGTCCTGAAAACTCATTCCCACCTCTAAATACCTACCCCTTCCTAGAACAAGATTTTACATTCCCAGGCCATGTAGCGTGAGCCAAACACTTGCTAAGGGCAGAAACATTTGAGGCTCAGAGCAGGCAGTGCTCTGTAATCCCACAACAGGGAGTGCTGGAGTCCCAACATCCAGTGGGACTCCCGGGAGCAGTGGTTTCAGGACACACTAGTGACAGGCTGGCACACATCCACAATTAAAATCTCACTAGACTGGAAATGCCTCACAGACAGAAGTATCAGCAAAACAGAACTTTAAAAAGGCATTTCATTTAAAATACTCCTGCCAGGAACAAGGGCTGTGCATCTGAATTAGCATGTTTCTGTCCGGCCACGCCAGCGTGCCTGCGCTGTTTGCAGCACATAGCCCAAGGGAAGAGGGGCAAACGGATCTGAGAAAAGGTGCTAAAGTGATTGATAGAGCAGGAGGGATGAAGATGCAGCGAGAGCGTGAGGAGGAAAAGGAGAAGGAAACTTGCCACGCACCTGTAGCTCAGCTTCTGGGTTTTCTCGTGAACATTTTTCAAGATCAGATGTTTGATCGTCTCTTTTCCAAGCTCCCAGCCACGCCACCTGAGTGTTTTTGCCACTTCAATGCCCCAGAATACGCCTTTCTTCTTCTTTCCCTTTCTTGCAGACAGCTTAGGGAGTTGCAACAGGCACATGAGCAGTTTGTGAAGGAGGGAGGAGAAATCACGCAAACAGCTGTTTCCCTGCACTAGAAGGCTCTGACTCTGGCAAAGGGTGGGAAGAGCCACCCCGTGGAAAAGCTCCAGGAGTCACCCAAAGCCCTGTCGGGGACTCCAGGTCTGCTCCGTGAGTCCAGAGGGGACACCTCCTGGCCGCAGCCCAAACAACGGGTACTAAAGGATGTCATGAACTAGGGAAGCAAAAGCTATTTTTTTGTTGTTGTTTTTCTCCTCTTTCCTTCTCTGCCAGTAAATCCACCCATGACCACGGCACCCTTTGCTCCACCACTCACCTTCCTGACACAGCCACAGTGCAGCTTCTGAAATGAGCCCGAGTTTGGGGGCTCCCCATGCACTTGAGCAAGCATCTGAAAGACGAGGGGAAAAACTCTGCACGTGCTGCTCCAGCACCCAAGCAGCTTTTGCTGCCAAGACCTGAGAGCTCTCCGGGTGCCTCAGCTCCCTGAAGGGCACAGGCTGTGCTGCAGCACCCCCAGCAATGCCCCCATTTTGTGCTAGTGGAGCTGGCACAGCAGGGCTGGCACCGCCGTGCACTCAGCAGCCCCCCCGGCACTGACCACAGCCCCCCCACCCCGTGGGGCAGAGCTCTCCTGGGGCTCTCACAGCACAGCCCTGCCCGGCCCACGGTGGCCCTGCTCAGCCCGGCAGGTGAAGCCGTGCCCTATAACCCTGCTGTATGGCCGCTGCAGCCCCATATAGGTGCCTGCACAGTGCTCCCTGCAGCACGGCGCTGCCCAGCTCCCTGTGCTGCAGTGCAGCCCCAGTCCATGGAGCCTGGCCCCGATCCCAATTCCAATCCCAACCCTGATTCCAATCCTGATCCCAATCCTGATCCTGATCCCAACCCTGATCCCAATCCCAATTCCAATTCCAATCCCGATCCCAACTCCGATCACAACCCTGATCCCTGTCATGATCCTGATTCCAATCCCGATCCCTATCCCAATCCCTATCCCAATCCCGATCCCAATCCTGATCCCAATCCCAATTGTGATCCAGATTCCAATCCCAACCTCAATCCCAACCCTGATCCCAATCCCGATCCTGACCCCAATCCCGATCCTGATCCCAATCCCGATCCAAATCCTGATGCAGATCCCAATCCCGATTCGAATCTCAATCCCAACCTCAATCCCAACCGTGATCCCAATCCCGATCCTGACCCCAATCTCAACCCTAATGCTGATCCCAATTCCGATCCCAATCCCTGTCCTGATCCCAATCCCAATCGCGATCCCTATCCTGATCCCAATCCTGATCGCAATCCCGATTCCAATCGCGATCCCTATCCTGATCCCAATCCCGATCCCGATCCAGATTTCAATCCCAATCCCAACCTCAATCCCAACCCTGATCCCAATCCCGACCCTGACCCCAATCCCAATCCCAACCCCGATCCCAATCCCTATCCTGATCCCAATCCCAATCGCGATTCCTACCCCGATCCCTATCCCAATCCCGATCCCTTCCCCGACCCCGACCCCAGCCCACCAAGCCCGCCCCCTTCCCTTCCCTTCCCGTCCCGTCCCACCTCCGCTCCCCGCCTGCGCCGCCCCGCCGCGGCCCGGCGCCGTCCCGGTCCCGTTGCTGTGGGGACCGCACGCGGCCTCCTCGCCTCCCGTGGCAACGACGGCGGCCGCCCGGGGTCAGCCCGCGCACGGGGGGCGGCGGGGGCCGGGGCCGCCAGGGGGCAGCAGGAGGACGTGCACGGGGGGCTATGGGGGGAGCTGGGGGGCGCCGGGGCGTGAGGGGGCGGGTGGGGGTGGGCAGGGGGCAGATGGGGGGTGCAGGGGGGAGCCCAGGGGACACGGAGGTGAGGATGGGTCCTGGAGGAGGAGAAGCTCGTGGTGCTGGCAGCAGGGCTGCGGTGAAGAACTGTGGGGGTCTGGGATGGAGGGGGCGGCTGTGGGGCTCAGGGGTGGGATGCTTTGGGGGCGTGGGGTGCAGAAGGCTGGGGAGCACTGGCATAGGGAGGGGGGAGCCCCTCGATGCGGCCAGGTCACCCCTTGGAGCATCAGTGACCCCCATAACGGGTGCCAAAAGTTACGGGGCCAAGGGCAGTGAAGGGGCAGGGGGACGCAAGCCAGGCAGCCATATGGGCACAAACCCATGGGGTATCCCGGGTACCAGTCCCGTGGGGCAGCACCACCACCGTGGGTCACCCCTACATCCTCCCACGATGTCCCTTGAGGTGTGGGAGACCCTTGTGTCCCCGGTGGGGACACCCAGACGGCCCCCCGGGGGCGTTAGCGGCAGCGTGGCGCAGAGCAGGGCTGGCAGGAGGAGATGCAGCTTTAATGGCATTTGTCTGCCTTTACAACATGAGTCATCCGGCTAAGCAGCCGTAAATCAGCACCCCAACTCCTCCGGCATCCATCGCGTCCCCTCCTCCGTCCCCCCCCAGCGCTGGACGAGTGCCTGGCTCCTGCAGAAAGAGCCCCATAAATAACAGCCACAAAACAAACCCTCCTGCGGCCACAGAGGGCCTGCGCGCGGCAGGCGCGAGACGAACGCCTCCCATCCATCACTTTAATGGTTGTACTCTGGAAATTAAACCTGTCAGGGCCCGTCAAGGTGAACGGTTTCAAGTCTGTGACATCCCCTCAGCTCCCCTCCTCCTCCCTGATTTTCCCTTTCCCTCGCTGCCCCTGCCACCCTTGCGGCCCCCAGCTCGCCCCCTCCCCACGGTGCCCACCTCCACCCACGTCCCTCCGTGCTCCCCTGGGCAGTTTTGGGGTCCGGACACCCCCCAAGGGGTCCCGCCATGCCCGGGGCTGTGCTGCCTGGGGACAGGGGACCCGAGCATCAGGGATGCCTGGCACCCAGGTCAGGCACCCAGGGGAAGATGCTAAGCTGCCAGCAGCCGCTGCGGGTCACTGTCCCCCTGTGTAGGACTTATCCAACATCCACCTGGCTGTCCGGTCCCACGCTCCCCTCTCCCTTCATCTCCTTCCCTGCCCATCCCTCTGTCCCAGCCGTGCTTCTCCACACGCATCCCCGTCCCCTCTGTCCCCAAGCCCATGGTGTTCTGGCACAGCCCTGAGGGGTGACAGTAGGACATGGGGTAGGGGCAGCCCAGCCCAGCCTGCCCCGCTCCTGCAGCCCCGTAATGGGATGGGGTGGCACAGCAAACTGGTCCCTGTGCCTGCACTGCCATCACAGCATCCCCAGGGGAAGCCCGGAAAGGGTGCAGAAACCTTGGGAAGTTTGCATATATAGATAGAGGGAAGTATATATATATACACACGCACACACACACACATATATAGGGTCTCTCAGGACCCTCCAGCATCCTAAGGACCAGGGGAGCCTGCTCACTTTTGGGTCACGGCCTAAGCCTAGGGCTGCTGGGGAGGTGGCAGGGGGTGGCTGTTGTCACCCCACTACTAGGGGCTGATCTGAGCCCGGCACAGCCCCCCCAGGGAAGCTATAGCCACAGGAGGGGGCACACATCCTGAGCACCCCCCTTCTCCCCCCTGGTGCCCCAGGTAGGGCAGCATGGGGGCACTGGTAGGGCAGACCCCCTGTCCCCTAAGGAAGAGCACAGGCATCCGGATAACAGCTTTATAGGGGCAGGGTGTGGGGACTCCCCCAGATACACACAGAGGAATAATTACGAGTTAAATAGGATCCAAACACACATAAGTTAAAGTGGGGGGCAGGCTCCCCGCGGCCCCCCTGCCCCTCACGGGCACAGTCTGTGGCTGCCAGCAAAGAGGCCCCCGACGCCTCAGCCCGGCCCCTCTCCCCGGACGCGGTTCACAAGACGGAGCCCGTCTTCCTCTCCGTGGTGCCCAGCTCGTCCTCCTCCTCTTCCTCATCCTCCTCGCCCCCCGAGCAGGAGGAGTCGGGGCCGTAGCCCAGCTCGGCGGTGCTGCGGTGCAGGAAGCCCGAGCCGGGGCTGCGCCCCACAAACTCGGGGCCCTCGCCCACCTGTCCCTGGGGCTCGCTGGGCAGCAGCTTCTCGCAGGCTTTGCCGAGCCCCCGCAGCTTCTCAGCCTCCACCGTGGCCCCCTGCTCCTTGGCTTTGCGGCTCCGCTTCCACTTCATCCGGCGGTTCTGGAACCAGATCTTCACCTGCCCACGAGGAGAGCACCCGTGACACCGGGGCCACGGGCACCCAGCCCCATGCAGTTGTGCCCCCAATGCCCCCATCCTGTCCCCACTCCCCCCGCTGCCTTCCCTGCAGCGCAGACCCCCCTCCCCCCCCCCCAGGCTCCCATTTTTGCAGGCATCCTGTGGTCATCCCTGCCAGGAGGCTGGGGAAGGACTCACAGCTCTAAGCGAGGGGCAACAGCATCACCCCAAATTCCCACCCCCATATCCCCAGCAGCTGCCGGTGCCCCCCCTCCGCGCCCCCAGGACCAAGGTACCTGCGTTTCAGTGAGCATCAGCGACGTGGCCACCTCGAAGCGCTTGGGCCTGGACAGGTACTTGTTGAGCTTGAACTGGTTCTCCAGCTCCAGGAGCTGCTGGCTGGTGAAGGCCGTGCGGGGCCGGCGGCACTTCCCCATCAAGCCGGCCTGCGGGGTGGCTGCGGGACAGACAGCGGGATGGGGTCGGAGGGCAGCGGGGCCGGGGGCACCCCCTCGGCGAGCCCGGCGTGAGGAGGAAGGCGAGAGCCTCTTCCATCGCCTCCCGGCCCAATAATGGCTTTATTGCCCGGCTGATACCGACCGGCGAGATACGTTATCAGGCCTCGGTGTGCAACTGGGATCAGTCCTGTGACTGGAATTAAAGCTCCTTTTATTGCCGGGACACGCAGGTGTCTGCCCAACTGCCGAGGGCTGCGGCGCAGGGCTCCGCGTGCCCCGCGCAGGGCTGATAGCTCGCCCTCGGCCCCGAGCAGGAGGCTGGGGAACAAAGGGGCCTTTGAGAGGCCGGCTGGGGTGGCTCCTGCGCCGTGTTTGATCCCTGCTTATCTCCTCTCCGCTCGCTTTATTGTACCCCCCCGCCAGGGTTCGGCTTTTACTGCTTCTCCCAGCACCGCAGCGGCAATCAAACCCAGAGGTTTGCAGCTGGGAGGAAAGGGCCGGAGCGGTGCAGGGAGGCATTAACGGGAAAGGTCCTTGGCACATCACCCCTGCCACAAAGTCCTCGCCACGTCCCACGGCACTGCTGCAGAGCCCCGATTCTCCCTCCAGCTCGTCGGCAACCCAGGCACCAGCTCAGAAAATTCCTGCCCGGCTGGGCACAGGGACAGAGACACACGTGGGACAGAGCGAGACGGAGCCCCACAGCCCCACGTGGGTTCGGGATGGGGCAGAGCTGTCAGAGGGGGATCCATCTCCAAAATGCCTCTGCTTCCTCAGCAGATGGCCAGCAGCACCCGGCCGAGCGTGGCACGCGAGGGTCACCGCGGCTCGCCCTCCTTGTGGGGCACGGGGCACCAGCAGCCACGTTATCTCCTCAGATTCCAGCTTTGATCCCGACCTGCCCATCTCCCGAGGTGTCCACTGAGCCCTTCACAAACACAGCGGTGACGCACGGCGCAGGAATTTATGAAGGGGGCATTAACTGAGCGCCATCCAGGTTTGATCCCGGGTACCTGGGTGCTGGGTGGGACAGGTCAAACAGGCAGAGGTGGGGCTGGGCTGGGGCTCTGCAAACTCCTTGTGTGATGAGCAGGGGTGGACACGACCCCTCCTGCATCCACACCCACGGTACCAGATCCACCTCGCAGCCTCTGGCCATTTAAACGAGGGACTGATTAGAGGGATGCTGTGCCGATGGCTCTGACATGCACCCAGGGCAGTATTTTCATCTAAAAAGTGTTAGATGAAAGACAGCTCAGCTCTGCAGCGGTCTGGGCTGTGGATGGTCTGTGCAAACCCTCAGCAGAGACACGGGATGGAACAGATCCAAGCAGGGCCCCTTCTGCTAAGGAAAGGGGGACTGGCTTCTCCCACCTCAACATGGAGAGCCTTGAGCTCAACCCCGAGCCTGTGCCCTGGGGCAGTGGATCCTGGCTCTGGGGAAAACAGAAATCCTCCAGACCTCCCCGAAAGGCTCCTCTGTGCTGCCTCCTGCAAGGCCAGATGTGGCGAGGGCGGAGGCACAGAAACGAGCCCTGACCCCGAAAGCAGGGGGAGTTCTGTCTGCTTGGGTTCAGGGGATGCTGACAGGCAGCTTGCTTTAGCAGCACCCCCAAAAAGGGACTCGCTCTCCACAAGACACTGAGGACAAGTTGGTCAGGCAAGAAAAGGGAGAGCAGAAATTTTGCCCAAATCCAGACAAATCTAAATGGGATGTAGACCAAACGACTACCAACACAGGTGACTGGCCACTGGAGCACAATCCCTCTGGCCAGGTTTTCCACCTCACTGTCTCTAATTTGGGCTCGGCACAACGGTGCCCATCACAGACCGTGACCTTCTAGAAGCCCCCAACTCCTCCTGCCCCAGTCCCGGCCAAACCAAAAGCCACCGCCACCAGCACGGGGATTCTGAGGGTAGGAGGTATGTTCCAGCTTGCCGTGCAGAGGGGAAATGCCTGTCCTAACCGTGTGCCTGGTGGACCCTTCCCCTGCCCTGTGGCACGGACAGCACCCCCCCAGGGCTCACCTCTCTTAGTTCCCTGCCAGCCGAGCTGTGAACACTTCTCCATCACCGCCACCACCCCACAAAAAGAGCAACCCGTCAGGAAGGCTCTCCCCCTTACCCAGCTCCTGCCTCAGCACCATGCATTTGCTTGACAAAGGGTTTCCTACCTGCCCGTACATCTCCTGCGGGATCACAGCTCATCTCGGTATCCCTTCAGCCTGGCCATGCCCCTCTGATGGGTGCCTGGCATTTGGCTGCAAAAATCAGTGAATATATTGGCTGGCCTGGAGCTGAGAAAGCCCCCGACTCTGTGGCCAGGAGCTGTACAGGACAGCTGCCTCCCGGATAATTAGATAAAGCTTATAAAGAATTATTAGCTTATTTGATACAGTTCTGTCTATTTGATAACGAACCTAATCCAAGGTTGATATTAACCCACTTGGTTTTAATTCGGTTTGTTTAGCTATAGCTCACTTGGCTTTGTGGGCTAGCAGATAAAGGAGAGGAAATTAGCACCCCGCCCCCACTGGAGGTGTTTCTGCAGATGTCAGGGCTGGCAGGAGGGGAGGTGGTCCCGTGGCCAGGGGTCTGCCAGCAGCCCCGACTGCTCTCCATGGGACAGTGTGTGTAAGGGACCTTCCTAAATCTTCTACCCCCTGGTTTCCTCCATCAGCAGGCTCCTGCCTGCTCTTTGCCAGCTGTTTCCCAGCCCGCGCTTCCTGCCGATGCCAGACCACTGCACACACGGGAGCCTCGGAAGGCACCAGCCAGGAGCAGTCCCTGCAGCCCCTAGAAAGGGGCCTGAGCACCAGGTCCCCAGAAAGGAACCACGTGCTCCTCCCGAGAGCCTTGCCATGTCTCCCAACCCGCGGCTGTGCATCACCACGCTCTGCTCCTACAAATGTCTGCCGGGCAGGTCTCTGCTCTCAGCTCCCAGCACCCTGCTGCATTTCCACGCTGCCAGCCAGGGCGAATAAATCACAGCTCCCATCAATACCGATGCGCGCAGCACCCCGGTGCCAAACGCCCTCCCCGAGCAGTTCAGGAGGGCAGCCACCTGCTCACAGCGAGTCCGAGCCCCCAGGACAGGGACCCGGGCTGGGAGCAGAGGAGCCCAGGTGGCTGCGGCGAGGACATGCCTGCTCCTTGGACCTTCCCCGCCTGCCCTCTCACTCTGCATTGCAGCAGAGGCACACGGGTGCTGGCTGCGGCTCCGCAGAGGCAGATGGCGAGGAAGGCACCCGTGTATACGGCAGTGGGAGCGCTTTTCGGAGCAGAACCAGCACCCAGCCCCAGCCCTGCTCCATGCAGGTGCCCACTGTCTCAAGCCACCCCCCAGCACCCTGCCTTCCCCTACAACAAGGGCAGGTGAGAGCAGAGCAACTGTGTGCCGTGCCTCCCCGCAGATCCTGCTGCTTCGCTTCAGGGGCTGTCCCTCTCCTTCCACCACCCTGACCATTCCCCAGAGACCAGACCACGCCGTGCCTGCAAAACATCTCTACACTTGAAGCCACAGAAGGAATTCATGATTTGGCTCTAGAATCTCCCACGAATACATCGCAAGGGTGACCTCCCTCTGGGGTGCTCCAGAACAAGCACTGGGAGGCTTTCAGATGTGTCTCCCCCAGGTATCTGCCCAGTGCTACCCGAGAGCTAAACATGAGCAGCACCAGCAGCACAGAAACTTGTGCTCACACACTCTGGAAACCTCATCCAGGCAAGTCTGTCTGTCCATCCAACTGGGCTGGGTGATGGGACAGGGAAACACAGACCACAGGCAGCCCAAGAACCCTGTGCCAACAGCGGGAGGCTCCTGCCCAGCTAGCTCACCATCCTCTTCACGGAGGTGAGGAAGGGCTGTGCAGGCAGCATGCCGTAGGCAGGACGCAGATGTCCCCTCCTGTCCCTGCATACCCTCACCACAGTCCCCATCCCCACACAACAGCCAGCATGTTGGGGCAAAATCTAGCTAGTGGCAGTGGTGACTACAAGGAGAAGTCAACCTGCTTTTGAATCTTGCAGCAAGCCCACAAGAGGAAGAGCTGGAGACACCCTCGAGAACCCAAACGATCCCACGGGACTGGAACAAGAGCCTGTAGATGAATGAGCTGGTGCAGAACGAGGGCCAGGGCCTGATGGCAGAGCCTACACAGCAGCGAGAACAAGAGGACACAAGGACCGAGGGAGCAGGATCCCCTGCAAAGGGCTCCCCAGAACTGGGACCAAGCACCTTTTGACCAGGATATGGACTGGGGCAGTGGTCACTGTGCTTGAAAAATCTACAGCCCTGGCAGTTCTTGCCACATCCTTGTTACACCTCCTTGCGTCTGCCTTGGCTCTCCCAGCTCTCTAGGTCCCAACCCACCAACACTTGGGTCAGCAGCCGCTTTTCCTCCCCTGAGCTACCCCCGTTGGGGCACAAACCTGTCCACGTTACCCCAGCCAGAAGCCAAGCCTGGAGGCATAATCTGCACCCTGAGGTGCCGTCACCGCTTTGCAGCTGGACCCAAAACCCACAGCCCCGGGGAGAGCCGGGGAAAAAGGAGAGCAGCCGAGGGAGGGGGACAGCCCCTTTCCCTTTCCCTTCAGCCTGTCCGGGTGTAACTTAACGAGGGAGCAAAGAAGGGGCTGATTTATGTTAATTCTCCATTTGTGCGTTATTATTCGTTTCCAGCGGCCCGGGGCGCTTCTGATTCGTTTCCCAGTGCCGGTCCCGCTCCCCGTTTCTTTCTTTTCGTTTCCTTCCCGCGGCGGCGGCGCGCAACGAGCCCGCGGCGGCCGTGCGGTGCCGGCGGCTGGGGGGGGGGGGGTGCGGGCAGAGACCCCCCCGGGAGCACCTCTGCCCTACCGGCCCCGGGGCCGGCACCCCACCTCCGTGCCGCCCTACAGCCCCGGGCCGGGGGAGGGCTGGCGGCGGGGCCAGATCTTCCCCCCCCACCCTCCCGCACCCCGGGACTCCGCTCGGGGGTCTCAGCGCTGGGGGCGTGACCCCGCAAAGGGCCCCCCGCAATGGGGAGCGGGGCCGGGCACAGCAAAAACCCCCCAACGGGGCCGGCCCCGAGGGCTCCCGACCTCCGACGGGGCGGCCCCGGCGAGCCTCAGCCCCCCAGCCCCAGCCCCAGCCCCGAGGTGTGTGTGTGGGGGGGGGCGGTCCCGGATCCCTTACCGTGGAAGTCGGAGAGCCTCGGCACCAGCATCCCGGCTCGGATCCAGTGCTCCAGCGGCAAGGAGCCGGCCACGGCCGCCTTCAGGTGCTCCGCGCCGGGCGGCGGCAGGTGGGGGAAGCCGGTGTAGGCGAAAGCGGGGTGCTGGCCCCCCAGGGCCGGGAGCGGGTACACGGCGGGGGGGTAGAGGGCCGGCAGGGCGCCGAGCCCGGGGCCGGGGAGATGCAGCAAGCCGGGCTTGGGGACGAAGCCGGCCGGGCCGAGGGGCGCAGAGACCTGGGGAGCCCTCGGCGAGGGGGTGTCGGTGCGCCCGGGGGGGCCGGGGCTCCCCGCGGGGCTGAGCCCCGGCGGAGATGCGCTCCTCGGCGGCTCTTCAGCCAGGAGCGCCTCGATGCTGAAGTTTTGGGATTTCTCCATGGGTTTGTGCATGGCGGGCCCCCCACCCCCGGCACGGCACGGCACGGCTCGCCTGCCAGGGCAGCGCCCGGCCGGGCAGCCCCGGGCCAGCCCCGGTACCGGCGGGCATCCACCCGCGGGGCCCCGCTCCGCTCCGCGGGGCTGCCCTCGGGGGCAGCCCTCCTCTCCTCTCCTCTCCGCTCCTCCTCCTCCCGGGCACTCGCTCTCCCGTCGCCACCGGGGGGGCTTTTTTAACCCCCCCTCCACCTGCCCCAGCTCCCCATTGGCTCCGAGCGGGCCCCCCGCCCCGCCGGCCCGGCCTCCCTCCCCGCGGGCCTCCAGCCTCCGGTGTCCTCAGCCTCCGGCACGGCGCTGTGGGACCCCGTGGGGCCCGATCCGGAGGCTTCTGCACCTCCCCGGCCTCGTAACCCGGCCCAGCTCCGTGCCCAGGGGGTCCCCAGGCCGCAGGGCTCGCAGCGCTGACCCACAGCCGGGCTCGGTTTCCTCGGTGGGGAAACAGAGGCTGCAGAGGACATGGATCTGCTCAGATAGGGCGAGACCGGACAGGCTTCAGTGGCATGAACCCCCAGCCCTGAGGGGCTCTGCCCTGGGCACCTCAGGGCTGGGAAGGCAGGAGAAGTGCTCCATGTCCCCCTGCCATTTCCCATTGCACCCCTCTGGGACGGGGAGATCCGTGGACCTGAGCTGGCTCCACAGAGCGTCCACCTCCCTGCATCACCGACACCCATCCAAGATGCCAACAGGGCAGGCAGGGAGATTTTTGCTCATTTGCCCAGGCTTTGCTTATCCGGGCAAGCCACAGCTTGAAAAGCACCACCAGGAACAGACAGAGAGGAGAGCCTCAGCTGTTCTGCGAGATGTGGGTGAGCTGGAGCAGAGCTACCGTAGCTCCACTGCCAGCGGCCTTTGGGAAGAAGCAGAGCATCTGGGAGCAGGTCTGTACCTGTCTGTGTCAGGGTCCCACCTTTTGTCATGCTGATGCAACGAGACAAGCCTCTGGTTGTGCCCAGCAATGGGTCCTGCTCTTTGGAAGGCAAGTGAGGCAGCTACTACAGCTCTGCTTAAGGATTATCAGAGCTAGAGAGAGCTCCCATCCCTGTATTTCCTTCCCCTTCACCATTTCTATCCTTGCTGGATTCCCTGAGATTTTAGAGCAAGAGTCCCCAGTATCCTGCCTCCCACAAAGGCTCCGAGCTCAGGGAAGAGAAAGGCAGGAGCACACACGGGACTTTCCCCAGCCTCCTCTGCCCGGCAGCCCCAGGGGCTTCTCTTCCGCAAGCCCATCCAGCCTGGCCTGGAGCCCACTGAGCTCCCTGCACCCGCAGCACCGAGGTCCAAAGGTCCCCCGTGGGAGATAACTTCCTCCTTCCTTTGCCTGAGCCCCAAATCTTTGTGTGGGAACAGACACACAACAGCCCTTCTCCAGCTGCCTCCCCAGGAGGACAGGAATCAGCCCCACGGCCAGCCCAGGGCTAGATTGCACAGAAGGGAATTTGGGGGTGGGAACGGAGCAGCCTGGCAGAGGGGAGAGCTGCAACAGGTATCCCGGGAACCAAGGGCGCAAGAGAGGTAGGACGACTCTTCTGTAGGTCAACAGCAAGCAAGGCCATTCACTTCCCAATAACAAGAGAAGTCTGGGATGAAAATAGGGGGAGATCTCTCCTCCAGGCGAGCCAAACCCAGAAGCTGGGGCCCTGCAAGAGACGTGCCTGGGGCAGGAGCACCCAGCGGGCAGGGACAGGAACAGAGCCCAGGAGAGCCGCCCCAGGAGGTGGCCAGCAGAAGGGGCGGGATGCGGGCGGTGATAGATGCCAGGGTGCTGATGAGTTCACAGTCTTCGGGGTCATTAATCAGATCAGAGCTGGATTAAGGTGTCCGAGGTCTGATTAGCTTCATTTCCCGCCTCAGGAAGGAGGGAACTTGCTTTCCCATCCATCAGGGTCCTCCGCTGACAGCTCACCTGGTTGCTAACTAGATCTGAGGATTGCAATAAGCGAGCGTGGCTGTGGCCTGGTCCCTTACCTCTGCCCGTTGCAGAAGGGTCTGCACACAAGAGATACACAACCCCGAGCATCAGCCGAAGGCCACAGCCCCCAGGATATCAGCCAGAGAGAGCCTGACCCCATGGCCCAGGCATGCAAGGGCACTGCAGGCTCGCATCCTTCCCCAGCCACCTGCCAGCGGTGCCTCAGCTCTCAGACATGAGCCGTGGAGGGGGACAGGTAGCATTTGGGAGCACAGTTCAGTTTTACAGCCCTGCTGTTTCCTCGCTGTCACCTTGGGCAGCAACGTAACACCCCTCAGCAAACCCGACTGCCCCAAGATCAAAGCCCAGGGTGCCGAGGAAAACACACACCCCGATAAAAAACCGCCGACTGGAAGCAGACTCTCGCTTTCCCAGGATCAGGTCCTTATCCCAGGCTTCAGACAAAGACAAGACCCGTGCTGAGGCTGTTTTAATCTCCAATTAACCCATAATTTTGGCCGGTCATAGACCGTGGTTTAACACCAAGCCGTTACGGTGGGTTTGGGCGGTGGCAGGCACGGATTTCTACCATCTTGCTCCCACCAAGGCTTGAGCTTCTAAGTCTTGCAGGAGCTTCCCTGTCCCCAGGAGGCTTGCTAAGGATTAACTGCTCCTCCAGCCAGGGCTTTCTGCCTTTGGAAATGACTTCCCCAGATTTTTGGAGCCCTAACCATCACCCGCAGCGCTGCAGCCCTTCCCCTGCCCCTCACAGGCCACCCCTATCTCCGGGCTCTGGGAAGCCGCAGGAGGCTGGTGGGGAAGGTAAATAAACTGCCAGCCCTGGGGTGATTTGTGGCAAAATGAACAGCCCCGAAGTCACCTGCGGGTGGCCCGGTGAGATAATGGCTCCTAATCAGCCCCACAGCGGTGGGAGCCGGGCTTTGCGGGGTCAGACCTGGCACGGCCAGCCCGGTGTCCCAGGCTGCTTGGTGGCCGTCCTCTCTGCAGAAGGCACCGATGCAGCTGTCCGCACAGCCCAGCGCTCCCCAAACCCCTTGAGGTGTCTCCCAGCGATGGCAGGAAGAAGTGCCAGGAGCGCCCCCAAAGCCACCTGCGCGCCTGCTCCCAGGCTGGGCCGTGTGCCTCTGTCCCTGCTTGCACCCCCTTCTGCTTGGGGTCTGCCTGCTCCTGCCCATCCCGGGGGGCTCCGAGCCAGCTGCAGGCTGCCCTGGGGCTTCTCCAGGCTGTGCCATCAGCAGGCAGAGCTCTGCCCTAAGGGACAGGGAGATCCCCACGTCTCCATCCCCCAGCACTGCGCGGGCTCGGTGGGGAGCTCCGCAGCCCCCTGCTCACCGCATCCAGCCTCCACGATCCCCCCACGGCGCTGAGCCCGGGTACCTGCCCCAAGCGAAGGGGTTAACAGGGAGAGCAAACACCGCGGCAGTCCCTCCCAGACAGGCCTCCTGCAGGGATTTCTGAGCTGCTGTTTATTTAGCCAAGCGATTCCTCAAATAAGCAGCCCCATCTCTGATGGGACGTGGCAAGGCTGAGCAGAAAAACGTGTTAGCAGCTCCCCTCCTGGAGCAGGGGGATGGCAAATGGGTGCAGGAAGGGCAGCTCGGAGCAGAATGAGCCATAGGAAGCAATAGGATCCCAAAACCCACAGCAGCCACCCAGAGATCCCCTCCTTCTGGTGCGCCAAACAAGCTCCGGCAGGACCTGGGCTCTGCCTCGTTGCCCATCCTTACCCCAGGCTTTGGCTTTTTGGAGAAGAGGCTGAACAGGTGTCGTATCCGACAGCCTGGCATCACTTAAAGAGGGATGGGATGCACAGCCCATTGGGAACACCCTCCTGGTACACCCCTGCGTCCTCGCTCCCAGCACCGTGCCCCAGCACATCACACCCCGTGCCCACAGCCCTACTCTCCCCCCCTACCACCCCCAGCAAAGGGCACTGGGGCACCCCACACCCCTGATTTGTCCCGTCAGCTCCAGGATATTCAGCTCCCATTTGGCTTCGCAGGGTCCTGAGCTGCTCCCCCAGAGGGAAGGGAAGCGAGGCTGGGCCCTGGGCGCGGGGTGACCCCCGGCACAGCCTCACCTCCTGCTAATGGGCTTTCCATGGAGTCAGCTCCCAGCCCGCTCCCAGGGTGACTGGATAAATCAGCTGCTCCTCCCAGGACCTTGGGCTCTAATTAATGTCAGCTCATTAACGAGATAACGGCCATTTATTACCCTGTCTCCCTGGCTGCTGATTAACCCTTTCCCAAGGCAGGGGGTGGCGATGGCATGGGGTGGCAGGAGCTGGGGACGTCCCTGCAGTGACACCCAGGGGTGCCTCGGGAGGACGGGGGGGACAGGCGGAAGGACAGGCAGGGCTTCCAGGGCTGAGCGAGGAAAGGATGGGACAGGGTTTGTGCGGGTGGGTGTGTGGCAGAGTTTTCCTCCCTTTGGCACAGAAAAGGGGTCCATGGATTACAGCCAAGCCCCTCGTGTCCTCACCTCTAGATGCAAAAGCAGCCCCGGCTCCGTCTCTCCTGGCACTGCCGCCCCACCGGCCCTACAGAGCAGTGGGGCAGGGTGATCTGCCCTGGGGAAGGGGGTGCCAAGGGGGCTGGGGAGGGCATGGTACCCCCTCCCAGGGGGCTCATGCTCTCGTTACATCAATCACGGTGCGCCGTGGCTCCCTATTAGCGGGAGCAGCGGCTGGTTAATCAGGCTGAGGGCTTCGGCTCGTTAAGCTGACACCTCCGCTGCGAGAGTGAGACATGGGGGCACGCGAGGTGCCACTTATTTATTTTCTTCCTTTCCCAGGGAATATATTAAACAAATTAAATTCCTGGAGTGTTGGGTCAGCACCGGTCGCTCTGCGCCTGTGCCCGGCACAGCCTCGGGGAGGGTCTGCCGCAGAGCCCGGCCCCCCCAGCCCCTCGCGATGAGGCACAGCCCCCATTTCCCTCCCCATTCCCCTTCCCTGGGTGCTGGGAGGAGATCTTGAAGGGAATGCAGACCGTGGCTTGGTACAGAAGCTCCTCGGTGCTGCTGTCAGCTGTAGCCCTGGCACTTATTTGTGGGGGCTGGTGGCAGGGTGGCACCGCGAGGCCACTCCGTGGCTCAGCCCGCTGGAAGGCAGTGAGCGTCTTCTCCGTAGCAGCTGGGAGTCTCCATCCCAGGACACTAAGTACGGGGGATTTAGGAGAACACCGTGCACCCCCAAAAGTGCTTTCATGCCTTAACAGTGCTGGCGTTGACCTCAACCTGTGTGGAGCCATGAGAACAAGGCTCTTTACCGAAACAGCCCCCGCTTCAGGACCAGCCACCCCTTCAAAACCGAATGTTGGCCCTGCTCAGATGCCCCAAGGGTTCGTGAGCCATTTCCTCGCCGCTGGCTGCCGCACCCCACCCTGGGGCTGCCCGTGCTTCAGCCCTGCTCCGGGTCTCTTTGGGATGACAACCGTGGGTGGGGGACTTGCCCCAGGTGAACCATTTGTTGATTTATTGGCCATTCGCAGCTCTTTCCTCTGCCACCACCACTTCCCTCCCCATCCTCGCAGCAAAGCTGGCGGCAGCCTGTCCCGCTCTGCTGTCCCGTCCCACCCCCGGCCCTTTTCGGCAGCCTCTTCCCCTCACAGATCCCAGTCCCTTCCGCTTAACCGCAGTCCTCCCAGCACCTCCTCGGTTCAGGAGCAGACCCACCTTCCGCTGGTGGAAGGGTGACTCCCTGGAGGTTAGCGACGAATTAGAAATAATTTAATTTACCTCCCCGTTCGGGCGCTTTGATGAGCTGAAAGGCCCCTTGTCAGGCGGCGAATCCATCTTCCTCCAGCCTTACATCAAATTTCATTCCCTAATTAGAAACTCCTGCCCCGGAGCGTGCTGCCCCCCGCCCCGGCCGCCCCGTCTCCCCACCAGCACCATTAGGAAAATAAATCGTTCCATTAGCCGCATTGTTGTGGCTGGGGGGCCCCCGCCGCCGGGAGTTATTGGAGCAGGAGGGAGGGCGGGGGATGCAGAGGGATGATTTATTAAGGAAAAGGGCCCTGATTAGATCCTTCCTCGTCCCTCGTGAGCACATACTCGTACACCCCGTCCCCGGGCACCCCGCAGCCTCTGGCAGGAGGTGACTGCGGGATGGCAGCGGGGTTCCCGGGGCCGTATCCTGCAGGTGCCCGGCTCCCCAGGCAGCGCTGGGACCCTGCACGAGGTAACGTCAGTGCCTGCTGCCCTGGGGGACCGCCAGCATCACCCCCCGGTGCTGCCACCCCATAGCCGGGGTTGTGCGGGCGCTGCGACGGCAGAAGGCCGGGGGGGCGAGGGACAGACGGGAGAGGCGGGGACGGGGCTGGGGTCCCCCCTTGTTAACAAGGCCGGGCCCTGTAACCTTTACAAGGCGCTGAATGGGAGGTGGGAACCTCTCCTCCCCTGATTTGGGGCCGGGGGGGGGGCTAGGCTTGGATTTTAGGGAGGGGGGGACGCCCGCTGCCCCAGATGGGAGCATGTGTGGGGCTTCTCCCGCCGCCACATGCCCTCCCTCTCCCTCCCGCCCACCATTCACATGGTAATGGGGACAAATTGATGGAGGGACATCCATTGTGGTACCCCCTCGTCAGCCCGGCCCTTCTGCCGGCCACCCACCAGCATCCCTATCCATCACCACCTCGGGGTGGGACAGGACGGGACGGGATGGGGGCCCCGGTGGGACCCCCGCCAGGATCACTGTGCTTTCCATGGAGCTCTATGGGGGGGCTGACAGGGCTTCAGGAGGGCAAAGAGCCCAAAATCTTATTTACGGGTCCTTCCTCTTCATGCCCTGGGGGCAGCCCAGAGCCAGCACCCCACACTTCACCCGCTTCCACCCCAAAGCAGGCCGCAGTGCCCTGCAGCAGCCTCCTAACGGGGCAGAGATCGTTTCCCCCATGCCCACAGATACCCTAAAACCCTGAGCCTGGGGACGCCCCCAACACCACGGGACATCCCCGAAGGGCACAACCGGTGCTGCTGGGGGGGTGCCTGCCCCCGTCCGCTGGGCTGGTGCTGAGCTGCGAGGGGGCACGGCCGGAGCATCCCCTCTGGAGCAGAGCCCCCGCCTCAGGCTCCCCCCGGCCGCGGCACCGCCGGCAGCCCGATGGAAATTTCACTCCATAAAGCGGCTCTCCAAGGCCTGACCCCGCGGCCCCCCCCCCCCCCCACCCCCCCCCCCCGGGGACCAATTTGTCCTTCTCTGTAATAAGAACCTAATTAAATTAGCCCAGCCGCCTCGCCGAGCCCTTAAATTAGCCGCGGTGAGGAGGGCCCTCGCTGGCAGCCCGCGGCCGGATTGCTCCGCGCTCGCCGTGCTTTGGGGTCTGGGGAAAGACCCCGGTGGGACCCCGCTCCCAGCCCCGCTGTGGGACAGGGACGGGGAGGCTTGGGGATGGGGCAGGGGTGCACGGGGAGGCTGCGCGGGGCACAGGGGTGTGGGGTGGGCTGGAGGGGGGACGGGGCTGGCTCGGGGTGGAGGGGGCAGAGCTGGAGGTTGTTAGCACCAAGCCGATGTGGAGAACCCCATGTGCCACGTAGCGGGGGGGGGGGGGGGGGGGTCCGTCCCCAGGGGAGCACTGGGGTAACGGGCGCTGCGGTGACGGGGAGCCACCCGGGACTGGCTCTCAGCTTGCTCTGCCCTAAGCTGGGGGCTGCAGGTTGGAGGCGATGCCCACCCACCACCACCCCCCCCCCGAGGCTGGGTCCCCCCACAGCAGAGCTCGGAGCACCCTCCTGGGAGATGACAGATTTATTGGGCCGTGTCCCCGACCAGGAAAGGTACATCCAGTGAAGAGACAAAAATACACTTGCCGACTCGTGCTCTCTCGCTTTGCCCTGGACAACAATCACCATAAAAACTGTGCTTTAAAATAATCTTTAAATAATTTCTGCTTTTCATTAAAATAATAATAATAAAAAAAAATAATAAATCCCCACCCCCCCCCCCACCCCCAAACAAAGAGCTCGCCCGCCCCTCCCGTTCCCACCTTCCCCCGCACGCGCCCGCGATGCCTCCCGGCTATGGTACATACAAAGAGCAGATAAATAAATAAAGGCGCGTGATGCTGCGGGGGGGGGGGGGGGGGGGGCGCCGGTCACAGCCCCCCGGCCCCCTCACCACCTCCACTGCCGGGGAGGCCGAGGCTCTAACTGGGATTTTGGGGGATTTTTTGGGGCGCTGGCCAGACCCCCAGCCCGGGTGAGCAGCAATGAGATACCCTGAGGGTTTGGGGTGCCGGGGGGGGGGCGGGAGGTCAGGCCAGGCAGGGCGTTGCTCCAGCATCTGGGGGGGTTTCTGAGCTTTGGGGTGCAAACGGTGTGGATTTGGGATGGGGCAGCTTGGGTCACGCTGCCCAGCCTTCTGCACCGGCAGCACCCGTGCCAGCGAGTCCCGGGTCTCGTGCCAGAGCTGTGCCAGCCCCAGGGGGAATGGCACCCCCCCCCCCCCCCCCCAGCACCCCGGGACCCCCCTCCCAAATCCTCCCCGCGGGGCCCAGCCGGGCTGTAGCTGCCAGGAGCTCCCTCCTTTGCCCCCTAGCCCCTCCGGGCCCTGCTCCCCCTCGTCTGCCAGACCTCCGCCGTTAGCCAACCCTGCACACGCACACGCACGTCACACGCACACACACACATAGCAGCATGTGGATCCCGCCGGGGGCGCCCCCCACCAGCAAGGGGGCGAGGAGGGGGGGCGCGGAGGAGGCGTGCGGGGGAGCCCCCCTCTGCCCCCCTCCGCCGGGGGCACGTCCCCGTGCCGCCCCCCCCGCCCCGAGAGCCGCCCCGCGGCCACCTCCTCCGCCAGCGCACCCTCAGCTCTCCACCCGGGGCACCCCCAGCGGGTGGAAGCTGTCGGGGGGCAGCAGCAGCCTGCCCAGGCGGTAGAGCAGCCCCGAGTACCAGTGCACGCCGTCCCCCTGCACCCCCGGCCACCCCACCAGGCCGTGGTAGAGCCGGAGCGGCCAGAAAGCCAGCTGGGCCAGCTGGTGCTCCTGCACCAGGGCGAAGCACGAGGCCACCACGTCGTCCACCACCAGCGTCCCGTGGCTCGTCAGCGGGGCGTAAGCCCCCACGTCCGTCCGGCCACGCACCCCCACCACCTCGGCGGGCTGCAAGCCCCCCGAGCCCGACGCCACCAGCACGAAGTGTCCGGGGCGCACGCGGCTGGCAAAGGTGGGGCGGAAGCGGGCGGCGGGCGCCGAGGCGTTCTCGGCCACGAAGAGCAGGTGGGTGGGCGTCAGGGCCAGGCGCCGGGGGGGCTCCCGCGTCTCGATGACGTGGAAGGCGGTGAGGGCGCGGGGTTCCTTGTCCAGGAAGGCCAGGAAGTCACTGTAGGTGGGACGGCCAGCCCCGTCCATCGCCAGCACCCGCTGGCCCGGCCGCAGCGCCCACAGCGGCGTCCGGGCGCCGTTCTCCAGCGTCGCCAGCGCCCGGCCGGGGAAGCAGCCGCCCGTCTTCGCAGCAGCCGAGTGCTCTGCGCAGGGAGAGAGAGGAGAGGAGGGTTACCCGTCTGCGAGACCCCCAGCATCTCCCCCGTGACATGCAGAGACCCCGTGCTGCCCGGCTTTGCCCTCTGCGCGGGCATCGCCACCCTGCGTGGCTCCCCTGCGCACAATCCTGGGGTCCCCCCCCCCCGTGCCATTTGGGGGGGTTGCTGTGTGTGCCAGCACCCGCTTCTCACTGTGGTGCCAGGGCACTGTGACCACTCTGCAAAGCAGGGTCCCCAAACCTGCCTGGCCCAGGGAGCAGCCAGTGCAAAGTGCAGCCCCGGTGCAAAGCGCAGGGTGAACACCCCTTGGGCGCGGGGGCACCCGCAGTTTGAAGAGCGGGTGCAGAGCCCCGTGCTGGTGGCAGGCAGAGCAGCAGGGTGCGTGGCCGCTCCCTGGGTGCCAGGGCGCTCCCTGCCTGCCCGTGCCCCGCAGTGCAGCACCCACGGCACCACCAGGGAGAATACAACAGGGAACGGCGGCAGGGTGCAGCGCCCAGCACCGCAGCTCGCCCCCACCCCTTGCTGCAGCCTCCTCCTCCCCCTGCCTGCCCGCTCGCCCCGCGCTCCCTGCACCAAAGCCCTCTCTCAGCAGCAGGGACGTGTCAAAACCCCCGGCCAGCATCAGGGAAAAGCCACCAGGCTGCTGGGCAGGGCTGCGCCAGCAGCAATCACAAGGTAAAGCACCCGAACACCTGGGGACACGTCCCCTGGGGCGGTGGCACGGGGGGACTGCCCCTCTCCAGGTGAAACAAGTCACCGGGTGTCCCCAGCGCCCAGGGTACATCCAGCCAGGTGCTGGCACTGGCAGGGGATCCCCGGCTTCCCAAGGAGCGATGCTCAGCCCCCCAGCAGCCCCGGCTCCCCCAAGGCACAGCCAGCCCTGTCCTAGGGTCTGTTTGATGCCCTCCCACTGCCTGCCAGGGACATCTCGCTTAGGCTCCAGCTCCTGGCCCTGCACGGTCCCAGCCTCGAGCTCCCAGCCCCTGGGGCCCTCTCCCAGGTCCCCACCTAACCCCTCAGCCTCCCCCCAGGTCGCACGGCCCCCCCATCCCTCCCCAGCCTCGGGCAGAGCCAGATCCCAGCCCCCAGGCCCATGAAGAGAGGCATCCATCTCTGGGACAGAATCCTTTTATTGCTCAGACGAGGTGCAGCGTCCGCCCCGTGCCTGCTCCCCAGCAAGGGACAGGTCCCAAATCCTGCACCCCACGTCCCCAGGCAGGCGTCAGAGCCACGGGGGGGGGGGGGGCTGGCAGGAGGGCAAGGGGGGCACCTGGCAGAAGCAGGGGCACAGGCACCGGGCACGGAGGGATGTGCGGGTGCAGGGGGGACCCGACGAGACGCAATACATACAACAGGCCACGCGGCCATCCGTACAAAAATAAAAGCCATTTACTAAGAGGCAGGGGCAGCCCGGCTGCCCTCTGTACACAGCTCTGGAGAGGGCCAGGATGGGCACCCCACAGGCTCCACCACACACCCCACGGCTTTGGGGATAAATCTGGGGGACCCGGAGCCCCGGGGAGCCGCTGTGAGCCACGAGGCTCTGGCCAGCCTCCAGAAGCCCTCCAGGGTCTCAGGGCCCTGCTCGGCTGCCTGGGCCGTGGCGTTTGTCTTCGGTCAGTCCAGGGGAGCATCCTGGCCTTCAAGAGCCTTGGTCCTTCTCCGGGGGCACAGCCCCACTCCTCCGGCCAGCCCCAAGGCACTGGGGTCACGGTCCTCGCTTCGGAGCCCGGCCCCGTTTCTCCGGCCAGCCCCGCCGGGCACCGGGAGCCCTGGTCCTTGGCCCACGCTTTGTCCCTCTTCTCCGGGGGTGCGTCGCTCCCTCTCTGCGCCGCGGTCGCCCCACGTCCATCGCGGGCCGGAGATGCGCCCGTCCTGGCATCGGCACGGGGGAGCGGGTCAGCGCGGGGGGCCAGCCTGGCGTCTGGGGGTGTCGGGCCGCTGGCTGCGGGCTAGGGCAGCAGGACAGGCAGAGTGCGGTGGGAGCCGAGCGCGGGGACCCCCCGCAGCGCCCGGGCGAAGCGCGGGGACGAGGGGCACCGAGCGGCACCGCTGCGGCAGCCCCCGGCCACCGCGGCTCCTCGGGCGTGGGTGTGCGCGCGGCCGGGGGGGGGGGGGGGGGGGGGGGGGGGGGCGGCCACCGTGACCGTGGGCAGGCCGGGCTTGTGTGGCACCGCCGAGGCTCTTTCCACGCGTGGGCACGGCCCTTTTGCCCCAAGGCCCCAAGGCGTGGGGTTGGCCGCGCGTCCCCGCCGTGCGTGTGCCGCTGCTGCCCTCTGCCGCACGCCCGCAGCGCCGCCGGCACCGGGCTTGCAGCCGGGAAGGGACCCGGGGGGGCTCTGGGGGCCTCGGGCACAGCTTCCCCATCATCACCACCCCCCCTCAGCCGGGGGGGGGGGGCCCTTGCACCCCATCAAATCACACCTCGGAAACCCCTTTCAGCACCGTACGGGAGAAGCGAGCGACAGCAGCGACCGCAGCACCCGGCCCCGGCCGGCTTCCCGCAGCTCCCGCTGCCCCCAGCACCCCCCCGGCCCTGCTCCCCGGCACGGAGCTGACCCCAGAGCACCCTGCCCTGTCCCTGCCTCGGTGTCCCTGTCCCTGCCTGGGTGTCCCTGTCCCTGCTGCGCGATGCCCTGGTGGCCGCAGGAGACCCCGGATGGGGGCTAAGGGACTGCAAGGGCAGGGGGGACAGGAAAAGGGGGCGCGGGGTGGGAAAAGGAGGCGGGTGGAGATGGGGGGGGGTCAGCAGACAGCTCTGATGGCGAATTTGCCCCACGGCGCTGCTCCCACAGGGGTGTGACTCGCTCCCTGCCCCGCTGCCTGCCCCAGATAGGGAAATCGGGCTGCGGGAGCCAGCACCCCCCCAGGAGCCCCCCCCTCAGCCAGCAGCCAGGCTCCCACGGCACGTTGCAACAGGGGGGCCGTCCCCCAGCCCCGCTCACCGTCCCCCCCAGCCTTACCTGACTTGACGGAGCAGTGGATGTGCGCCTTGGACTCGTAGTAGACCCAGTCGAAGCCGGCCTCCACGGCCAGGCGAGCCAGCATGCCGTACTTGTTGCGGTCCCTGTCCGAGGTGGTGATGTCCACGGCTCGGCCCTCGTAATGCAGCGACTCCTCCGAGTGGTGGCCGTCCTCGTCCCAGCCCTCCGTCACCCGCAGCTTCACCCCCGGCCACTGGTTCATGACGGAGATGGCCAGGGAGTTCAGGCGGTCCTTGCAGCGCTGTGGGGCAGAGGGGCAGAGTCAGGAAAAGCTTTTGGGATGGGGGATTTGCCCTCCTGGTTCGCAGGTTGCGCCCCACCATGCTTCCGCGAAGCCAAGGGACAGAGAAAAGCAGCTGACAAGGAAACCCCGGGGGACAACAGCGGGTCCCAAAGCCCCAGGGCTGCCACAGAGGTCACACAAGCGAGCTGAGTCCTGCCTCGTCCTGCCCTGCCAGGGTTTCTCACCCCAAAGCACAACCCAAGGATGCCAGCCCTGGATGCCTGGGCGCCCCGGCCACTTCCCCCAGAACAACAGCTCCATCCACAGCTGCAGCTCCAGACCTGCTCCGGCCTTGCATCAGCCCCTTGTGCACCTGACTCGCAAGTACAGCCCGCACTGCTGGCCCCTTCCCTGGCTGCAAAGGGGGTGGAGGACAGAAAAGGTGGAAAGAAAGTGATAGCCATGGCGTTGGGGAGCTCCTGGACAGCACTGGGTGAGCAAGGCTGGGACTGCCCGGCCAGGAAGAGCTGACGGGGGGAACGGGAGAGCTCTGTGAAACCAGAGAGGGGGACGGGGCCGTTAAGGTCCCATACGGGGCAAGTGCAGGGAAACATTAAACGAAAGAACCGGGCAGCAGGCTAAAAGCAGACACCGCGGGGGATGTTTGCGTGCTGTCACTGCTGAGCTGGAACTCCGTGCCGCAGGACGTCACGGTGGCAGCGACACAAGCGGGTCATGAGACGCTGTCCCAGAGAGCATGAACCAAGGCTATAAAACCTGGTGCTGGGTCCAACCCCTGGCTCAGAAAGGCCCTAGCACCGCTCCTGCGGGGAGCTGCCCCCAACACGTGGGCCCTCACCCTGTCCCCCATCACCAGCTGCTGCCCCGGGGGAGGTGGGTGCTGCTGCTCCTGGGGAACCCCGCTTGCTCTTGGCATGGTCCAGGCCCCAGGAAGGGCAGTGCCAGGCAGGTCTTTGCCCCACATGGGGCGGAGGAGCGCCTCTGCCCTCGTCTCATGGCTCCCTGGGTGTGGGGAGATAAGCCGGGAAGGTGTTGGACAAACAGTGCCCAGGAGAGGGGAGGAGGAGGGAGGGGAGCGACTTTTGTCCTCACCAAACACCACCGTGGTGCCACTCTGCGCATGGCACAAGGAGCTCCCAAGGCTCCTGCTGGCAGAGAGGGGGCTTGGGGCTGGGGGCTCCGCTGCGGAGGCAGGCAGCGAGCCCCCAGCACCCCGCTGCATCCCCTGCACGGTCTCCGCTCCAGGTGTCCCCTCGCCACCCAGCTCCGGTTCCCCCTTGCGCCCTCACCGCCGACCCCCCCTTCCTCCGGGTGCTCCCTGCGGGGCAAAGCCCCCGCACGCCCCCCGAGACCCTCCAACCTCTGTCCCCTGGTGGGGCACACCGCCTGCCACCAGCCCCTGGGGACAGGCCAGCCTGTCCTAGCGGGAGCCAGCTGTGCCACCCTTGTCCCCAGAAGTGCCACCTCCAGCGGGACCCCTGCTCCCCGGGCTGTCAGGGTCCCCGCAGCACCCAGCACCGGCCGTGCCTGTGCCTTTGGCGGCCAGCAGGTGTCAGGGCACGGGCAGGGACCGGCAGCGAGCAGGTACGGAGGGCAGGGACCGGGCGGGGATGAGCAGTGACAAGCAGCGGTGGGCGAGGGCGGGCAGGTGGCGATGCGCGGGGAGCGGGCAGCGATGGGGAGCGGCGCAAGAAGCCTCCGGTCTCCCCTCCGGCCTCATCCAGGAGGCTGCGGTCCCCAGCGCGCAGCCTAGGGGGGCTAAAACATCCCTGGGGACCAGGGAAGGGCCGGGATGTCCAAGCTGAAAACCCGAGAGACAGGCAGACAGCGGGGTTTGGGGGGAAGGTGCGTGGTGGCAGCGTGTGAGGGAGGGCACAGCCCGTCCCTGTCGTGTCACGGGTGGCCGGACACCTCCATGCCACATGTAAAGGCTCTGCACTGTCCCACGGCAGGGGGTGTCACCCTCTTGGGAAGGCAGCAGGTCTGGAGGAAGGGCACAGCGCCAAGAGGACACGGCCACCGGGGACCCTGGGACACTCAGGTGGGACCACAGCCTCACACAGGGGCTGTGGGTGGGATGCGATTGCTCGCAGCCGCGACCCCATGCCCAAAGCGTGGCCAGGAGAAGAAGAAGGATCGCGCTACATCTGTCCCCAGGTGGAGTTTCTCCCAGAGGGAGCCAAGATCCTCTCCTGAGGTCCCCAAGAGCGATTTGTCACCGCCGTGAGGACGGTCGCCACACCGGTGTCTGCAAGGGGTGATGGCTGGGGTAGGGACACCGTGGGGGCAGGGGGCCTGGGACATTCCTGGGCCAGGCTGCCGCGGAGAGGTGAGGCAGGCTCTGCCTCCAGCCTTATCTCAGCACCTCCGAGTGGGACCAGCGAGAGCAAACACACTGGAATTCTTGAGGAAGATGAAACGATAAAGGGAAGGCGGGCAGAGAGCAGCACTACCCACCCCCCCAAGCAGGCGGCATCGTCAGGCTGCCTGGGACACCCAGACCCTTGGACTTGGGGAAAGAAAACAGGTTTGAAGTGAGTCAACAGCAGTAAAAGCCAAGGCACTGGGGGAAGGGACAAGGAGCTGGGTCAATGGCCTTTCCCAGCCCATAGCTACGCGGGGCACGGTGCCAAAGCTCCCATGCCTGGGGGCATCTCCCACAGCCAGGGGCCAAGGGATGAGCCCGGAGGGCTGTGGGATGAAAGCGAGCTGCCAGAAGTCGTGCCAGGCAGCGGGGACAGTCCTCTGCCCGGCTGCCCCAGGCACCACGGTGCCCGTCAGTGCACGGACGTGCAGTGGCAGGGACCGTGCAGGGCTGAGAGCCCTCACTTGGGCAACGCACGTAACCTTCGAGAAGACCCAGGGAGTTCCAGGTGCCCTGCCAGCAAGGCAGCAGGGAGGAGGGGGCTGGCAGGTGGGACACGGAGCCCGGGACATGGTCCTGGGGGGGTGGGGGGCAGGGGCACTGCCTGGGGCAGGACAGGCGGTGGGAGCAGTCTCATAGGCAAACACAGTCAGAGGTGCTCTCCTGCCTCTAATCCAAGCCATGCGATGTCACTCGTTCAGCATAGCTCACTCTTCCTCAGCATCCCAGGAGCTGTTCTGCATCAGGAGATGCAGGCTCCAGTGACCAGCAGTCACGACTTGTGCAGCTCACGGGGGGCTGGATTCAGCCCCTCTGCTGCAGCCCCCCGTCTGAAAACCGCCCCGTGCCACAGCGTCTGCCCTCAGGGACCTGCCCCTTGGGGCACATGAGGTTACAGAGCTGCCAAGCCGGCACCCAAGCCACTTCTCTCCTTGTTACCAACACCTCGGGCAGAGTCCACGGCCAGAGCCCTGCTTGGCTCCTGCCACCAGGAGCTCACCCACCCGCCTGCCAGCCCCCGACCAGGGGGTGCAGTGGGCAGCGGGCAGCCCCGGCTCCCCCCCCGCCTCCCCCAGGAGCTCGCTCGGGCTGTAACCCGGTGCTGAAGCTGGTGGCCGGGTTTCTTAGCAAGGCCGTGCGGCTCCTTATCTGCATTCCTGAAACCCTCAGGCATTCTCCCGGCAATATTAAAACACAGAGTAACCTTCGTCCAGCATCACCCCCGCCACCCGCTGCCGTCCTCTGTCCCCCGTGCCCCTCCTTCCCCTGGCCCAGGACACTTGCAGGCTGTCTTCAGCAGGGCGTTTGCACCGACAGCTTCTCCCCTTCCCCAGACACCGCCAGCCGGGGGCTGCCCCCTGCCAGGCTCCCCCCACCATCCCACCCGGGGGGCACGGGAGAAGCGGGGGCACCACCGCGCAGGGGCTCGGCAGCGGCGTGGGACGAGGCCAGCAAGGTGCTCCTGGAGCTCCTCCGCGTGCCCCCTTCCTCCTGCGGGCTCGGCTCTGCCCTCCGCCACGCGGAGCAGAAGGGCGAGGGCAGGCAGGGCGCAGCGGGGCAGGGTTGCTGCCCCACCGGGGAGCGCCGCGTCCCGGCGCCGCCGGCCGGAGGCACGGCGCGGCAGCGTGCCGCGACCGCGGGGACGGCGGGACGCGGGCTGGGGCCAGCCGGGCAGGGCGCCGCCACCTCGGGGGACGGACGGGGTGCCCGGCGAGCCGAGGCGGGGCGCTGCTCCCGAGCTCCCCGTCCCGGCCGTGCCGCACCGGGGCACCCGGCCGGGCACCGGCGGCGGCGGAGCGGGGCCGCAGGTGCCCGGCGCAGGGGAGGGGGGGGGGAGAAGGGAGCGGCGGCGGGGCCGTACCTGGGTCATGAGCCGGTCGGCGCCGGTGTTCTCCTCGTCCTTGAAGATGATGTCGGGGTTGTAGTTGGGCGTGAGCTCCTTGAAGCGCTCCGAGTTGCGCGCGATCTTGCCCTCGTAGCGGCCGCTGGCCCCCAGCGTCTTCTCGGGCACGTTGGGGCTGAACTGCTTGTAGGCGAGGGGGATCAGCTTGCGGGGCGGCCGGCGGCGGCTGCCCACCACCCTGCCCGGCCCGCAGCCGCGCACGGCCGGCGCCAGCAGCAGCGCGCACCCGCTCAGCAGCAGCAGCAGCCGCGCCGGCTTCATGGCGCGCCCGGCGGCCCCGGGGCGGCCCGGGGGACCGGCGGCTCCGGGGGCTCCGGGGGCCCCGTTAGGCTCGCCCGCCGCTCCCTCCGCCAGCCCCGGGGCTCCCCATGCGGGGCGCAGCCGGCGGGCAGGTGCCGGTGCCGGTGCCGGCGGCGGGGCCGGTGGCGGCGGCGGTGGCGGTGCCTTGCGGTGGCGAGGAGCGGGTGCCCGGCGCGGGTGCGCTCCGGCTGCCCGGTGTCGGTGTCGGCCCGCTCTGAGCTGCCGTGCCCCGGCGGCGGCAATAAATAGCGAAGGGCCGTTTGTTTTGGCAGGAGAGCGGCCGCTTGCGGGGCGCGGGGCTCGGCGCTGCCCGGAGCCCCCCGCGGTTTGCGCCCTGGCGGTCAGCGCGGCGGGGCCGGAGCAGGAGAGCGGAGCCGCCGCTGCCTCCGCTCCCCGGGCAGGAGTGAGAGGGGAAATTGAAGAGATCCGGGACCGGGAACCGCCAGGACCGCACCCTGCCCGTGTCCCAGCCTCCCTGCGCCCTCCCTCCCTCTCCTCCTCCCCGCGGAACCTGCCCCGGGCCGCCCGCAGCCTCCTCCCCCCGGCCGAGCCCCGGGGCCCGCAGCCCACCCCGCCGGGCCGCCCGCCGCCACCTGCCCCCCGGGGCCGCCCCGGGACGCTCCCGGACCGCCAAGCCCCCCCCCCCCCCCCTCCTCGCACCCCCTTTTTTTCCCCGGCCGCCCCCCCGGGGGCTCCCCCGGCGCGGCTTGGGCACGGGGTGGCACCCCCGGGGCTCCGGCCCCCGCCGCGCCGCCTGCTCGCCAGGGGCCCGGGCCTGCGGGCGGGGATCAAACAGAGCAGGGAGGCAGCTGGTTGAAATTTAACCACAATATTCTCGCTCCCCATTGTTTCCAGGGAGGCCCGATATTTCCACAACAGGATTATGGCATCTGATTAACTCGCTGAGACAACAATGAGGGGCTGGGATGGGCTTCCCCTTCTAGCTGCCAAAAGGGGAAAGTAAATACAACACCCTGATTTCAGGAGCGAGGCTTCGCGGGGCCCCCCCCCCCCCCGGTTCTCCCCCAGCTGTGCGCTGGGGAGGGGTCCGGCAGGGCTCTGCGCGCACCCCGCTGGTTCCCCGGGACCTCCCCAGGTGAGGCGGTGACCTCGGGACACCCCTGCACACGCAGCCCTCGGGGGGATGCCCCCTCACCACGGTGCCCTTTGGTGGGCACGGGGCACGGGGAGCTCCATGGGGTACCCGGGAAGGCCAGGCTGGAGCGGCCCGGCCAGCAGCCCGGCTCTGCCCGCAGGTCTGCGCTGGCCTCATCGGCACCGAGAGATCCGGGTAAGAGGGATGCAGCCGGCAGCACCCATGTGCTTGGGATGCTGCTGCCCAACAGCCCCAAAGGACCATTTCCCTTGTGGGAGCAAAGCTGGCCGGAGGTTTCTCCATCTGGGTTTTGTACTCGGTAGCCACGCAGCCCAAAGCTGTGCCCAGAGCTCTGCGAAGCCCTGCCACTGCGTGGGACGGCGTGGCTGTCCTGCTGCTGCACCCGCACGTGACGGAGCGAGAGGGGCTGGCCAGCAGCCCCCAGCCACAACACTTGCACATCTCAGCCGACTCTTCCAGCAGAGCATCCTAAGGCAGCCAACAGGCAGAGCAGAGACCTGTCCCAGCACCACTCCCCAGCCCCGCCTCTGCCTTCCCTTGGGCTGCAGCAAGGGCACAGCCCTCGGTGCATCGCAGGCACGGGAGAAGCAGAGCCTGGCTTAAGTCCGCAAGGTCCCCTGGGCTGCTTTGCACTCCCACGAGGAGCGAGCCCAGCTCCCCGCCGTGCTCATCGCTGCCACGAGGAGCGGGGAACAGGAGTGTTTGGGGCAGCGCTGAGGGTGCAGCACATCACCAGGGAGAAGTGTCCTACGGCTCCCAGCCACCCGAACCCAGACCCGAAGGAGCGCTGCAGCCTGCAACACACAGCGTGCATGTCACACGTGCCTGTCCCCCCCGCTGCAGCCCCAGGGTGACAGCAGCCTGGCTCTGCCCTCGCTGGTACCCTCTCCCCACAGGGACGCAGGGCTGTTTCTTCCAGACCTGACACAGCCGGAGTCAGACGGGGAGCTGACTTGGGTTGCAACCACGGCTCCTGCCCATGCAGGGGCCCCAGCATCCCGCACCAGCTCTGGCCGTGGTGAGCAGTGACAGCCTGGCTGCAGAGCCCGCTGTGTCCCCGCGCAGCAGGGACTGCAGGGCTCCTGCGTGGGGACACCCGAAATCACTCCTGCCCATTGACACCTGCCGCTGATGAAGGGCAGCCCCCCCCGGTCCTGCCCCAGCCCTTGGGTGGGTCACAGAGGTGGCACTGTGCTGGGGACACCGCAAGCTCTCTGCAACACCTTCCAGAGGAGCCAAAGCGAGCTGTGAGCTCAGCACCGCCCACAGCACCATATTCCCGATGCCAGCCCGCGTCCCTGCTGGGCAAAGCCTGCTGGCACATGGGGCCAAGCGGGACGGGACCCCCGGGCATGGTGAGGGGGGGACCTTGCACGGGGCTGCTGGCTGATCGGGGTCTGTCTAACCAGGGCTGTCAGTAAGAAGGAGCACTGGCAGCCGCAGCACTGGGGCACGGGGAGGAATCACCTTCCAGCAGAGGTGGGAGGGCTGCGGGCTCCATCCCCGTATCCCACAGCACCTCCGGCATCACCCAGCCACTCTCAGGCACCACCGGGACGCACGGTCCCCACGCGCTGCTCCCGGCTGCGTCCTCACCTTGCCCAAGCCCCTCTCTCCCTGACCCACAAAGGCCCCCATCCCCAAATCCCTCTCCCCCCGACCCACAAAGCCCCATCCCCGCATCCCTCAGGCCCCGGGGCTGCCCCAAGGCCCCGCAGGGCTGCCCGGAGCCGGGCGCTGCGCAGGGCAGGCGCGGAGCCGGGCGCTGCAGTCAGTCTAGGTGGTGCTATTTCTCTATTTTTGCACCGGACGGGTTTGGGATTTTCCTCTCCCTATTCGCTGCCTTGGTCGTCTTCTTCTCCTCTCTCTCTCCCTCTTTTTTTTTTTTTTCTTTTCCTTTTCTAAAAATACTTGACAGCGATTGAAAGGTCCCTTTAATCGAGGCCACAGAGCCCTTATTAAGGGCACGGGTCGGGGTGCTGGGCCGTGCCCGGCATAACGGCTTCATTAAACCCTGCGAAAACTAATATTTATGGAATCAAATTTATGGAGGCCGAGGCCGAACTTGTGGCCTTTAATGTCTGTCGGGAGCTCAAATCCAGCCGGCTCCAGGGAGGAGGGGGTGGGGACAGGGCAGGAGACCCCAGCGGGATGGGGATGGGACAATGAGCGGTGACACTCCCCGGAGCCGGCGGCAACCTGGGCCAGGCAGGCACCGGCGGGCTCCACGCCGGAGCCACAGGGGCTGGGGTCCCTGCCCTGCCCTGGCTGGGGGCTGGGGGGCATCAGCAGAGCCCTTTTTCCCCGCTGACAGCTCCGATCTCCTGCTTTTGCCCACCCTCATCCCCGCTCCTGCAGCCCATCCCTCCCGTTCCCCGGGGGGAGCGGGGCAGGATCTGTCCCTGCAGCGGGTCCTTGCCCCAAGCCCCAGACCAAGGGTTGTCCCAAGGGGGGGCAGCTCCTGGGTGCTGTTTTGCCCGTGTAAGATGCTGGCAGATAGCAGAAGGCAGGACACAAGGCAGCTACGGCTGTCGGCACAAGCTCCCCATCCCGCGGCTTCCCCTTCCCACCACCCACCCTGCCCCGCACGCTGCTCCCTCGGAGAGGAAATATAAAAACCTCTCGCCCTGGGACTGGCCGGCTGCGGCCCTGCAAAGGCCCTTTCATTCCCCTTCCACAGACACGGGGGCTGCTCCGGATGTTTTTGTTTCCCCCTCGCCGTCCGTGAGAGCAGGCAGCGAGGCTGTGGCCAGCCTAGCCCCGGGGAGCCGGGGGCAGGCAGGGGCAGGGGTCCCTGCGGTGCGCGGTGCTGCCCAGCCCTGCTGGCTATTTTGGGACCTGGTTGGGCACAGGAGTGGCATGCCAGCTCCAAAGGAAGCAGGTGGACACAAGGGCTGGAAGAGGATAGGAAAGATTAGAGGGTGGGTGGGTTGGTGGGTGGTTGGATGGATGGATGGATGGATGGATGGATGGATGGATGGGTGGATGGGTGGATGGATGGATGGATGGATGGATGGGCGGATGGATGGATGGATGGATGGATGGATGGATGGGTGGATGGATAGATGGGTGGATGGGTGGATGGATGGGTGGATGGATGGGCGGATGGATGGATGGATGGATGGATGGATGGGTGGATGGGTGGATGGATGGATGGGCGGATGGATGGATGGATGGGTGGATGGATGGATGGGTGGATGGGTGGATGGGTGGTTGGGTGGATGGATGGATGGATGGATGGATGGATGGATGGGTGGATGGGTGGATGGATGGATGGGCGGATGGATGGATGGATGGGTGGATGGATGGATGGGTGGATGGGTGGATGGGTGGATGGATGGATGGGTGGATGGGTGGGGTATGGAGGGGCAGAGGTGGTGCTTTGCGTCCAGAGAGCATCTGTAACCTGCTCCAGGGCTGCTCCCGGGCCTGGAAGCTTTCAGTGCTTGGTTGTCCCCTGCCCCTTGGAGGCCGGAGCATGGATTAACCCCACGCGCCTGCCCACTGACCCTGGGGGAGCTGCTGGAAGGGCTGCGCCTGGCTCCTGGCACACGGTGTGTCCCCTGCTTGGGACAAAGGGAAAGTGGGCTCCTGCCCCATGCTTTGCCCTCAGGACTCAGCAATCTCCTTCACGAGCACCCACCCCATACCCTGCTGGTCAGGGTGAGGCTCAGCAGGGGCTGGGAGCTGCCGTTCTGCCCCACAGCCCTGAGTTCCTGTCTGCTCCTGACCATCCAGAGCCACCGCAAGCCCCCGGGACGACGGGACCAGCCTGAGGGACCCAGCTGCACGGGGGGGCCGCACGCCTGTCTGGGCACTGCTGGCTGAGGGAGGACAGAGCAGGAGGAGGGGACACGTCACCCGGACACAGCCCTTTAACGCGAACCAGCACGGGAGCAGGGTGCGTTGTCTCCTAGCCCAAACCCGTGCCCTGCTGGAGCCCCGCAGCATCCCTGCTGGCATCCACACGGCAGCAGCCCTCCCGCTCCCCTCATGTCCAATGTGGGCAGCCTGGGAGCTGCACCCCGGGAGAGGCACCGAAAAGTGTCCCGAGACATCAGCGAGGGGACGAGGTGCCCACGTCCCCATCTGGAGGCAGCTCGGGAGCAAGGAACGGCCCAGGCAGCGTCCCTGGGGAGGTGCGGACGAGGCGGAGGATGCGCCGTGCTCTGCTCTGCCTCTCTCAGATGTTCTCGCGTGGTGGCAGCGACCTTTCAGCCGAAGAGCCCCTTCGCTTTCTTCGGCTTGGCCTTGGCCACGGGCAGCTGGGGCTTCTGCACCGGGGAGGAGGTCAGCTGGGAGCAGAGGGGAGGCAGCGTCAGTGCCCCGCAGGGGTTCCCACGGGATGGGTGCACGTGTGCGAGCAGTGACACCCCCCCACCATGTGGTGGACGTGCACCATCACACACATGTGTGCAACAAGCCCACACGCTCCCCAACCAGGCTGCAGGGGGTAGGACGTGGTGGGAAGCGAGCTGAGCCCCCCAGCGTGTCCTGGACGGGCACGGGGCTGGGATGCACGGTGTGGGGGGCGAAGGCTGGCTGCTGGGGCCAGGAGGAGCACACAGCGTCTGGCTCCCTCTCCCTGCCAGCCTCGGAAGGCCCTGGCACGGCCAGGCTGCTCCTAGCGCTGTGCTCACCGTGGCTCCCTCGCTCGCAGACGCTGTTTCGTCCTCCGGGGACTGCGGTTGCGGGTCGGGGTGCCCTGAGGTTTCTGCAGCGGGTGCCGGGCCCTCGGCGTCCTCTGGTACCAGGAGCAAAGAGATGCAGTTTGGGGTTGAGATGAGGGAGCACGTGGCAGCGCCCAAACCCACACCGGCAACAAGGGGAGCTCGGCCCAAAGCAAAGGGGGACACGTGCGAGGGGCGGGCTGCCCCCACCCAGGTCCCCGCTCCCATTCTCCGGGGATGGGGGCTCGCCCAAAGGGTGCCCCACGCGCCCCCCCCCCCCCCCCCCCCACCTCACATCCAGGAGCTCCTCACCCGAGTGGTGCCGTTTCCGAGCCTGCTTGGCCTCCTGCAGCGTCACCGCCGTGTAGAGCTGCTGCAGGGCCGAGGCGAACGCCTGCCCGGCCCCCGCACCGCAGATCTGGGGCAGGCTCTGCGGGACAGAGCGGGGACACCGTCACCGTCCACCAGCGCCGGGGTTGGGAAACGACCCGCCAGGAGCCGGATCGTGCCGAGCACACACTCGTGCGCGCACACACACACACACACACACACACCTGCTCAGCCCACCGGCTGCTTTCCCGTTAGGAGGAGGACAGCACAGCCGCTGCCTGCAAGCCATTCATGAAACGCCGGCGGTAAGATCGCACGGGAAGGGCTGCGGCTTCCCCAGCAGGAGCAGCGCAGAGGATAAGCCGATAAGGAGCGCAAGCCTCGGGCACGGGCAGGACCCCCGGGCACGTGGTGGGGACGGGGAGCTCCTGCCTCACCACAGCCATCTCCTACACGTGCGGCACAAGCCGCCCCGGCGGCCCCAGCAGCTGCCCCAGCACAGGCAGGGGATGGTGATGGAGGTGTGGTGGGTGCCCGGTTTGCTCCCCGGCTGCCCGAGCAGCTCCTGGTGCTGTGCACACATTTTCTTGACGCACTCGCCACATCTCTTCTCAGCCTCCCGTCACCCTGGGGATGCTGCTGGTCCCAGGCAGGGGCACAGCAGGGGAAGCAGTGGGGCAGGTGCATGGGGGGAAGGGGCTGCAGGGAGCGTTGAGGGGTGCAAGCAAGCGGGTGCACGAACAGGGATGGGGAAGCGCCTGTGCGCACCGGAGGGAGGGCTCGGGGGAGGGATGTGCACGGGCAGCTGTGCGTGTGTGCAGGTGAGCGAGTGTGTGTGCACGGGGCTGCGTGCGCAGCTGGACTCGCGTGCTGGTGAGTGTGGTTAGTGGTGCACGTGTGGTTGGTTGTGTGTGTGTGTGTGTGTGTGTGTGTGTGTGTGTCAAAGGTCTGGCACTAATCTCTGCTCGGCTCCACACCCAGACAGCAGGAGAACAAAGTGTAACAGATAAGGCCGGTTCCTCTCCCGGCCAGGGGAGCGGGGAGGGGATGGGGACGCTCAGACCCACTCAAGGCCAGAGTCCAAAGCGTGGGCCCGGCTTCCCAAGGGCAGAAAGGGCAGGCTGAGACCCCCCGGTGCTCCCCGCCGGGCAGGGAGCTGATGCCAGTGCTGGTGGCCAGAAAGGCACCTTCCCCGCAGGTCTCAGCCCTCCTGCTGGAAGCAGAGGCATGAAAAACGCTCAGCTGCAGGACACGCACGCCGCTGGGGTCTGCTTTTTGGCCAACCTCTCCGCAGGACCTCCTGTGGCCCTGCCCACTGCCACAGGAGGGAGCGATGCTCTGGTCCGAGCACCCTGCCAGCAGCCCTGGGATTGCCAGCCAGAGGGCAAACCTCCTGATTCTGCTTTGCCCAGCCTCCGAGCTGCGAGCAGCACAAGGTGCCAGGGAGGAGGAGGGATGCTGAGCACCTCGGACACCCCTGGGATGTGCCAGCCCTGATGGCTCAGCCCCACGGTGCCAGGCTTGCACCCGAGGTTGCAAAAGCAGCGCCCGATGCTGGGAAGGCGACTGCACTTCAAAGGCAGCAGAGGGGCTGGCATCGGGTGGCCGACACAGTCCAGATCAAAGGCAGGAGTCATAATTCAGAGAAAAGCAAACAGCAGCTCCCAGGAAAAGCCGGGACCGGCGGCGGAGCGAGCAAAGTGTACCAGATAGCACCGCGCGGGTCAGTGCCCCCGGGCACCGCTGCTCACAGCGTGTCCCCACCGCCGAAGGGTCCCCGGGGGGAAACGGGGCCGCAGGTGCAGGGCACCCCCTACCCATGCCTCCGGGAAGGGCCCAGCTCCGGATGCAGCTGCCACAAGCCCGGGGTGGAATTTGGGAGTCACCGGCCGGCTCTGAGCCAGCGGGCTGCTGGAGCTCGCCCACGCGGCGCAGACCCCAAGGGAAATGGGTTTGTAACCGGGGCTGGAAGCGTTTCCCTGCAAAGCCCTGCCTCGGCAGGGAGCAGAGCGTGCTGTGCCAGCCACCGGCCGCCTGATGGCCCCGGAGGCTGAGAGGGACAAGGAGGTGTCCCCAGAGGTGGGGGGCAAGCCCTGGGGATGGGCGCGTGCCCTCCCTCCTTGCCCCACAGCCCCAGAGCATCCCTGGACCAAACCCTGCTGCAGCCAACTTGTTGTCCCCGCTGCGACTTCAGCCCTGGCTGCCGGTGCCTTGTTTTCCTCTGATCACTTGTCTGCGGGATAAACACAACGCCCGAGGCCCGGGAAGAGGCAGGAGCAGGGTGCTGGGAGGCGGGGGGGTGCCTGCAGGGTTTCCCCCCGCAGCGATACCCGGGGAGCTGGCGGGGGGCACGGCGGCGGACCGACCTCTGGTCGTGTTATGACTACCTGGCCGCAAGGCCGAGCGCCGTGCCCGGTATCAGGAGCGACTCAAGGCTGCGACACCGGCACGGGAGGCTCGGCAGCACACGCTGAACCGCGATTAGCCCAGCCGGGGGGGCTGCCCCAGGAAGGGGAGGCTGGTGCCGGGGCTGGGATGTGCGTCGGGCTGCACTCCTCGGCACGGTGTGGGGCAGCTCACGGGGAGATGAAACCCAGCCTTGCATGGTGCCCCCATCCCAGGGCTCTGCTGTGGGGAGGTGGTGGGGAGAGGTGGAAGCAGCAGGCAGGGTGCCAAATCCATCCCCAGCCATCCAGCGTGGCCAAGGGGCTCACGTCACCCAGCCCAGCACCGTGCCCCCGGCGCAGGAGCATCGCCGTCCCCTGGCACGGGGCTGCGGGCTGGCTGGGCCCCCGCGCCGGTGCCAAGCACCAGAGTCTAAATCGGTCGTGCTCAAAGCCGGGGACTGACCCTTTCATTATCACACCAGACGTTCGAAGCGGTTACCAACATTCTTTGCTCCCAACCCCACATTCCTATTTTTTAATATATTTTTAACTGGAAAACAGAGCGAACGGGGCCTGTTTGGAAATTACAGCCTGGCTGCTGTGGCTTGTATGTCAGATCTGCCCACATTCCCGTGGCCAGCCTCAGCACATGCTCCGCAGGGGCACACTTAATAATTCCTGCCGGGGCTGGGAGCCAAGGGGTGTGGGCCGGGGGGGGGGGGGGGGGGGGGGGGGGGCCACGGCTTCCCCGGGCTGGCCCCGCCAGCGGTGCCGTGGAGCAGTGGTCCGGGAGCTGCACGCTGGCTCTCCGGTGATGGGCACGGCTGCTTCTGCCTCGCTGGCACGGGCAGGGGCTGGTGATGCTGCAGCAGCCTGTGGAGGGCAGGGGGATGGCTCCATGGCCGGGGCGTCGGTGGCCACGCTGCTGTCACCCTCCCCTGCCGCAGGCTTTGTGCGCTCCCGTGGCGCGCTGGGCATCGCTGCCCGTGGTCCTCCCAGCGTCCCGCAGACCGGGCAGGGATCCACCCTGGGATCCACCCTGGGGTCCACAGAGATGAGCACCGAGCTGTGCTAGTTGCTTGACCAGCCTATACCAATGGCAAGGGATCCCGCCCGTGGGACGACACAGCTGGAGGGGGGGGAGTTGTGCTGGGGTCATGGGCAGGGAAAGGGGCAGCTCATCCCCCTGGGATGCAGCAAGCCTGGGCTCCTGTCCCTGTGGGGTTGTCACCCTCTCCAATGGGGCAGAGCTTCCCCAAAGCACCCCGAGCTGCCCCGCACTAGACGCTGACACCCTTTCCACCTCAAGCCCTCCTCCCCATCTCAGACCCACCTGCACCCACTCACCCCAGCCTGCAGCACGCCCCGGGCACCGCACAGCCCAGCAGAGGACATCTGAGGGACCTGCCCGAGGGCTGACCCCGCAGCCCCCAGCACCTCGTGCCATGCCCGCCCCTGGGGGACGGGGAGCAGCAGCCAGCAGCGATGCTGGCGCCGGGCGCTGCGAGTCGTCCCGCGGCGCAGGCAGGGGCAGGATGGCCAGGGCTTCCCAGGCACGGAGCCAGCGCCGCGCACACCTGGCAGGAAGCGGCTGTGCCGGCTGGGGAAGGCAGCCCGGAGCTGCCGAGAGGTGACGGGGTCACCCCGGGGAAGAGCGGGCGGCGAAGCCGGGGCAGCCCGACAGCACAGCCCGGCCCGGCACAGCCCGGCGCGGCCCCGCGCTCCTCCCGGCTCTGCTCGGGCCCTGCTGCGGGTGATGTTTTCCTTTCCCCCGATTTTCGCTGGCCTTTCCAGCGAGCAAATGTCAGGCGCATAAAGAGCGGCACTGTGAGCGGAAGATGGAGCGAGAATGCCTGCCCGCGTCCCTCCGTAAGTGCCGGCTCACACTTCATCAAGGCAGCCTTTGCAAGCGAGGCACCCGCTTAACAACCGGCGGTCTATGCTGGCCGGCGACCGCAGCAGCCCGCCGCTCAATACCCTTTTCTTTCTCCCCTTGTGCTGCTTTCACGGCTTGGGTTACAGCCTTTCTCGCAGACACCGCGCGCAGGGGGGTCCGCATTGTGCCGCCTCCGCGCTGGGGCGGCCGCGGGGATGCTGGGGGTCCTGCCCCTGCCCTGCCCTCCCGCTGCTCTTCCAGCTCCCAGGGACAAACGCGGGAGAGAGGAGGGCTGGCGGCAGCGCAGGCGTAGGACATAGGCATTGGCATCCTCCCCAAGCAGCACGATGCTCCGGTCCCCGCGGGCACGGCTCGGAGAGGAGCCATGCTGCGCACCACGGGCACCCAGCCCGTGAGTTGGGTGCTGGCTTGGCAAAGAGGCACCTAAATCAGGTCCTGGCAAGGCAGGAGGACTTGGGAGGACTCGATGCAGGAGGCATGGAGACCTGTTGGCCAGCCCCCCGCCCCAGCCCAGCATCCCAGGTTTTCCCAGGGCACAGCTCAGGGACCCCTCTCTGCCAGGGATCCGGGCGGCTCGTGCCAGCTTGTTAACGTAGGGTTGCTCAACAAAGGTGGACACATCACCCGGGCTTATTATTGTAGGGTTCCTCTGCAAAGCATGCCAGCTCATGCCGGTTTATTATTGTCTGTCCAGGAAAGCTGGACACATTGCGCCGGTTTGTTATTGTAGGGTTTCTCAGGAAGGCTGGCCAGCTCATCCTGCCTTGTTATTGCTCAGGGCACGCGGGGGGCTGGCCAGGAAACTTCCTGCAAAGTGGGGTGATGGAAACGGAGCCACACCTGATGAATCACATGGGTGCCACACGGTGATAAGGGACAGCGGCGGGTGGGATCCTGCACCCCAGCTCCACCCGGCAAAGACAGGCCATGCATTCATGGCAAGAAACACTCACAGCTCCCCTGGGGCCACGAGGCTGGCCAAGGAGCTGGGAGCACGGGGCAGGGGGAGCACAACCACAGCTTGGTGCCAGCGGCGGGGGGACGAGCAGAGCAGCCCCTGGACCTCTTGGAAAGCAAAGCCTGGGGGTGGCGAGGGGGACCGAAGGGGACCTTGCACCCAGCGTGGCCCCAAACTCAGTGCGCAGGGGATTAGTTGTGATAACAAGGCTCGGAGCGGAAGCAGCCCGGGGCTGAGCCAAGCGAGATTAGGGGCTTTGGGGGGAATCTGGGCGCGTTCAGGACCAGGCTGAGCTGCAGGCAGGGGCCGCCCTGCCCCGGTGGCTTCGCAGTTCCTCCCAGGTGCGGGCGCACCCGGCCGGAGGGGCAGCCCATGGGGACGTCCCCTGGGGACGCTGCCCTGTCCTCACCCGAAACCGCAGCAGGAAACGCAGGGGGAGCAGCAGGGCTAATCCCCCGGGCTGACTCAGGCGTCTCACCGGGCACACAGGGCCGGCAGGACTGGGTCTGACGCGCCCCGGCAGCCCTGGCACCGCTGCTGGCACCGCCACTGAGTCACTGCCACTTCCCCCTGCCTGGTGGCAGCCTCAATTTCCTCTTTGCAGCCAGCAGCGTGCCCGGCACGGCACCACGGTGCCCGGGGGACAAAGCGGGCAGGTGTCCCCTCCAGACAGGTGTCCCTTCTGGATGGTGACCACCTGGGGCTGGTAGCCGGTGCCCCTACAAGTGGGGACAGTGCCCACGCGTCCCCATGGGCAGTGCCGAGCCGTGCAGGTGCCCAGGTGTCCCCGCGGTGCCCAGGTGTCCCACGGGCAGTGCCCAGCTGCTCAGCGCAGATGTTGGGCCCCGGCCAGGCAGCAGGATTGAGTGTCGGGCTTGCTCTCCGCGCAGCGGCAGCGGCAGGAGGCCAGGCTGCCCGGCGAGCACACAGCCCCTTCATTCATGGCAAAAAATAGCCCCCCGGGGTGTGGTCCAGCCTGGAAAAGCCCCCTCCAGCCCCGGCCAGCCCATGTTTATTCAGCGAGGGGGACGCGCTGCCCTCCCCCTGCCCGCCGGCCCCGCGTGCCGTCTCCGTGCCAGAGCGGCCGTTCTTGGACGCGGTTCCCCGGGTCCCCCGCTGGCCAAAACACACAGGCCGGGGCGGGGGGGTGGGGGGGGGTGGGGGGGGCAAACCCCTAAAAAGCACCGGGTTTGTCTCCGGGAGGAGCAGCCCCCGGTGATGTCATGAGAGTTTGCGAGCGGCCACATGAAAGGGACTCGCTGCCCAGGAAATCCACGGGCCCGCGCTCCGCCAGACAAGCCGGCGATTCTTCACTGGGCTGGGAAGGAAACCTCCGGGAGCCCGAGCCAAGCCCGCCTTTGCCCCAGGGACAGAGCCTGCCCCCTGCCCCACAGCCCTCGGGGACCCCAGCCCTGCTCTGCAGTCCCCCCGTACCCAAATCTCAGCCCCACAAACCCCAGCATCCCAACCCCTGCTCCCAAATCCCCCTGGCTACCAACCCCTGTCCTGCAGTCCCCAGAGCACCAAAACTCACCCCATAGCCTCCCAGCATCCCAATCTCTCACACATAGTCCCTGGGGACCCCATGCCCTGCCCCACGGAGGCCAGACCCTCCCTCTCCTCTGGCCTGGGGGACTGCACCCCCGTTTCCGTGCCGGGAGCATCCATCAAGCTGGGAGCAGAGGGTGATTTAGGGCTAGGCAGTGCTGCTGGCAGACAACGGGGATGCAGCAGGGCAGGGGATTCTCTTTCGGGAGGGATTACACCAAGGACAGCTGGGAACACACAGACACTGACTCCCCAAGAGCCGGCCAGGATCTCGACCCGCTGCGGCGGGCACCGCAGACACGGGCTCTGAAACCGAATCTGCTGCCAATCCCCTCCCCATTTCCCAGAGGCGCAGGTCCCCGGACAGGCAGGGGAGGCTCTGCCTTCCTCCTCCTCCTCCTCCTCCCCATGTGGGACAACCCCTGGTTCCGCACCCCACATCTCAGCCCCCTGGTCCATCACCGTGGACCCCACACCACATGGCTGGGCCATCTCGGAGAAGGCTGTGGGGCATCTCCATCCTGCCGGTGCCCACATCCAGCCTCCGTCCCCCCAGCTCTGCAGCACCGTGCCCACGGAGGGGACAGGGCCAGCGGGGAGGTGACAGCAGCCCCCGGTCAGCGGCAGGCTCGTGGGGCTGTCCCCTCTCCCCACCAGGACCAGGGGGTGATGTTTGCTCCCTCTGTAGCTCTGTAGAGGGGGGCTCAGGCTCTGGGGCTGTCAATCAGGCACCGCTCGCCACAGCTAAAAATGCACTCTCAGCAGGAAAACAAAATAAAAACATCAAACAAAACAGAGAGGTGAAAAATTCCCTGACATTTCTCTCCTGCGAGTCCCCAGGGCCAGCAGAGAGGCGAGAGCCCCCGGAGTTTGTCAAGCAAACACTTTCACACCCTGGGCCGCGCTCGGCACGCTGCCGCTGGAATGCCAAATATATATTTAAGCTCTGCTCATCAAAGGAGCCTGTTCGGAGTCGGTCTCGGGCAACGTGCATGTGGGTTTGGCCCGGAGCGAAAACCAGGGATGCTGAGAACATTTCTCGGGGCCGGGAGACGGCGCGCACGCGGGAGATAAATGCCAGCCTCCAAGGCCGCGCGGCTGTAAGGTCGCGGGCTGGGCACGAGATACCTGCCCGCTCGCAGCGCTCGCCCTTATCAGCTCGTGTCGCACAACGGGGTGGGGATGTTTAGGCTGGAGGGAGGCCAGCAGCAGCCCTGCATTCCAGCCCGCCGTAAACTTAGTCAAAGCTGCAGGAGCCCAGCCAACAACGCCAGGGTCCAGGGAGACGAGCAGGAAGCGACGCTGGGAGAGGACAGGGCTGCGGGGACACGGCGCGAGGGCGGAGGGGAAAGGCGGGCTGCCCGGGGTCTAGATACGTGTTGGGGGGGGGTGACAAGTGTCCTCAGCCCCTGCGGGCAGGCTGCCCTCGGCTACCTTCCTTGAGCATCCCCTCGGTTTGCTGCAGGCGGCCCGGGGACCTGTGCTGGTCCTGCCGCCCACCGGACAGAGCTCCAGCCCTGCCGGTGCTGGGCTGGGCTTTCCCATCCCCGTCATCGCTCCAGCCAGAAGCAAAGGGCTCTCAGCCTAAATCTTGCCCCTAATCCCGGCTGACAGAGCCGCAGGTCGGGGTCTGGCCGGGAGCAGGGGAGATCATTGCCCCAAGCGAGCCCGGCACGCCGGTGCTGTGAAATCACGCATTACGCGCCTGTCGCCGGCGGCAGGAGCAGCCCGTCAGGCTGCCGGCACCGCTCTGGTTACTGGGGGCCATCCCGGCCGGGGGGAGCTGACCCTGTGCAGCCGTGCCCCCCGCCCGGGTTCATCCCCAGGTGAGAGGAGGGAGCGCGGGGCTGCGGGTTGGGTTTCAGGCACCTGCTGCTAATAAAACAGCCTGTCAGGGCACCTTCGCCCTCCGGGAGAGGGACGGGGTCCCGGCGGGGCTGTCGGGGGGCACAGAGGGCTTGGGGAGCTGCGAGCTGGGTCCCCGAGTACGTCTCCACCCTCTGAGTGCCGTCGGGCATTTAAACTCCTCATAGCGACCAGGGGACCCAAACTTTCATCCGCGGGACAGCAGCATCCTTCTGCTGCGGAATCCTCGCGACGCATGAAAGGAGCGAGGAGGAAATCACACCCACCCCGGCATCAGGCCTGGAGCGCTGCCAGCCTTTCTTCCTCCTGCCGCGCGGACGTTTCCTCCCTGCTCCTCTCTCCCGGCTTGTCCCGGTGCCCGGGGCTGCCGAGGCTCCATGCTTTCTGTTCACATCCCTGCTTTCCCTTCACATCCCTGCTCTCCGGCCCCTGCCCGCTCCGCGCGCCGCTCTCTGTGCTCCGCATTGCCTTGCCCCTGCCACCTCCGGACAGCAAAACCATGCTGTTTGGCCATATATATACATATTTTAAAAGCCTCGCCATTTTCAGCTCTATTTTTCTACCCTGATTTTGTTCAATGCAGCGTTATTTGGCAGCAGCAGCACTGTGAAACAGGGCCGTGGTGAGCATCCAGGGCGCCTGCTTGCAGCTCCCCGTGCTTGGGTGACTCTCCCAGCCGTCACCACCTTCCAGCCTAATAACGGGTTTATCTTTAACCTTATCCTTAACGTGCTACACTATTTACTATCTCCTACGAAGTGCCAGGCTAGAAAGTCCTCCTCCATAGCTTAAAGCCCCACCTTCCCCATGGCCCTGATCTTTGCCAGCCTCCAAGACAGCTGGGCAAGGCAAAGGTCCCCCTAAATCCCATGAGCCGAGGCTGGGAGAGAACCTCTCCGAACGCCTCAAAACTCAAAATACGGCTCCAGAAGTGGATGCCTGCACATCCACGGCCCCAGCCCGAGCAGGAGAGCAGGAATCAATTACAGGGCTGGCAAAGGCAGGGCTGCTCCGGGGCTGGCGAGCGGCACCGGCCCCCGCGGTGGCGGCACGATGCTGGCGCGCACGTGGCACCGCACCGGGGGCTGCCCGCGGGCCCCGTGCCTCCGGGCTGAGCGCTGCCCACCTCCCCGCCGGCACACCCTGCGGCCCCCCCCAGGAGAGCAGATGTGCAAATGGCTGGCGGGGAAGATGCATGGGAACCACTTGAAAGCCCTGGTATGAACGTGCTGGTAAACCAGGGCCACTCCTCTGCTCCTCCGGCTCCGCGCGTTATTTATAGTGCTCCGGGTGCCCACCCCGGGGGAGTTCAATCTCTGGGGTGCAAATTCTGCCAAGCCAGCTGTCCTCTCTGCCTTGGAGCTCCCAGGAGCCGCGGCAAGGTCTGCAAAGTGCCCCAGACCCAGCTAGGAGCTAGGGTGCTCCCGGGAGGGCTCTCCCTGCTGCCCCTGAGACCCAGCCGGGGGCCCGCGGCACAGCCACAGCAGCTTGCACGGGGGGGCTGCTGCCTTTCTCCAGCCAGCCTGCACGCAGCACACCTGGCCAGGCAGCACACCCAGCAGGAACACATGGACACGCTCCACCACAGTGCCCTGGAGAGAGGTGCAGGGGCTCCCGGCATCTCCCGAGGGCTGGGGGTGAGGATGCTCACGCAGCCACGCGTGCCCCCGCTGCTGATCAGGAGCAGGTGGCTGCTGCTGGCGCTCCCCCAGCCAGGGGCTAAATTTATTCCACGAGTCTGTGGGCACCGAGGGGACACGGGGGTCCAGCAGCCCGCCCCGCACGCGGTGCACATCCCAGCACCCGACACCGGTGACGGGAACAGAGCCCTTCCGGACCGTCTCCTCGGCACCCGCGAGTCCTGATTACTGGCCCCAAAGCGGACCCAAGTCCTTCCTCCCCCGACCACAGAGGGGAAAGTTTCCAAATTAAAAACCTAAAACTGGCAACAAGGTGCCCATGGCAGGAACCTCTTAAACTGGCCATTAAAGTTTATAAGTTAGCCGGGCACCAGGAGCGCGCGGCGGAGCTGCAGGAAAACAGCCGCCCCTCCTTGGGCAGCCTGACCACGGCTGTCCCCAAAGCCACAGGGCTGACGTCAGGGCATGAGCTCACCTCCGTCACCCACCGCCTGGCCGGCCCCAGCCCCGTGTTTACCCCTGCCCGTCCCCGCCGCTGTCCCTCGCAGCCCGCTCTCCCTTTGAGGTTGGCAGCCCCGGGGCCTGGCGAGGAAGAGGAAAAGAGCAGAAAGGAGGAAACCAAACCTCAGCGCCCACAAGGCGGGCTGCAAAACACGGAGCCCCAGCAGCTCCCTCCCGGCCCTGCTGCCTCTCCCGGCCACGTCCCCCCTTTCCTGCCCCAAAACCGCCCTGGCCCTGAAAAAGAGGCGACCTCGAGGGGACACGGGTGCGCAGCCCTCACCCCACCTGCAGCTCGCACAGCCTGCCCGGCTCTCCTCGGGGGCCAGGGCTGTCACCCTCCCATTCTCCCGCTGCAATGCGCTCTGCGCCCTCGGTGAGATGGGCCGAGGGTGGGTGTCGGAGCCAGGCAGCGTCCCCTCCTGCCCCAGGGTGCTGGGATGCACCGCGGGGCTGCGAGGCGAGGGGGGGAGACGCACAGCCTTTCCCCAAGCCCTGCTGGTCCTAGCTGGGGACGTGCGAAGAGCTTTGTGGCACCAGGTTTTGGCTAGAAGGGCAGGAACACAAGCTCCCTGCCCGGGCACACAGGGCAGCGCCATTCCCCTCTCCCTGCCACCACCAGGGCACTCTGCCTCTAGACCTCTCCATGCTCCCTGCACGGCCAGGTGGAAGTGCGGCCAGACGGGGACGAAACCCAGCCGGCAGCGATACTGGCAGAGCCCTGGGAGATACACCACGGCTTTTTTTTTTGGAGCCAGGGGCCAGTGCTGGGACCCTGAGCCCTGTGCGAAGCCAGTGCCGGCCTGACCGATGTGCTCAGCTCAGGGCTGCACGCTGCCAGAAAACGGGCGAGAGCCACAAAAGCCACAGGGGCTCACGAGGGGACGGCGAGGGAAAGGCCAGGGGCCGCGCGGCTGCCCAGCTGCACCAAGCCTGCGGCACTGGTCAGGGCAGGCTGGGAAGCCACCGTCCCCATCTGCTGCCGTTCCGAGCCACACGGGGCACATCTTGCCTGCCGCCACCTCCAGCAGAGGTCTGTGGGTTGCATTTATAGCCCTGGCCACAGACCCTGTCCCCACAGTGCCCGCGTGCTCTGCACCGCACGGTGCTGCCCCTGCATCCCCCAGCCCGGAGCATCGCGGGGAGCCGCCGCTGCCACCTCTCCGGGCGCCGTGAGCGGGTGCACGCACGCACGCACGCCCCTTGCACGCCACTTGCGTGCCTCCCCGCCAGCATCGATCCACGGGGAAGCACACAAGGAAAACACACACACGCACACACACAAACAGGGCAGCCTCTGCAAACAACTGCTTGTTAAGTTAAAATTAAACTCTGCACAAATATTGACCTTTGGAGGGGACACAAACTCTGCCGATATATTTACCAGCTTTATAAATGGGCCTGACCACAGTGCCCTATATGCCGAGCTGGAGGAGACGAGGGCTGCCGAGGTACCCAGACCATGTCCCCCCCATCGTGGGGCTCTGCCCGGGGGCTGCCCCATCTCTCAGTGGGCTGTGCGGGGTGGCAGAGTCCTCCCTGCGATGGTGACTTTGGCGCCAGGCATTGAGGTGCCCGCAGGAGCCAGCTCGGTGGCCCCAGCAGCTATGGGGCCAGCGGGGTGCTGGAGCAGAGCTGCCCCTGCCCAGTGTGCAGCTGGAAAGCAGAGCCATGGCTGGGCTTCGAGCCCCTGGGAAGGAAGCCGGGGAGCTGAGAAATGAGGGGTAGGGATAGAAATGGCACGTGGAGAAGGGACGGCACTGCGCTGCGGTGGGGACTCGCATCTCGTGAACCCCCCAGAGCTCTGGAAGGGGCCCGCACGCCCAGCTCAGCGCACGGGGGGATGGCACCGGGACTGGGAAGGGACCTGGGGCAAGGTCTGCCCCCAGGGATGGATGAAGCAGCTTGGCGAGGAGAAGAAGCAAACTCTTCTGATAGGCGTAGGGCCAAGCGCAGGAGGCCAGCTGGAAGATACAGTGGGCTTTGCAGCCCGAGGGTACAAACGGGGTGCACGCAGGTCTCCTCTAGGACCCACCTTTGTCAGCAGGAGGCAACACCACCCCTCGGTGATGTTACACTGTTCGGGAGCCTTTGAAAAACCACCGAGTGCCAAGAGCTGCAATTGCACAACCGGGCAGTGAAGGTGACAGCACGATAAAGGACACGGAGAGCAACCCCAGGCACACGGCGCACGGCTCAGGGGAGAAATCCCTGAGGTAACACAAGGGGAAGGCCCAGCCTGGGGCTGGGCAGCAGGGAGAAGGACCCTGCACACCCCGAGGAGCCCGGGACGAGGGCAGGGTGCCCGTGGTGCAGCCGGGTGGGGATTGCTCGAGCCCCCAGCGGCCGCCTGGTCCCCGGCCCCCGGGGGCAGGTAGAGGGAGGGGAGAGCACGGCACATGCAGCAGGGGATGCCCGAGCTCCAGCTCTCGGAAATACTGAATAGAGTCTTATTCAGGCTGATGTAAAACACTGTTAAAACACACAAAAATCCTTTGAGTAATGGGCGAGCGGGAAAGAGGCATCTATAATTAACAGTAACTGTTCGAGACGGTCGCTGCCCAGAGACGTGTACTGTGCAAAACCACTTGAAAAGGCCCCGTCTGAAAGGCGAAGCCTGGGGTTTTTCAAGAAGCCCGTCATGTAACGATCCTGGCCCTTCCAAAATAATTCTGCCATATTAAAAAAAACCAAAACCTCAGCTTAATCGCCCTGCAGCGCTGGGACTGGAGAGCTCTGAGGAGAGGGGAAGGGAAGCGCAACCGGCTTCCAATTAGAGCCTCGTTAGAAAGGAAAGCTGGGGAGCTATTAGGGAGCGGGCCAGGGGCGAGCCCTGCCGAGCTGAGCTGAGCTGAGCTGAGCTGAGCTGGCTGCTCCCGGCGGTGGGAGGGATGTCCCCACACACAGCCCTGCCCCTCGTCCCCCTCGGTGGGCACAGCGGGACCCCAAGGGTCTGAGCAGAAGGACGAGAGGTGGGCGCACTTGTCGAAGCCCCCCGGGACATCCTGGTCCTGCAGGGGGGATTTGGGGATGCTCGTGGAGCCATCAGGAGCTCTGGGATGGGAGAAGGGGGAGCTGGGGCTGCAGCCGGAGAGGGGATGGGAAATGGGGTCTGGGGGCTTTGCTGCCTCCCAGAGCCCGGCCAGCTTGGCGCGGGTGCCTGCAGCACAGGTTCGGCCGCAGCATCCTCTCGCTTCATCAGCTGGGGCTCTAATTGCCCCCGGCGGCCCTGCCTTTTGGGGCAGGCACCGGGCACCCGCTCGGCGGCTGCAGCCTGGCCCCGGGGCCAGGCGGGAGGCACGCTGCCCGGAGCAGCCTCCCCTTCCCATCCCACGGCCTGGGACCCATCCAACACAAAGTTAATTTCTAACCATGGGTAACCACCAATGCCCGAGCGGGGATGATTTATCCCCTATCTGCCTGGGTCGGATTTATGAGCCACACATCCCCTAGGCTGCGATAAAGGCCATGTCTGTGCTCCTCGGCCCCCCCCCCCCCCCCCCGCCCATAGCCCCTCCGTGCGGACTCGCCGCCCCCCCCACCCCATTTACAAGCCTTCCCCCGGTGCGGAAACCTGACAGCCCGCAGAAGAACAGTAAACAGCACAGAAAATAACACACGCTGGAGGCCAAGCAGAGACGCGCCGGCCGGGGAAGCCACAAATGGTTCCTGCTTTCGGGACCTGCTCAAGAAAACAGAGTGGGACGGACCCTGGGCTCCCGGCAGCTTTGGGAAGGGGCGAGGGGAGCTGCTATTAATAGGAGAGGCAGGGCGCTGCTCCCAGGCAGAGCTGGGCTGGACGATGCTATGGCTGTGCCCGCGATGGCCGTGCGGTGAGGACAGGTCCCCGTGGCACCAGCCGGAGGCAGCGGGCATCTCCCCGCGAAGAGGGATTCACCCACGTGGTGGAAAATTCCTCAGCACAGCGTGAAGCGGGGGGAATCGGGGCCCAAAAGCAGGGCCTGGTGCTGCCACGTTTACCCGTGCCATGCGGCACCGGGCAGGGGGTGCCAAGCGAGGGCTCATCCCTGCTGCAACTCGCCCCAGTCCGTCCCCCCCCGGCAGCCCAAAGCGGGGATGCCCCAGCTTTGTGTTTTTGGCCATAGCCAGCCCCAAGCAGCCACCCTCCAGCTGGACAGGGGGCGAGGACTGGGCAGCACGACAGTCCCCGGGCTGCGTGGGACGAGGCAGAGCCCAGAGGATGGAGGGATGAGGCTGTGGGCAGCACCGCGGCTCTCGGGGCAGGATGCTGCCAGCACTCTGCCGTCCCCGAGCCCTCTGCCGCGCTGATAGCGGCAGCCCCAGCGAGGGAGAGAAGAGAGCCTTGTTCTGGGGCCAAGACTAAGGCGATTCAGTGCTCCGCTCCCCTGAGGTTTCTCGGGTGAAACCTGGCTCTGTAATGGCTGTGTCTGTAAAACGTATGGAAATGCCCATAAAACCTCTATCGAATGCTATATGGATATATATGGATGTATGAAATGAAGGGCACGGGGGGGAATTGGGGCAGGCTGGCTCCCTGCGAGCCGTAAACACGCCCCGGCGAGAGGCAGAGAGGGCAGCAGCCCCGGGAGCTGTGCAGACAGGCCGGCGCTGCCCGGAGCCAGGGGAAGGGCACCGTGGCTCCAGCTGGAGCACGGCTCCGTGGGGCACGGCCACCTGCACCACGGGGTGCCACCAGGGCACGGGGACCTCGCTGCGGGGCAGAGCGGGGACAGAGCCCCTTGCCAGGACTCTCCAGCACCCCGGACCCTCGCTGAAGGGTGGGGGGCAGGAGAATTGGGGACAGGCTCTGGGGAGACCCCAGCGGGGTGAAGAAGAGCAAGTGGTCTGCAGGAGGGGAGATGCACAACGGGCTCCACGGTGGGGAGAACAGGCCAGGGCAGCACCACTCAAAGGTTTTGGGGTTGAAACGCTGGGGAAGGGGGGCTCGAGGAGGGGACAAGGGCTGGGTGCTAGGGGTGGAATTTAAGCTCATTCCTGGAGAGCTTTGCTTGCGCTGAGCCACGTGGGAGCTGCTGGCACCCGCCCCACGGGGATGCTGCTGCTCCTCCTTCGGGCCGCTCAGCATCTGCTGGGGCAAGGCGTGTGGCAACGCCCGCAGCCAGCCCTTGGCACGAGCCCAGCACGCAGCTGGCAAAATCCAGCTGATAGCAAGGGAAGCAACCCCAGATCTGGTCGCCCTGGGCTATCTCGGTGCAGCTCTGCCCTACACCAGCCTGTTCAGCTCCGGGGGCATCCCGCTGCAGGGCCAAAGCACGGAGGTGGCAGCTTGTGAATGGGCAAACCGAGCTGTATCCAGCTCTGCAGCGAGGGGATCACCCAAATACCTTGGAGAAACAGCAGCCCACAGTGTTATCGATGCCTGAGAGCCACCAGGGATGCAGGAACCCATATGTCCCTTTGGGGATGCCCCATCCCGAGGGGAACTGTCGGCACACGAAGATGGCACGGCACCAGTTAGAGCAAGCAACTTCTAGTTTTAGTCCAAGGGCACCCGCACCAAATGCAAAGCACATGTGCAACCCCAGATGGGCAGAGCTCGAGAGGTGTGCCCACAGCACGAGGAGCTGTCGGGGTCTCTGCTCGGCATTTATGGCCTCCCCAGCTAGCAGAGCCCCGCTGCCATCAGCATCCTGCTGTAGGAAGCTGCCGTGAGCCAGGTGAGACCCTACGACCCTATACAGCCGATTCGCCTTTTCCTACAACCCCATGACTCCGAGAGCTGGGGTTGATACAAAAACACCAAATATCAACAGGCTTTGCAGCAAGATCATAAATAAACAGGCAAACAGCGACCCTTGCCAAGGATTAAGCAATAAATCATGAGAGCAGCTGAGCCGTGGCAGGCTGCTGTCACCGCTGATGTTTGCTCCCTGCACAGCACCGGGCAGCACCCAGCTGGCTCCGCTCCTTCCTCCCTTGCCCCAGCAGAGGCCGGGAGCTGGACTCCACAGCCAGCCCCATCAAAACTCCTCGCAGCCTTCCTAAAGAAGAAAACAGGCCCAGAACCCCCAGATTTGGGACTTAACGCTGCTCATCGACCCTGATTCATTCAGCTGAGCACGGAGGGACCTGTGAGCCCTTTGAGCCCTCGTGCAGCCGGGAAGCCCCGGGCAGGAACCGGCCCCAGGCACGTCCCTGCTCCAAACCCGCACCGACGGGGGACAGGCAGTGTCTCAGGGGACAAGGGCTGATGCTCAGTGATGGGGGAAAGCTCCTCGGTCGCTCCACCCCACATCCCCACCGCATGGCAGCTGCAAAGTGGCTCTGTCTGTGCTGCTGATGGGGACAAAGCGCCTCCGCGAGGCACGGCGCTGGCATCCGCCCTGCTGCCCGGGAGCATCCCCGCCACGGAGGCTGCAGCTAGGGCGAAGCAGCAGTGTGATTCAGGGGCTGCAGTGCCTGGGACGCAGAGATACAGCGCACAGATGCAGAGATGAAGCACGTGGATGCAGATGCAGCGCACGGCTGCGGAGATGCAGCGCACGGATGCAGCGATGCAGCACACGGACGCGGAGATGCAGCGCCCGGGCGTCAACGCAGCACACGGACGCGGAGAGGCAGCGCAGGGATGCAGACGCCACGCCGCAGCCCCACGCAGGCAGGCTCTGCAGGCCACCAGCCTTGTGCCAGCCGACGGCAGGGCGCCATCTGCCGCGTCTCTGCCACATGCACCGCGCGTCCCCAGAGCCAGCGGCGGTGCCCTGAGCCCTGCTGCATTGCACGGGGTGGACGCTGCATGGATGGATGCAGAGCTCCTGCAGCTCGGGGGGCATCGGCCACCTCCCCGCAGCTCGCTGGCACCCAGGACACCCGCTTCCCAGCAGCATGATGAGGACACAAATGCCACCAGTCTGCCTCCTTCGGGCTCCATGCCCCCAGCTCCCGGCTGGGGGTGCCACGGGCCACCTGTGGCCCCCTGGCGAGGCCGGTGGCCCCGGTGGCAGCCCTGGTCACAACGCAGCGGTCCCTGGGCACGGCAGCAGGCTCCTGCGCCCAGCTGGTGCAGCGCGAGGTCACACCCAGGCCTGTGAACCCCGGGCAGGCACAGGAGGAACCTTCTAGTCGCACAATTACTATATTATGTAGCACTAATAAAAAAAAAAAAAAGGGGGGGGGGGGGATGGGGAGGGCTTGAAGTTTTCTTAGTGCCACATAGTAAAGTATTTATAGAAATCCAGGCGTGAATGGGCCGCTCACAGGCCACACTCCTCCTCGGCGTCAGGATCTCCAGGAATTATTCTGTGCAGTCACATTGTTGTATTCACCCAGAGATTGAGTTTAATTACAGACACGCGGGCGAACAGGCTGTCAGTGTTCCAGCCTCGCCGGCAAAAGGGCGACTGAGCTCCCTTTAATGGACGCATTTTTAAAAAGACCCAGGGTTGAAATAGCAGCGGGGGGAGGAGGGCAGGGGGGGGCTGCAGGGACGGGGGGGGACGAGGGGCTCTGGAAGAGGCACGGGGAGAGAGTGGGGATGAAGGGGACAGGGCTGGGATGATGGGGAGAGGACAGGGCGGCGGGCACGGGGCAGGATGCGGGGCCGGAGCACCCGCTGAGAGCGGGGTGGCTGATCCCTTTGGAGACCCAGAGGAGCTTCCCGAAGAAAAAAAGGGGTTGGGGAGGGCTCCCAACTTATTACAGAGCAGGGTATAAACAGAACAAATAAATATAGAGCTGCTTTATTACAAGGCTGGCCAGCTCTGGTGGCTGGCTGATTACAGGGCAGGCTGCTCCAGCGCTACCCGAGCCCAGACCTCAATAAAGGCCAGATTGGAGCTGCCTTTTGCCCGTTTACAAGCTCGGCGCGCTCCCGCCGTGCCGCTCAGCTCCTGCGCGCCGCCGGCTGCCCCCGCGCCCGATGGCAGGGCGAAGGGACGCAGCAGCGGGGGAGAACCAAAGTTTAAACAAATAGTGAGTAAGCGACGAGCAGGGCAGGCGGGATCGGCGGCCTCGCAGACGAGCACTAAAAATACAGCTTATTTTCCAAAGGAGCCTGCGACGCCCAAAATTGGCGATCGAAAAAAAAAAAAAAAAAAAAGGAGTAAAAAAGCCGTAAGAATTACAGATCCATCACGGGGGCGGGGGGAAAGACCCAAGAACAAGGAAAGAAAAACACCCTGATGAGTAAGACGCACGCGTGACGTACACAAACACACCGAGATGGAAAGGCGTGAGCCTCCTGCGCACGCGGGCGCACGCACGCGCGGGCAGCGGCACACGTGCGGGGCCGGTCCTCGGCGGGGATGGACGCTGCCAACCCTGCTCAGCTCTGCTCTGCTCTTTTCCTCCGGGGCCGAGGGCACTAACCTCCATGCGCACACCTCTTCCCAGGGCTCAAAGGGCGCTTTGTCTCCCCACCCGGGCTCCCAAGCCACCGGCGCAGCCCCAAGGGCTCCCGCGACCACCTCGGTGCTGAATCCCTGGCCCCGGCGTGCCCACAGCTGATGAGGGAGGGACGGAGAGCAGCACGTCCGTGGGGCTGCGGGCCGGGAGGCTTCAAAGGAGCTGATTTAGTATTGTTCCACCTGCCCTGAAACGGGCGCTTGAGCGAGGGATGGAGGTTGCCTAGGGTCACCCTGGCGCTGAACAGAGCCCTTATAGGACGGGGAAGGAGAAAGGGGCTGCTTTGGGATGAGGTGGTTCCCCTGGGCACGGCTTGGTGGGACCGCTGCAGTCCCACATGTCACCCCGACCACCAAGGCCCCCACGGTGCCTTGGCCCCAGCTCACGGATTTGGGAGAAAAGGCAGAGCTGGCAGGGAAAGCAGGCGCTGCTCCCAGCTCTTTGGTGGTTTGCAAGGCTCCCCTCCCCAGAAGCATCACGGCGGTCCTCAGGGACCCCAGCCCCACGCCCTGCCCAGCAGCACAGCTCGGCTGCAGCACTCTGAGTGCCTCCAGCCAGCCCTCTCCTCACGACACCGGCCCCCCCCCCCCAAAATACACCCCAAGGAGACGGGATGGAGCCTGATCCCAACCTCGCGGGGTTGACAGGGGCAGCGGGGAAGCTGCACGGGGCAAAGCAAGAGGCAGCAGAGCCCCACATCTCCTACGGGGTGGCAACCCCCGTGCACACCAAGGCACCTGCCACCCCTGTGCCTCTCCTGCCCTTTCACCGCCGCTGCCCTCCGCCTTCACCTGCGCTGACGGCGGTGCCCGGGGCTATAGCAGGGCGAGCCCGGGGCATCCAGGGCCATCACGGCACCCCCCCCCTGCCCCCCCCGCCCGGAGAGCGGAAAACGTCCCCCCGCGAAGGGCAGCTAACGCGGAAGCTGTTCGCATCCCGTAGCGCGAGCCCGGCGGGTGAGGAGCAGGGCAGCTCCTGGGTCGCCGGGTTATCGGATGATAACAAGGCAGCACAGCCCGAGCACGCGACTTCCAGCAATGCAAGGCTGCTTCCTTTGTTTTGGGAAAACAAGAGGGGGGACAGACCTTCTCTGGCACGTTCTTGCCCGGCCCGAAGCTGCCCCCCACTTGCACCGGCTCCCACGGCGGCCGTCCCCTCTGCCCCCATCCCAGCGCGGCGACTGGAGGAGGAGGGGGACGGGGCCAGCCTTCGTCCTTTCCACCTTTCCCACTGCCCGTGCTGAGGCTCGGGGAGGCCGGGACAGTCACAGGGGACCCTACCAGCATGGCGTTATCTCACCCCAATCCCAAATGCAGGGTGAGCCCCTTACCAGCACAGGGAGCGGGACAGGGCACGGGGACCCTCTCCGTCCCCACGGCCGTACCCCTCGCTCCCCAGACAGCTCGATGGGGGTGTGGGAGCCCTCCCCCCCCCCCCCCCCCCCACTTCCCCAGCGGAGGAGGAGGAAACATAATAAGAAAAATAAAATTTATAAGCCAGGCGGTAATTACAGCGTGGCTACAAAAGGCTGCCTCCTCAGGGCCATCATTATGTGGCTAAATTTAACGCCCCGCGTCCCAGGGCTCTGAGCATCCACACAGACGCCGGCTCCTGCTACCTTCCCTCCGTGCCGGCCAGGGCAGCACAGCTGAACGGCAGCCAAGAAAGCCATAAAGCAGGTCAGAATTTTTTTAATAGTCTATTTACCAAGATGCTGTTTTTACTGCCGAGGTTTCTCTCGTTTTATCTCTGGCATTTTTTTTTTTTCCCTTCTCTCTCTCTCTTTTTCCCCTGACTCCTGAACAGACTGGGCTGTATTTTCTGTTTTAGGTTCCTCTCTCTCACTTGCTCTGAATACTATTTTCAGAACTCTAATTTTATATGGCAAGTCCCTTTTTTTTTTTTTCTTTCCTTTTTTTTTTTTTTTTTGGTAAATATTTGCCATGACTAAGCCAGGACACATCCCGTTTAAAAGGCTCCCATCCCACAAAACATCAGCCCTTTAATGACATGAATCTCATTAGCTCTCCCCATGAAAAGAGGTATAGAAAGGGAGCATCCCTCAGCCCCTCTGAGTTCCTGTATCTGCACAGACGTATATTTAGCCATGTGTAGGGTACAGTCACAGAAGGGGACAGTCTGGGCACACGCACACCACCCCATTCAGACAGAGGGACCGAAAGCGGGGGCCCCTGGGGCAGGCTCTGTGGCCAGTGGGTTTTGGGATATCCGTCTGTCTGGGATGGGGCTGGGAAGGCTCTGGGCCCCGCAGAGGCTGAGCCGGGCCCTGGGAGCCCGTGGCCAGGCACAGGGGAGCCTCAGAGCCCCTCCAAGCTGGGCTCTGGGCACCTCTGGGGGCCCTTCTGCATGCCCGGGGGGCAGGCAGAGCCCAGCCTGGGCTGAGAGCAGAGCCCAGGTCCTCATCCCATGGGCCAGGTCTGGCACCAAGCTGTAGATGTCGCAGCAAGCAGAGCTCCCAAGAGCTTGGGCTCTTCCAGCCTTCCTCCCAGCACACACAGCCTCGATCTTAATCCGAGCCCCCATCCATACCAGCATCCTCAGGTGGCAGTCCTGTCCACCCCGCTGCCCCTTGGGCGTCTGCGCCTCTACACGGGCACGGGCACCTCTACTTCAGCATGGTCATTCCTTCCTCAGCACGGCCAGCCCTTCCTCAGGGTGGTCATCCCTCCCTCAGCATGGCCAGCCCTTCTTCGTCATTGTCATCCCTCCCTCAGCATGGTCACGCTTCCTTTTGGCTCATGCTCTTGACGGCTGCCTGGTGCCAGAGGGTGAACCCCCAGGAGGTGCCCACAGCTGACTTCTCCCCCGCAGAGTCTGAAGTCAAAAGACGTAGCTGGAGACATCCATGGCGAAGAATGGAGATGTCCATGGAAGAGAGTGGACGCCTTCATGGAAAGGAATTTGCTCTCTCTTTCCCAAGGCTCTGCTTTCTCCCCATTTCTAGCTCTCCCAGGTTATGGCGCTACTCCTCCCTGCCATGCCAGTGTCGGGTGAGTGTCCCAGCATGGTCTCCACCTCCTGAGCCATCCCCACCAGACCGGGTTTGCGAGCTGTGCAAACACAACTCTGAGCCCCACAGCTGGGCTCTTACCTCCCTGTGGGTGCTCCTCTGCATTTTGGGGGAGATAAGCGAGAGGAAAAACCCCCGGAGGGCTGCAGAGAGCAGCGCCGGGCAGCGGCCGGCTTCGCTGCAGGTACCGCGCCGATGGCGCAGCACCCGCTTCCCGGCCCAGAAATAAACCAGCTGCAATTTCACTTTCCCCTTGTTTTCCTTCAGATTGACCTAAAGATTTGGTTTAGGCATTGCCAGCATCACCAAACACAGCCGAGCCCCGCAGCCGAACGGTAACAGAGCCACACCGGCTGCGCATTTCGGGGTCCTCTCCTCCCCACGGGGCCACGTCCCCAAGCTTCTCCACGACCCGGAGCACTGGAAGAGCCAAGACACACGGGGAGAGTCCCACCTGCCCGAGCACACGGCTCCCAGAGCCGGGGCTTTCTGGAAAAGCACAGCCGTGCCGAGCGTGGAGCTGCACCGGGCTGGAGCACGTGTGCCGGGAAGGGCTCCGCGCTGCCCCCCCCCTGCACACGGCAGCCAACATTAATTCATTAACAGTCCCATTAACACCCAGCTGTGGTTTCCCCCCAAACTCAGGCAGGGACCCGCTCCCCTGTGACAGCTGCTGACAGGCCAAGTTTCCACGTTCAGCCCTTCTGGAGTTCTGTATAAAAATAAGTGGTGCTTTTTTAAAAAGGAAAACTGTATTTCCCCTCTACGCACACCCGCACGCGCGCGCACACGTGCAGAGCTCACGGCAGGAATTTGCTCAAATTTCCCCCACCCACAAACACATCTCCTTTGGCTGGAGACCAAACGTGGGCATTCTGAGCCCAAAATATCCCTTTTTTCAGCACCCAGGACGCAAGAAGCTGGCGTTAGCCTGAGCAGGGCCAAATAGCGCTCCCACTCCCCGCCACCCCCGGCATTGCCAGGCTTTGCCGTGCCACACAGGGCCTGATCCTGCCCCACCAGCCTGCGCCAGCCTCTGCACCCTTCCCGTTGTCACCCCCAGGGTCGGAAGCCCTCCGGGTTGTGGCTTTTGGCCAGGGCCTCATCCAGCACCCCCAGCAAGGCAGCTGCCGGCGCTTTCCAAGGAGATGCCCTCACGGGCTGTGCGCATCGTGTTTGGTACCCAGTTTTGGCACCCAGTTGCTATTTTCTCCTTTCCTGCTTCTCATCATCCCCCCGCAGGCACCCGTGAGCACCCGCTGCTCCAGCGCTTCCCAAGGAGATGCCCAGATGAGCACCCGCTGCCTATTTTCCCCTTTGCTCATCCTCATCTTTCCCAGACAGCCGTGAGCACCAGGCGATGCTCAGGGGGCAACCCCGGCCCCTCCAGGAGCCCTGGACCACGCGGTGCTTCCAAAGAGCCCAAATCCGTGCCGTAACTCACCCGGCTGCACCCCGGGCACACCACTGGGGTACTGGGGGAACTGGAGCCGGCCACTGGGAAATCATGGGACGGACACCTCCATGAAACACAGCCCTGGGCTGCGATCAGAGCAATGGGCGTGCTACCTCGGGTTTGCTGCTAGCAGGGCAGCTCCAGCTCCTCAGAGAGGGCAGGGCAAGGGCCATATATCTCCCAAATACCTGGCCGCTAGCAAAACGCCCCGCATCCCTTTGATACAGAGGTGTTGGGCTCGCCAAGAGCCCTATAACTCCTCGTGCCTTTAAATAGCAAAGCTCACAAACGCCCCATAGGGCCCGGTGTCTATAAGTTGTCTATATATTTGTGTACACACATACACACAACACACAGAGATTTATTCGTGTTTTCAGAGCGGTTCAGGAGACATTCCAGGACGAAATTCCAGCCAGCGCTGGAGCCAAGAACATCAGTCGCCCCGGCGCACGCTGCCCCCTCTGCCTGCGCACACACTAAATACGGAAAGGGAGAGGTATAAATAGGCAGAGAAATACATGAATGGCCCTGTTTCCTCATACAGATAAATAGTACACAAAGGTCCGAGCCGAGAGGGAGCAGGCAGCCTCAGGAATGCTATGGCTTTGCTGGGGCGTGCGCCCCTGGGGGCAGGATGTGCCCCTAGGTGCACAACGGCCCCGGCTGCTGCTGGATGGAGCCTGGCTGGCACCACCAGCACAGAGCACGGGGGCAGCGGAGCAGCTCCCGAAATGCCAAAAAAAAATTTTGAAAAAAAAAAAAAGCTGTTTGTGAACGCGAGAGGGGAAGGGCTGCAGCTGCAGGGGGTGGGGGAGCTGGGGACGGGCCCAGGCCCGCGCAGGGACACCGCGAGGGCGTGAGGATGGCAGGAGCCCGGCAAGCACCCGGGTGCGAAATCTGGCAGCCCGCGTTGGGTGCAGCTGGGGGGCAGGCGGCACCAGCACCGCTCCTCCGCCCTGCCCCTGGCCATCGTGGCCAGCAGGGACAGGACCGCGCCGGTCCAGACCCCATCACCGGGGATGGAGGAGCCGCCACGTGCCTCGCCGACACACAGCAGTTCCTTTAGAGCCCCGTCAAAGTCCACCTTGTTCTCCTCCCCAGATGGTCCTTTGCTGCCACATCCTGAGCTGCAGGGCTGGGAACGGCGCTGCCACGACTGAGCTCCAGCCGGCACAGAGCAGAGGAGCGGGCGATGCCCACGCGGCGTCCCCCCGCCAGCAGCCCCCTTCTTTTCCCTCCTCTGCCCCTAACGCAGCCGTGGTGAGCTCAGCCCGGCAAGGCTGGGATGCGGGGCCGGGAGCTGCCCCCAGCACGTGGCAGCGGGGCCGGGGGCTGCCGGGGCGGGGGGCTCACCCCTGACAAGGCGTTGCAGTCGCTCCGCTTTCCGGAGGGGGAAGGGGCTCTCCCCCTTCAATGCCGCCGTTTGAGCTGAGGCCTGGCAGGGGCTCAAACCACCGCTCGCTGACACGAGATCAATCATCCCCCGCGCGGTCGGTGCCCACGCAGGGGCTGGGGCCGCTGCCACACCGGAGGGGCTTTCGGCCCTGCTGCCAGCCCGCCCGTGGCACCCCTCTGCCTGGTTGCGGTGACACACGGCACGGCGCGATGGCACGCAGTGGCATTGCGTTGCATGGCGAGGCACGGGACGGCACGACGGAGCATCATACGGCACTTCACAGCGTGCCATAACACGGTGCAGAGCAGATGAGGAAGACCCCAAAATGCAAAGGAGGGTTCCTGCCCGTGCCACGCTGCTGCACATCCAAGGCCCACGCCGTGCCCCAGGGAAGGTGGCCACAGCGCTGCTGGCCTGACCCTCCCGCCCCCAAACAAGCCACCAGGTGATGCCCATCCCCGGGGCCGGACGGGCAGATGGAGCAATCGGCCTGGCCCCAGCCCCGCTGCGGGGGGGTTTGCTCCTTGCCCACAGTCTGGGCTCTATTTCGGGCAGCCTGCTGCCCCGGGGCGCCCGTTGCCAGGCTGGTTTTAGCAGCGTGCAGCTCCACTGACTCACTGCTTGTGTAAGCGGGCTGTGGTTGCCAGCGGCAGCCCAGAAAGCGCGCCCCGGCCGCGGCCCCCCTCACCTGATTATGCCTAAGCAAATAAATAAATAAAGCCGCACCGCCGCCCGCCACGTGCCTCCGCGGCAAACACTTGGGGAGGGCCCGGTGCCCACACAGCGGCCGGCCCCCAGGCAGCACTGGGCACCCGCACTCGCCCCAAAATGCTGCCCTGCCCGCCGCCTGGGGATGGGTGCACTGCGCTGACCCCGGCCCCTGCACTGGGAGATGGGATGCTGCGCTCTGCCCCATGCACGCGTCGGTGCCGGCATGCACACTCGCGCTTTTGCACAACGATGAGCGCCGTGCCGAGGCTTGGCTGCACGTGTTGGCTTGCTCGCTCATCCAAGCATCCCAAGAGCCAGCCCCATGCTCCCAGCTCTGCTCTGAGCCCAGCCTGCGTGGCTTTTGCAGTGCTCGTCCCTGCTAACGCAGAGCTGTGGCCACCAGCCCCTTCCCAGTCCCATGCAGAACCCCGTGCCCTGCACCCCGGCCCCGCGCCCCACATCGTGCCCACGCCGCCAGCCTCGCTCTAGCCCGGTGGCAGCTGCAGAGCCACAGCTACCTTGCGCTAATTAAAACCATTCCTCGTTGGAAGGAGCCAAAAGGCCGCTTCCTCCTCCGCCGCCCCACCGCACGGGGCCGGCGTGGGTTTGCGGGATGGATGCCGTCCCCGCCCTGCCCACCGCGCGGCCCACCGCTGCTGTCACCCGCGGGCAGACGGCGGCTGCTCCTCTCCCCGGGCTTATTTTTAGCTCCCGTTAAAAGGGAGAGGCAGCGCGGTGCGGGCAGGCAGAGCGCAGGCAGGTGCCGGGCTGCACCCGGCGGCACCGGGCAGGAGGGAGCCGGTGGCCCCGGTGGGCACCCACGTGCCCCGGCTGCCTTCCACCTGCCCCTGCGCCCCTGTCCCCTGAGGGATGGGGACGGGCACCCGGCCCACCCCGGTCCCGGGAGGGAACAATGAGAGGGGCGCTGACCCCTGAGCTCCCTGACGTCAGCCCCGCCGCCCCGCCAGCCCCAGCCCGGGGCTCCCGCTCGCCCTCGGCCACGCTGGAAGCCGGTGTTTGTTTGTCTTCCTCTCCAGCGTTGCTTGTTTTGATGGCACATCCTCCTCCTCGCCGGGCCAGGCCGACCCGTGAACCTTCCACGTCCTGTTTGCCGGGGCCCTGCGCTGCAAGCCAAGTGCACTGGGGCGGCCGGAGGTGCGGAGCATCCACCCCGGCGCGCACCGGCCACGGGAGATAAAAATACACAGGGTGAAGCATCCTGGGGAGAGGGGGCTATATTTGAACTGATCGTATCTGCGAGTTTATCCCAGAGGTTTCGATTTGCTGCATGGCCGGGCCAAAGCAGCCGACACAACCCTCGTCACCACGGGCACAGTCCCCGATGTACCTGTCCCTGTCCTGCCCTGCACACGGTGGTGGCAGACCCCCTGCCGCTGACCCCTCTCAGAGGTGGACCATGGACAGGCGTCACCTGGGTCCCAGAACTCCTACGGGAGGAAAATTCCCCTGCTAAATCCTGCACGACCGAATGCTGGAGCCTGGAGACGTGCTGGGGAACCCGTGCTACTCCTGGGCATCCCGTGCTGCCCCGAGGGATCTGCAGCTCACAGGGATATCCAGGGACAATTTGGCCTGGACCTGCCGGGCCCTGTGCTGCTGGGAGGCGCTGAGCCCTCTCCGGCTACCTGCCCTTCCCCTCCCGCACGAGTCCCCGGGCTTGCCAATAAAAGCTGCCGGCTTTGCCTCGCCTCGCGCGCGGCCGCCGCTCTCCCTCCAGCACTGCCTGAGCCCAGGCAGCTGCTCAGAAGTGAACCCTTGCCAAAAAACTGCGTGTGTGAAAGCGTCGTTTCCTAAACGTATAAATATTCCCAGGGCTTTGCTGGAAAACTCCCCGCGATCAGTTCAAACTCCCTGGACGGGAGAGCGATGGCAGGCCCCGTGAAAGGGCATGTGGAAGGCGAGCGGGAGGGCCCCCGGCGCAGGGCCTTTCCTCTCCACGGTGGGGATGCGACCTCGGTCTGGGAAGCGGAGCCTTCCCGAGCTGCGAGCGAAGCAGCAGAGCCCGATCCTGCATCCCACCAGCCCTGCGCCCCGCCACTCGTTGCTCCCGTCGTCGAACATCTGCAGCTTGCATGGCGGGGAGGGAAGGGCTGGGAGGACGAGCGGAGCTCTCCGTCTGACCTCCTGGCCGCTGGCGTCTAACCACACGCACCCCAATACCGAGCCCAGCATCTTGGTTTTCTTCCCAGCGGGCTCCCGGCCCGCTTTTGGAGACAGCAAGAGATGGAGACGCAACCGCTGCCCTTGGGAGCGCGTCCCAGTCGCTAATCGCCCTCGGAAGCAAAACCATGTGCCTGCGTCCTCGCTGGAAATTGCCTGGCTCCGGCTCGCAGCCCCTGGCTCGCCTCCTGCTGCTCTTCGCCAGATTAAAGGGAGCCCTTCGCTAACCAGCGTTTTCTCCTTGTAAAGACCCTCACGCACTGCAATCAGGGCGCCTCTCAATTTTCCTGCTGATAAGCTCGACGGAGCTCTTCCCTTCCAAGTCCCCCAGTGCCGGGCTCTCTCTCCAGCCCTCAGCTCATTCCTGCGACTCCGTGCTCGTTGTCCGGCGTCTTTTTTAAGACCCAGGCACGGGAGGCGGTGGCAGCCTTCCCAGCGCCCCGCTCAGAGGGACCCCTGCCCCTCCAGCCCCTCTTGCTGCTCCTTTTTGCAGCTTGCAAATCGAGTACAAAATCGCGCGGTGCCCCTGAAACACCTGCCCATTTCGCAGCGCTAATTAGATCGTCTAATCTCCTCTTCCACGGCAGCTCCACGTTCCCTGAGACGAGCCCCCCAGCACCACCAAGCGCCCCCTCCCATGCCCAGCACCCTCCCAGCTCCTGGAGGGCTCCGAGCTTCGAGCCCAATTTCATCTTTAGCAGATGTCGATCATCCATCCCCTGGACAAAGACACGCTTCATCATCCCCCGATGCCGGCACGGCCGCCCGCATCCTTCCAGTGCCAGCACGGGAACATTTACCGAGCACTTCTACCATGTCTGCTTCAGTATCCATCATCTCACCACCTCCAGCTACTAATAGGCTTATCCCTTCCCCGGACTTTGGGGTTTTCTCCTAATGCACTAAATAAAACCCCTTCCTCCTGTCCTTCGCCATGATTTCTCCCCGATGTCTTTAGCTTCTGTTATCCATTTTCTACACTTCATAATTTCTAATTTATATTGATTGCTATCTACTCCCGCTCTCCCATTTGTTATAAACTGCTCTTTTATTTCTAATTGCTACCTTCACTTCACCGCTGAACCAGAACGGGCTTTCGGCCAGCGCTGCCCTCTTTCTTGATTGTGGAATTGTGGCTTTTTGTGGCTTCTGAGATTCTTCTGAAAGAGCTCACAATTTTCATTCACATTTTTCTATCTAAATGTTTCCTCCTAGCTGATTTCACTCATAATTTCCCCCTGCTTTGGGAAATTAGCCCTTTCAAAGCACGAAGGATATAAATTACTGTTTAGGAATGTCCTTTCTTTGCCCAGGGTGAATGTAATCTGGTCGTGATCATCGGTCCCTAGGCAACCTCCGAGTTTCAGTCCAGCAATGAATTCATCTCTATCCATCATAACCAGGGGGAAGCGAAAGTTGCCTGTGCTGGATGCAGTGCCTCTCGTGTAAGAGTGGGACCGTCTCTAATTTTTCGAAGCTCTGCAGGTAGCTGGCTGTGCAAGACCAGTGAGCACTGCCCCTCTCCAGCCGAGTCCAGCCTCCCCCCAGTGCTCCCCATCCAGCCCGGCACAGCACGCACTGGGGCTGCCGGTGCTGACTCCCCACGACGCCTCGGCCAGAGGACGGCCACCGCTCCTTACCCCGGCCATGAAGGTCTGCAGAAACGCCGCCTCCTGGAAGGGCTCTGTCCGCAGGCGGTCTGCAAGGGGGAGCGGGGATCAGCCCGGGCAGGGCTGGCCAGACCTCCCAGCCCACCTTCACCTTCCCCTGCCCACGGGGACTCCCTTCAAGCTGCTCCTCCATAGCAGCCCTGCATCCCCAGAGGCTGGTTTCTGCCCTGGCAGGAGGTGGCGATCATATTTTGGTGCCTTCTCCCAGCTTCTGGAGCAGGACAGGGCCAAACCACTGTTATACCTCACTCTGCCTCATTCAGAGCATCAGTTTTACCCCGTCACTGCAAAGATGCTGTCTGGAGAAGCACCTGGCCAGCTTTGTTCAGCAAAGGGACAAGAGAGACAGGAGAGGCCACCTGCCCACCAGCATCACCGGGGCAGCTCCAGTGCACCCGGCTGCCCTCGGGGATGGGGGGCACCTGGGGAGTGGCAGGACCTGACCCACGTCCTACAGGAGGGGGGCTTCTGCCTGCCCATCCCCGCTGGCCGCACGGGGCTGTGCGCTGGACGGGGGCCCACGCACACAGCTGTGCTTCCAGCAGCGCGGAGCCGGGAGCCTCTGGTTGCTCTCCAGGAGCTGCTGCCTGCGGGAAGGAGCCTGACTCGGCTCCAGGGCCAGCCCCCGCTGGCATCAGCGCAGGCTCCTGGGGAGCAGCCAGGTGCTCTCAGCAAAGCGGAGAGCCCCTTGGCGACTCCCCAAGTCCTCCGGCTACCGGTCAAGGGCCGCTCCTCCCCGCGCTCTCCCCAGGGGCTGCTCCCCAGCCTCCTGGCTACCGTCTTGCTGCCGGAGCGGCTGGAGATGAAACACAAGCCCGGCTGGGTGATAGCCAGGGGGAGCAGAGCATGCCAGCTCGCGGCTCGCTCCTCGCTTGGCCCGGGTGTCCCTCCTCACCTCTGCTCAGGGCAGCCCCGCTCTCCCTGTAGTCCTCGATCTCAGCATCCTTCTGAAGCAGCAGGGAGCTCAGCTCCTGCACCTGGTACTGCAGCGCCAGGCTCATCCGAATCAGGGGCCGCACAAGGTGGCGGGACACCTAGGGGGGTCCAAAGGCGTGAGAAGGGAGGCAGGAGGCTGCGGGACACGTCCCTCCATCCCAGCCCCATGGCCCTCCATCCCCAGCTTCACGGCTGGGGGCTGCAGCAGGGGAAGAGCCCAGTGCGGACAGGGTGCTGTGGCAATGCTCCACGTACCCCTTGGGATGCAGCAGGAGGCAGAAAGCCCCCTTACGTGTCCCCTAGCCCTCAGCAGGCCCTCTCCACAGCTCTGCGCACCCCGAGCCACGTTCCTACACGGGAAACAGGCAACGCTGGGTGAAAAACCAGGACTCGAGATGTCACGCTGCAGCTGGAGGGAGAGGAGAAACCCTCCCGAGGAGGTGAGACCAAAGGCAGAAGGGGGTCCCCCGCTAGGGCTCAGGCAGGCTGCAGCCCCCCCATTGCAGCCCACCTCCACCCAGACCCCACAGCCGCCCCCTGCCCACGTCCCCCGTCCCGGGAGCCCGGCGGAGCCCTGGTTTTGGCCGCGGGGCCGGAGCCCGGCGCGTTACGGTGGGTGCCGGGCGCCCTCTGGTGCGCGCAGGGCGCACGGCCCCGGGGGGCCCGGAGCCCTCCCGGGGATGGCCTCTGGGGGCCGGGAGCCCTCCCGGGGATGGGTCCCGGGTCTGCAGGCTCGGTCCCGGTCACCCTGGGCTGCAGCCCGGTGGGGTGCGCCTAGGGGGGCCCGGCTCTCCTGCTGGGGCACCAGCAAGCGGAGCTGGCACCGGGCACCTTCCCAAAGCCCCCGCAGGTCACCTCACCATCTCCACGGGCGCGGGGCAGCAGTGGAAGTCCCAGTAGAAGGGCAGGCCCGAGAGCTCGCTCTTCACCCGCAGGCTGAGCCCGCCGGCGGTGCGCTGGCAGGAGAAGGAGGTGGCGGAGTCGGGCTGCCCGGCCAGCAAGGGGGACATGAGGTTGGCCAAGCGGTGCAGGAAGGAGGAGACGTGGGCCGTCAGCCGCTTGTTCAGCTCCTGGGGGAAGGCAAGGCGAGGTGTTCAGCGGGGCCCTGGAGAGCTGAACCCTGGAAAACCCCGAGGTCCGGGTGGTGGGCAGGGTGCGGTGGTCCCCCGCTAGCACGACTCCCCGCACGCCACCACGTGCCACAGGCTGGCTGGGAGCCGAGGCAGCCTTGTCTTGACCTCCTGCTGGAGTCGGGAAAGCTGCTTCCCATCCAGCCCACAAGTGAAACGAGCGTGCAGGGCATGCACAACAGCCCGGCCGTTCTGCAAGGAGGAGGGTGCTGGGCCGGGCAGGGGGGCAGTGCCGGGGCGCAGCCGCGCAGGGCCTGCCCCGGGTGTGTGCACCTCAGACCTGCAGGACCCGAGGGCTGTTGTGCCAGCAAGCAGTTTGTGCTGAGCTGTCAGCTGGTGTGAGGAGGAAAGGAGGTCCCTGGCCTTCCCAGACACTCACCTTGGACCTTTGCCCCACGGCCTCCGCGTCGGCACTCTCGCACCAGACGCTGCTGAGGTCAGAGAGCAGCAGGACGTAGCCAGTATCCCCGAAGCAAGCTTTGGCAATCAAAGCGGACTCGCCAAAGCAAACAGAAGCCCAGGGCTGGGTCAGGAGCCTGCTCTCCAGCTCCTCGGAGCCCTCCATCTGCAAGAGATCAAACAGGTCTCTGCCTCACCCCCCAGCCCGCTCCGTGGGGTGGCCTCGCAGGGACCCTCGGTCCCTGCTGCCCCCTCCGCGATGCCAGCCCCCTTCCCCGCAGCCCGGGGACACGCAGCTCAGCTGGAGCAGGCATTTCAGGGAGCGGGGTGCAGGCAGCTCCCAGCCCGGCTCAGCACAAGCACCCCTGCAGCTCACAGCACCCTGCTCTGCCTTGGGGGGAACGGGTGCCCTGGGGGGTTTTGGGGCACCGGGCGGCACCGGCGCTCCGCGGGTGCCATTACCCGAGGAGAAGAGGAGCAGGCAGCCCAGAGCCGTGGGGAGACGGCTTTGCAGAGCCGAGCGAGGCCGGGCCGGAGGCGAGGGGCAGACTACGGCTCCCAGCATGCTGCTCTCTTCCGCGCCGCGAGCGGCCGGTGCACGCCGGGACGCGTAGTGCCACGCTTGTCACCGGCACGGGAAAACGGGCACGGCTCGCCGCTTCCCCAGGACGGTCAGGGCCTGGCTGCGTGGCCGTGGGAGAGGAGAGGGGCCCGTGGCAGCTTGTCCCTCTCCGGCAGCCCCCCTGACGCTGTGCAAAGAGCTGTGGAGTGCAGCCGCGCTTTGGCTTGCGCTGCTGCTGCTAAGGAAGGGCTTGGTGCGGGTGGCTGGGCTCCGGGTGCATGGGGGGGGGGGGGGGGGGGGGGCGCTCCGTCCCTCGCCCAGCAGAGCCAGGCGGTGGACACCGTGCTCTTGGCTGCATGGCCAAGTTTGGGAGCAGGCTGGGTGGTGTGGGAGATGAGCAGCAAAACCCTGTGCCCCCCCCCCCTCAACACCAGATCCCAGCGCCCTGGCACGGGTACACGAGGGGCAATGCCTCGCCCCGGGCGTTGCTCCCTGCCTTACAAGGTGCTAGCAGGAAGGCAGAGGCTGGGCCCCACGGCCCCTTTGGGGCTGCCCAAAGCACCGAGCCCTTCCCCAGCAGCATCCGTAGGGTGACAGCATCCACGGGGTGAAGATGGAGCCCTGGCTGGAAAGGAAACCCCCAGGGCAAAGTTGGTTGAAGGTTTTTATAGCTCCCTAACAACGCAGGGAGATGAGGTCCGTGACGGGAGTGTGAAAGTGCAGGTCTCTCCTGAGGCTTCAGAAATTGAGTGGAGAGGCTTTCGAGCTGCCTTGGAGGGACGGCTCAGGTCCCCCCACGAGGTGTGTCGTCCCCCCCCCCCCGCCCCGGGTCAGGCCCCCGTGTGCCATGCAAGCGTCTCCGCCTGGCTTGGCTCTCTGTCCTGCGCCTCCCCGGTGCCGGGCTTCAGGAGCAGCCGTGTCCCTTCCCCTGCGGCAACAATCCCCTCCTCGGCCGCACGGCAGCCATCCTCTTCATCTTCCTCCTCCTCCTCCTTCTCCTCTTCCTCCTCCTCCTCCTCGCGCCCCGGGCAGAGGAAGCAGCAGGGGAAGGCTTTGCAGGAGGGCAGCAGCCTGCTCAGCCCGGCGGGCAGCCCGTACACGGGGCTGGCTTCGCCCCTCTCTCCATCGCCAGCCCCGCCTTTCTGCGGCAGCCCTCGCTCCTCCGGGGTTCCTGCAAGCAGGGCGATGGGAGCCCTTCCCCGCTGCGCCCTCCCTGCCCATCCCCGTCCTGGCAGTGCTCGGAGGCAGGGGGGGCACCCGGGGACTGGCCCCCGGAGCAGGTATCAGGGGGGCACGCTGCGGCACCCAGAGCATCCCCTCACCTGAGACCGTGTTCTCCAGGAAGAAGGACAAGAAGCCGGTTATAAAGACAGGAACCGTGAGCAGGGAGAGGAAGAGGAGGTCCAGGGGCGCCCAGCCTGGAGGGACACGGCCAGAATGACCCGGGACATCCCATCGCAGCAGCAGGGAAGGGACAGGAGAGGTCATAGAGCCCTGGGGATGTGCGGCTGCCATCCCCCGGGGCTGAGGCTTTGCCATCCCTGGGGAACCCCCCCCCCCCCCAGTACCTGTGGCCAAGTGTGCCGGAGCCGCGCCGAGCCACCGCGGCACCAGCAGGGCCATGAACATGGTGAAGCCGACGATGAAGATGTTCCTCCCGGAGTCGATGTCGGCGTACTGGAAGTAGGAGATCCCCGTGCCCACGGCCACAGCGTAGGTGACGCAGAGCACCCCACCTGCGCGGGGCAGGGGTCAGGCAGGATTGGGATGTGGGAGCACCCTGGCGCCCTGGAGGGCAGCGGGAGGAGGGGACGCGTACCGTGCACCGCCAGCGGGATGCGGGTGAGGAGCCCCGCCAGCCGCGGGGACATGCCCAGCGCCACGCACGCCAGCGCGCTGACCTGCACCGAGAGGCGAGAGCCGTCCTGGCGCCGAGGAGGGAGGGTGAGGATGGGGAGCACCGCCCTGCCATACACCTCCCCTTCCATCCTGGGGGCCGGATGGGGGTGCGGCAGCGACAGACCCCCTCCATCCCCTTCTCTGTTGCCCCCTGTCCCTACCTGCGTGAGGCCGCCGGCGCAGGCGTTGGCGACGCTGGCGGCCGTGCCCCCCGCGGCGCCCAGCAGCCCGGCCAGGAGGCTGCCCAGCCCCTCGGCGCACAGCCCCCGGTTGCAGGCGTGTTGGGGCGGCCGGGGGGCCCGCAGCAGCCTCCCGCAGAGCACGTAGCAGCCCGCCGAGTTCACGCTGCAGCCGACGGCCATGGCGATGCCCACCGCCAGCGCCCGGGGGGTGAGCAGCGGCCACTCGCCTGCGGCGGAGGAGAGGGGACAGGTGACGTTGCCGAGGTGCAACGGCCTCACCCAGCCCGGCTGCCATCCCACCTGAATAGGGCAGCTGGAGCCAAGGGGGGTGAAGGGTGCCGTTGGCCCAGGGAAAGCGCGCTGTGGCCGGGTCCAGCGAGTCCCAGGGGACGCGGAGGTGCTGGAGGATGGCACAGACGATGCAGACGGCAGCGAAGGGGAGCAGGACCTGCAAGGCAGCAAGGAGAGGCTGAGCAGGGGGCCCCCTCCTCCCCTGCTCACCCTGGCCATCCCCCGGCTTGCTGTGCCCCAGACAAGAGGCCGCTGCCTCATCGCCTCTCCCAAGGAGCTGTGCCACATCCCCCCTCGCCCCCCCCGCAGGAAGCATCCCAGGCTCTGCTGCTCCAGCGCAAGACCCCAAAAACTGCACCAGGGCTTCCCACTCCCTGCCTTCGCCCCCTGCACCCCGTTCTGCTCCGGGGCCACTGGGTCCCACCCAGCCCTTATGGGATCAGAAAGGAGCCTGCGCACAGAGAGAGGAGCAGGGCTGCAAGCGGCGGTACCGAGAGCGTGCGCAGGGTGGGGACGGACGGCTCCACGGAGCCCCCCGGGGCGCGGGGCCAGGCGCAGAAGGGCAGGCGGCAGGACCCCAGGTGCTGGGAGAAGGTGACGGTGAGGAGCATGAGCCTAGGAAAAGGAGCACAGGTCACGATGCAGTGCCACGGAGACGGGGCCCCGAGTGCGTGCCTTGCACCACGGGGACGCCCCGTTCCCGTGGTGAAGGGAAGCGCCCGGGGCTGCCCGTCGGGGCGGCCCCCCCGGGCTGACGTACAGCAGCGCTACCCCCCAGCTCGCGGAGCAGAGGAAGGCGGCCTCCTTGTAGGCGGACAGCCCGATGATGGAGAGGCTGGGGGCCAGCACCATGGGCCCGCAGTGCCGCGCTGCCCAGCCACACACGCCCGACATCCCCAGAGCCAGCCGGGTCAGCCCGGACACCACCACGGCTCCGGAGACCTGCGGGGGGAAGGACGAGACCCGTGGGGCAGGATACGTGGAGAGCACCCCCAGTCCCTCCCAGTCACCCCAGTAAGCCCACACGTTCCCTGTGCTCCAGCCCCGCTTACTCCCAGTGTAGGGGAACCCACGCGCAGCTTTGCCCCCCTATTCACAGCAACCCCGTGGCAGGGCTGGGAAAGGGGCTGGGGTGACAGGCAGGAACTGGGGTGCAGGGGGAGCAGGATGGGTTCCCGGCGGCACCCACCTCTCGCAGCGAGGCGGCCTGGCTCCCTGTGACGGCGCAGCGCGGGGCAGGGCACGCGATGGCCACAGCCGTGCCTGGAAGGGAATTTAGGAGGGATGCGAGGTGTGGGGGCACTGGGAGCCCGCCCGGCACGAAGCTTGCGGAGCGCCAGGCCCAAGAGCGCGCAGCACGGCGGCTGCTGGCTGGGGAAGGGCCAGCACAGCATCCCCGTCCCCGCAAACCCGTACCCTGGGGAAGGTGGCTCCAGGCCCCCCAGTCTTGCGTTTGTGGCCCCAAACAGGTTGTGGATGTAATTAGGGGGGAGTAGCCCAGGGTGCTTGCCCGGCTGGTGGCACGTTGTCACTGCGGTGCCCTGGGCACAGACACGGCCCTGCAAGGTGCGGGGAGAAGGCCCCGGGGCTGCACTCACCGTTCCTGTCCATGCGGGACAGGTGGGAGCTCAGCACCACGGCAGGGACCAGGTACTCGAACGATGGGATTTGAACCAGCGGCAGCCTGGGGAGGGGGATGGCAAGGGCACGTCAGGGAGGGAAGAGGGGCTTTGGGGGTCTCCCCAAATGCTGGGTGCCGGAGGAGCGAGGGATGGGAGCGGGAGGAGGCTAGAGGCCCCTGTCCCAAACGTGCCACGGCACATCCCAAGACGTGCGTCCCACATCTCCCCCAGCCTCGGCTGCGCAGAGCCGTGCCCTGCCCTGGCATCGCCCTGCGGGCGAGGGCTGCGTCCCCCTCTCCCCCGTTTTCTCACCGGCTCCCCAGGGAGGTCTGCAGCAGCGCGGAGACGCCGCAGGCGAAGAGGCTGCGTGCCAGCAGCTCGCTGGCGGCCGGGGCGCGGGGCTGCCCCTCGGGCAGGGCGGGCAGCAGGAGCAGGTGGAAGGTGCAGAGCAGGGAGGCCTGCACGGCGAGGTGCTGCGTGGGGAAGCGGATGGGTGGCCGTGACACCCCGTGCCACAGCACCCTGCGTGGGCGCGCGGCCTGCCCGGCTGTCCCCTCTCCTCCCAGCACGCCGGGACCAGATCCCCCAGCAATCTGGGTGCGGCAGGACCCTCGTCCTGCCACCTGCGGGGATCCCAGCCCTCCGCCATCACCCCGTCTCTCCCGGCTGCTCGCTGCAGTCCCCCCTCACCTGCAGGCCCAAGCAGCAGCTCAGCACCCGGGAGCACATCTTCAGCGGGGAGCAGGCCGCGAGAGCAGGGCTCCCGGCACCAGGCGCTCGGTGGCGGCCCCCATTCATGCTGCTGCCGCCCCCCCGCTGCTGCCACCCACCTTGTGGGGCAGGGTCCCACCCCCCGAGGACTCCACGCAGCCCCTGCGGGGCTGAACTTCCACCTCCTGCGGGAGCTGCCCCCGGGGTTAGCCATTAACCCGAGTTGGTGAGTAACCTGCCCTCGCGGCCAGGAATGCAAGTGTCACACTGGGATGGGACCGCAAGGGCCGGGTGACAGCCACCCGCGGGCAGGACACGGGACGCGGCTGCAGTGCCAGCTGCCCGCGTCCCGCTCAGGCCCCCGTGTCCGCCCCCGCCTCCGGCAGCGATTGTGCAGGGGCTGTGCCACAGCACGGCCTCTTCCTTCACACCCTCGGAGCATCCCCAAGAGCATCCTCCCTGCCCGTGCCGTCCCTCCCAGCGCAGCATTCCCGGCCCTCCTGCTCTGGCCCTCCTTTGCCATCACGCCCTGGGGGCCTGTTAAAATCCGCACGGGCATCCCCCGCTTCTACTGTCCCCCTCCCCGGGCCCCCAGGAAAGTCTCTGACGCGCGTCCACCGCACGCCCCGTGCTCCCAGGAGGGCACCGAATCCCCGGGGGCGGGAGGGCTCCGCGGGCAGCCGGAGCAGGGGATGCCCGCGTTTTGTCACGGGGCAGCGACCACGACAGCGACGGGCGCACAGCAAGAACTACTTTTATTGGAAGAGGCTGGCATCTACAAAAGAGTGAAAAAAGAGGTGTAAAATCCACCGTAAAAAGAAGGGGCGCGACGAGCCGGGCTGCTCGGCAAGCGGGTGCCGTCTCCCCGCCCCGAGGAGCAGTCAGGCGCCGCCGCCGCTCGCAGCCGCAGGCGGCTGGGATTTGGGAGGGGGGCGCGGCGCACCCCGCTTGCCAAGCGGCCCCCGGGACAGGACAAAGCTCAGCCCCACCGCACCTCCGAGCCCAGCAGGGCGCGTCCTTTACCTGGGGCGCAGCCGTGGCCTCTCGGTGTGACCCCTGCCCCCCCCGAGAAGCGGCCCGGCAGCCCCAACAGGAGAGCTGCTGCGGCCAGCCAGGCGTAGGGCTGCTCGCTTCCCCCTCCTTCTTGCCCCCTCTCCCCCTCACCTCCTCCCAGAGCGCTCCGTGCCCTCACTGGGGTCACCGCCCCGACCCCTCCACCCCGCGCGCGCAGCCCCAGCATCCCACGTGCCACACACCAACCTCTGCCCAGCACCGCCGAGGGCCTCCCACCTGCTAGAGGAAGAGGTAACGACGCCCCTTCAGCACATCCCAGCCCAAGGGCACCCCGCTCCTACCCTCCGGCACCCCAACTCCGCCCCATCCTGTCCCAACAGCCCCAACGCTCTGCAGCACCCAAAGCGAAGGACGCCCCTGCCCTGGGCGGGGGACACGCGAATGCTGGTTTGGAATTAAGGCGGGGGGGCGCCAGCCCCGCGCAGCCCCAGGGCTCGGGGAGCCCAGAAGTGCAAGGAAGTGAGTTGTGCCACGCTAGGAGGGGAGGGGGAGAGGGGCCGCCCTGCGCTCCTAGCTGGGAAAAATGAAGCTCTTGATTCTGCCGAGATCCAGGGCTGTGTGCAAGGAGCACTGCCTCAGCCCCGGGGGGTCCAGCCAGTCCTCGCGGCTGGGGGCCGCAGCCCACGCAGGGCCCGCAGCAGCCGAGCAGGAGCGGCAGTGCAGCGCCGGAGGGGCCGGCAGCGCGGCAAGTCCGAAGGGGCCGGGCCGGCGGGGGGCTGCGGCAGGGGCGGTACGGTTGGATCTCTCACAGGCGCCGGGTACTTTGCGCAGAGGGGCTTGCGGAGGGCTCCGGTGCGGGGCTAGGTCGGGTGCTTTCGCGTAGGACAGAGCCGTCATCACGCTGCCCCACAGGTAGAGCGCGGTGGCCGTGACGCCGCCCCGCCGCGGCTCCTCGGCCGTCTCGTTCTCCCCCAGGCAGCGGGTGCCGCCGCCGCCGCCGCCGCCGCCGCCTGGGGGGACGTCGTCGGGCAGCTGGGGCCGGGGCTGCTCCCGCTCGGGGTTTGGGGCCGGCCGGGCGGCCAGCTGGCAGCCGCCCCCCACGGGGAACGGCGCGGGGCGGAGGGCCGCGGGGCCGGCGCTCCTCGCGCACGCAGCCCGGTGCACAACGGCGGCGGAGGCGAAGAGAGCCGCGAAGCCGGTCAGGTACACCACGGCCAGGAGGCAGGCCAGCTGCAGGGAGGCCGAGGGTTAGCCCAGAGCCCCCAGCGGCTGAAACCAAACTGAAGAGTTGAAAAGAAGGTCCCGCCCCAGACCCATCGCTTCGCGGGCCCTACGCTCTCGCGAGCGGCTGCTCCCCCGCGCCCCTACCTTCAGCACGTGCTGGTAGAACTGGCCCAACGCTTGCTGCCACACGGACTGCTCCATGAGGACGCACAGATCCGTGTAGGTGAACCAGCCGCGCCACATGCCCTGCTTCTCTGCCACGCTGCAGGGGAAAAAAAAAAAAAAGGGAACGGACGGAGGTGGCACGGATCCTTCCTTACCGAAGGAGCTTCGGCCCAGGTGGGCTTGGAGAAGACCCCGCCCAAGGCACCGCGGCTGCGGATGGGAGCTGCAGAGCCTACCGCGGGCTCGGAGCCAGGGGCTCAGGGCTACACCTACCGCCCTTCCAGCCAGCTCAGCACTTCAAACAGCTCCCGGGGGTCTGTGTAGAGGCTCCAGTCCTGTGGGGACAGCAGCGACAGGTCAGCGCAGTCAGACCAGGCCGCCCAGCACCCAGACGCATCCTCCCCCGGCCCCTCGTGGGGCTGAGGGAGAAGCAGAAACCCAGGCTCCGCTCGACACCCCCTGCCCCCTCCCCGTGAAACCGAGGGGACACGGCGACGGCCCCACTTACGATGGCACTCAGGAAGTTCATCTCCAGCGTGTTCATGGTCTGGACGTCCACCTTCCCTGCTGCTCCCCACTCGTCGTTGAACACCTCCTCCTCCTCCCCCTCGTCGTACAGGTACTTGCTAGCAACCATCTAAAAACGGCACAGAGGACGGGATTTCAGTCCGCTCCCGCAGGCCTCCCGCCAACCCACTGACACCCCGGCCCACGCCGCTCACCATGGAGATCAGGAAGAGGTCTGAAGACGAGATCTGCTGGAGGTATTCAGGGTTCCGGTGCCGGAGTCTCTCAATATAAACCAGTGCCAGCATCATGGAGCAGGGCGAGATGCAAGCTTCCCTGTGGGGACAAGGCAGGACCCGTCCCAAAAGTTATTTACAGGCTGCAGAGGTCCCAGCCACCGCGGCACAACCCCACTGCTCCCTCCCCACGTAGCTGCACGGGGAGGCGCAGCACGCAGGCAGTTAACAGCGCACGTGGCTGCGGCACGCCCCAGCCTTGCCCGCCCCGTGCCAGCTGCCCTCAGCTGCAGCAAAAGTACAAGAAGCGTGTAAGCACAGAGCCGGTGCCGGCCCCAGAAGCAAGTCCCGGTGAAACCAGAGCTCCCAGCGCTGCCCCGGGACAGCGAGGGACAGGTTTTGCTTCTTACCGAGACACGTGAGACACGTATTTCTTCTGGAGTCTGCGGATGGGGCTGGGAGCCACTTTCTGCAGCAGCTCCACGGCGATATCTGGGACAGAGAAACAGCGCAGAGGGTTAGCCCCACGTGGCTCAGCCCACCTGCACCCCTCCCCATTTCCCCCCCCCAAGCCCGTCGAGTCTCAGGGGTTCCTTTACGACGCATCCGCGGGTGCAAGGGGACTACCAGGGCACGGAAGCGGGGCTGCGGTGTACCTGCACGCCCAGCTGCCTCCTGTTTGCCACGTGAGAGCTCGCTCCGGGCGGGACGGCGTGCTTTAGGCACGCCTCATTTCCCGCGTGGCTTCGCGGGTACCAATCAGCCAAGACCGAGGGCCGTGACAGCGAACAGGCTCCTGCGGGAGCCGGCTCCCCGCGCGCAGCCAGGGCTGGCGGCTCTGCGCCAAGGACCCACGGAGGGCAGGTGCGCGGCAGCGTCACCACGCACGTTTCCGTGCCTCAGCCCCTCGCGCTCTCCACAACAGGGACTCCGCACGGCCTCCCCTCGCCGCGGCTCCTCCTCTCAGCCTGTTTTGCCCCGCTCGCGGCCGTGCCTCAGCGCTCCGGCACCGAAAAGGCCGGAGATTGACGGCTGCTGGCAGACGGCGGCAGCAGCTCCCGTCTGGCTTCCCGCTGCGACAGGACCAGCTGGGAGCAGCCCTAGCAGCACCGCGGGCTGCTGCTTGGCAGGGAGCGTCTCTGACGGGCAGCTCCAGCTCCGTTCTGCTGCCGAGAACGGCCGGGAACAGAGCTCCTTCCGGCAGCCTGGCATTTCCAGCTCCCAGGGGAAGCACCACACCACGCCTCTCCTTTCTGTACCGCTCCGGCAGCTGAGAGAACGGCTGCGGGCCCGCGGCAATCACCGAGCACAAAACCACGGGGCTGAAAGGGACCTTCCCGGGTCGGTCAAGCCCCGCGACTGCTGGCAGCCACGGCCAAGCAGACACAGCTCCAACCCCGACGTCAGCAGCTCCCTGCCGCAGAAGTGTCATGCCCCAGAGAGCAGCTGAGCGCTGCCCCATCCCACAGCCATAGCACGCTGAGGGAGACTATGCTTTTTGTCTTTTCTAGAAGCAAAAAAAAGTTCACCTTTCTACCCCTTTCTCCTCACGCAGCATCCCCCTGCAGCTGGCCTCCAGCGCTGCAGACCTTTCCTAGCCCATCCTGCTCGTCTGGGCTCTCCCCAGGATTGCTCCTACCTCACTCAAAGAGCTGTGCCATAAACTCCCCATGTAGCAGCAGCACAGCTGTACCACGACAGACCCAGTACCCCTACGTCCTGCTTTTTGACAGCAGCTAGCAGAGGACGGCTGTAAGCCCGCGTTGATATTCCCCGCACGTCTTCCCCACCCGCAGCTGCCGGAGCCGAGGCATTTCCTGGGCTAGAGGCGGTCTTGAGAGCTAACAGCCCTTAACACGGCCTTCCGAGAACGCGCCCTTTGAACTTCCGACACTGGCAGCGTCCGTGGAGTAGTCCCGTCCTGCACCGGGGCATGAAGTCAGCCCCGGGGAAGGGCCTCGTGCCCTTGTGGCGCTGCCTGTGTCAGCCACCGTGACTCCCGGCAGCGCCCACGCAGCTGACAGAAACAGCAACGCGACCCCACTGCAAAACTGCTCTAGCAAACCACTGCTTCCCCTCGACGGCCCCTCTCCCCCATCAGCTGAGCCTCAACCCGGCAGCACCCTTCTGCTCCCTCAATCACTCCTGGAGCAAGAGGAGGAAAGCCAACCACGCAGCAGGCGCTCCTCATCCCTCTGCTGCCCCGACATTTTGGGGAGCGTGAGGACTTGTTGAAGGGACAGGGATTAGGGACGGGGACGCAGCCCTCATTGCCGAGCAACCCGAAGGACTCTGCAAGCCAGCGAGCTGCCAAACGCGCAGCAGCGGGCTGGACAGAGCAATAAAACAGACAACGAGGGCTGTGAGGCCCTGGCACCCTTCCTGCTGTGCTGCCAGCAGCGAGGAGGCCGGCCGGGGGGGGGGGATTTGGCACAGGGGAGGAAGCGGGTGCCTGTTGTTCCCGGCCCCTGGGCTACCTCCAGGCCCGCTGGCTCTGCACTCCCGCCCTGCGCTCACCCGCCACGGGGCTGGAGAGGTTGTCCAGGCCGCAGTCCTTATCCCAGCCATAGTAGAGCCGCTTGCGCACCCTCTCGCTCAGCTGCTGGTGCCGGGGCAGGAACTGGAAGAGAAAAAAAAGAGACGAGAAAGCTGAGGAAAGCCTCGAGAAGAGAGACGTGAAGGGGAAGAGAGACGTGAGGCGAACACAAACGTGAGGCGAACGCCCCCCCCGAAGCCTACATCACCGGGCCGACACCCCCGCCCCTGTGAGGGGCCCAGGGCCCCGCAGGGCTCCCGGTGTCCCGCCGTGAGGCCTCACCGTGAACTCCTGGAAGCCGCTGAGGGAGAAGGCGCCCTCCTCGTCCAGCAGCAGCCCGCCCAGCTCCATCCCGGGCCCTCACCCCGCCGCCGCCGCCGCCGCCTCCCTTCCCCTTCCCCTTCCCCTTCCCCTTCCGCCCCCACCGCGCCTGCGCACACGGCTCCGCGCCGCCGCTCGCACGGCGCACGCGCACCCCCCCCCCCTCCCCATCCCACCCACCGCCGCCGCCGCCGCCGTTACCGGGGCTGCGCATGCGCGCGGCGCCAGCGGCCGCCGGTCCCGGTGAGGCGGTGCCGCCCGGTCCCGCCGCCCGCCCGCCGCTGCCCCCCCGCAGCCATGGCGAGCGCCCGGGCCGACGAGGGGCAGGAAGCGGCGGCGGCGGCGGCCGAGGAGGAGGAGGAGGAGGAAGCGGCGGCGGCGGCGGCGGCGCGCTTGGCGGCGGCGCTGCGGCAGCGGCTGCGGGGCTGGGAGGCGGCGCTGGCGGCGGCGCAGCGGCTGCTGGTGTGGGAGAGGCCGCTGCACAGCCTGCTCACCGCCGCCGCGCTCGGAGGGGGCCTCTGGTGAGCGGGGGCGGCGGGGGGCACCGGGACACCACGGGGACGGGACCGGGACACCCATGGGTACCCCCGGGGCACCCCCGGATACCGTCAGGGCACCCCCGATACCCCTAGGACCCCCCCCGACACCCCCGGTTTACCCCTGGATACCCCCGGGGCACCCCCTGATACCCCCGGGGCACCCCCTGATACCCCCGGGACACCCCCGGATATCTCCGGGACCCCCCCAGTTACCCCCGGGACCCCCCCCCCCCAGACACCCCTAGGGCACCCCCAGATATCCCCGGGGCACCCCCTGATATCCCCGGGTACCCCTGGGGCACCCACCGCGACCCCCCCTTGATACCCCCGGGACCCCCCTGGCTACCCCCCAGACACCCCCGGATAGCCCCGGGGCACCCCCCGATATCCCCGGGTACCCCCCGGCCACCCCTGGATACCCCCAAGGCACCCCCGGGGCATCCCCGGATACCCCCCCCCCGGGGCACCCCGCAGGCCCGTTTCTGTTTCAATTCGGTCTTTATTTTTAAAATTAATCGCTTATTTTTGCTTCGTTTCGCCCCCAAACGGCGCTTTGGAAGCGCAGGCGGTGTTGCCCGTCCACCCCGCCGGACGGATGGAGGCAGCCGGGATGAGGCTGCGGAGGGGGAGGACGGCTCATCCCGCTCCTCGGTGGGACCCCCGTGAAAACGGGCATGGCCGGCCCGGGACGGAGCCGGGGCTGGCTGCGGGGGAGGCAGGCGGGGGGGGGCAGGACCCGAGGGCTGTGCGGAAGGGGCTGCTTCTGCTCTGCCCCCCCCTCATCCGTACGGTTTTCTGGTGCTGAACCGGTGCCGGGCGGCTGGAAGGAGGGAGCGGAGGCTTTGAAGTTAGCAGGAGGGGGGGAGACGAGCGCCCTGAGACCGCGGGGGTGGTCAACAGCGATGGCTAAAGGGCTGGGCCGAAGGGTTGGGAGAGAAATCCGGACTCCCAAAAGAGGCGACGGCGGAGAGAGGTTTAAAAATCGTGGATGGGGAGGAATTATTTCCAGTCCCGGGGAGGATTCGGCCGGCGTCCTTCATCTGAAATCCATAAACAAAGAGGAGCAGGAGGAAGTTCTTCCGGAGCCGACGTGGTAGGCTACGGAACTGCCGTCCCACGAGAAGGGACGAAAACTCGGTTGTTCGGGTCACGGCGTGTCGCCGCCGGACAGCGCGTGGGTGTCCTCGGTGGGACGCATGGCCCTGAGCCCCCTGCAGCTGGCCGTGGCTTCTTGTGGAGCGCAGCCCTTGGCGCACTGCACGTGCTCTCCGGTTCTCGGTGTGCTTGGCGGTAGTTTCAGACGTGTGCTCGCTGGAGAGGGGGGGAAGGCGAAGTAGTGGAGCTGCCCTTCCTTCGCAGAGAGGAGCTCCTGTTGCTGGACGGAGGGCGAAGGCGTTTCCCTGGTGGTTGTTTCTGGGGTGACTTCAAAGCGGCTCGGTGCTGGAGGGAAGTGCCGGCGTTCTCCTCGGAGAAAAGGGGGAATGCAGACGGCCACCTGGGACCTCCGCCGCTGAATTTGTGAAGTTAGATGTCACAGATAACGTTATAAAGTGGGGACGTGGGCTCTTCGGGATCGCGTGGCTGCGTGAGCGCTGTGTGAGCCGGTGCTGGGCTCGAGCCAACGTGCTGGTGAGGGCCGTGAAAGGTTTTACGATAAGAGTCAAGTGAGCGACTAAGCCAGTGAAGTGCTGGGCTCCGAATAAACAGGGAGAGGCTCGTGGTGAAAGAGCGGGCCCCTCGGAGCAGGTGCAGGGGCTGCTTTGGCGCTACCTGGGGGCGGCGCTGGGCCTGGCGAGGAGAAACGGGCCGCGAGCTTCCAGAGAAGAGGCCGGTTCTCAGCCAGCCTTCTGCAGCGCCTGCCACGGCGGTTCGTCTTTACGTTATCTGGAGCCTCCACCTTGAGGATTTGGAGGGACTCGTACTAGTACAAGGGAGCGGTAGCCGCGTTTTACAACTGGAGGAGGAGCTCGGCAGCAGGGGAGGGAGAGTGCTGGGAGATGGCAGGCAGGCAGGCAGCTGTCTGCTCGTGGGCAAAGGCGCCATTTGACAGCGCCCGGGGGCGGGGGGGTGATACAGCGCTCGCTGCATCGCTCCGCGGCAGTCGGATGTGTCTGCTCGGCCCTGCGCTGAGCCGGATCTGCTCGCTTCCCCCTGCTAACCATTTCTCGTTTGATTTCTAGGTTGTTTTCCTCCACTTCCCTGAGACCCCTCTTTCTCCTCAGCATGTCCCTCCTTGGCATCCTCTTGCTGGAGAGGTGGAAGCCCAGGTTCTTGTTTGACTTCTCAGGTAGGTAATGGAGCTAGTGACGCAGTTCTCGTGGCCGCAGCCGGCCCTTTCCTGGCTCTCCTGGAGCCCTGTTCCTGCTGGGTAACTGCAGGCTTTGCCGCTGCTGCCTCTCGCCTGTTTGTGTCAGAGTACCAGCAGGTCCCCCCCGGGCAAGCCTTTGCCTGTGGAAAGCAGCGTGCCGAGCCCTCGAGGACCTGACAGAATTGCTCGCAGCGCTGCGAGTAGTTCCTGGCGAGCACTTAACTAAGGGCGCCCAGGCTAGCGTGTCGGGGAGGCCGTGACAGGGATGAGCAGTGTTTCTGCTGCATCCTTCCTCTCCTGCAGGTGTCACGGAGAACGAGCGTGTCAGCCCCGAGCTGGGGGAAGGAAACGGGGGCTTGAATTACGCTGGTGCTAGTGAAGTGCCGCGTGGGCTCGCGCCCTAGAAAGAGGCAGAGCGGCTGAGAGCCGCTTCCCCTGGCGGCAAGGTAGCAGAGCGGGCGGTGAGGTCCGGGACAGTCGGCGTATATGTGTGCTGTGCTGCGCGGCACCTGGCCTCCAGCTAATCAGGAGCCCAATCTGCTTATCTCCCCCTTTTATTGAAGGGTCTTTGCCAACATCAGGCACAAAAGCAACGAGAGGAGTAGTCTCAGAGCGATGATGGGCACGGAAGGCTGCTGTCTGCTTCGAGTGCCTCCTTCACTGGAGTTTTATTTTTAAACAACTGGACTTAGACCTGCCCACTGCTGCTGTTCAAAGGCAGCTTGGGCCCTCCATCCTTGCCCCTCTGCTCTGGGGAGGGTTTCTGAATGAAAGCCCCTCTATATGCGTGTTTTGTAAGGTGCCCTTTATTTGACCTAGAAAGGGTAACTGACTTAAAGGTGCTTTCACAGAAGTCCTGATAAGATTAGGTACGTTTTCAGCTGTAGTCTCAAAACTGTTTGGCTTTTGTGTGGTTGAGGTAACTAGCAGCCAAACTGGAATGGCCAATTTAAATTTCCTGCTTATTCACATTGTGTTTTTTAAGGGAATAGTTTAAAGCCAACCCAAAACATCTCGCTTGAAACGTGGCCAGAAAATGCAAAGGCTTGGTGTCCAGTACAGAATGGTGTTATTGAGGCAGGTAGGGGTAGAATCACTCCAGAAAAGCACCAGGCCTGTAAAAGTTGTGCTGTCACAGAGGGAATAGGAAATCCGTACTGAATCCGTTCGTGGGATACAGAGCAGCGAGGAATGGAACACAAACAAACCAAAAACAACAAAGGCACAAAAAAAAAAAAGCAACGCACAAAGCCAGGAGTTCCACCAGGAGTTCCTGTGACAACCAGCTCTGTAAGAAGTCAGTGCACATCCTGCTGAGCTGCTCCTCAGTGGTGCTCTTCCCTACGTTTCACTCCCTTCTGGCTCTCTTGCTGCTTCCCAGCTGCTGAAGCAAAGAACGGGGACGCCTTTCTGGCGTACCTGGCTAGGTCACGGCCCCAGTTTCGACAGAGTCCACTAGACCACGTTTCCCCCAGCCTCCACAAGGAAGGAGCATGTTTCTTTCTGCGTCCTGCGGGGCCTCCTGTGGAATTGACCCTGCCTAAATACTTAGGGTTTTTTGTGCGACATTCCCGCTGGAGCAGGGCTGTAGCGTTGTGGCTTTCCTCCTCAGCGCTTCCTGTAAGCCTTTCCAGGAGCATTTTGGAAGTAGGTCAGTTACCACACTTTGAAGACCTGGCACGTCTATACCACAAACTCAGCTCGATGGCAGTTCTGCATGTCTCGGGTGACGCTTATAACATCACTTCTGAAGGAATGCTTAAACCTCAGCATATAATTTTGCAGTTACTCACGATCTTTGTGATCGGGGGCATGCTAATAGCACTGAGATGCACAACCTTTACAGGTCCTGTCGGACAGGACTGCATATTTGCAGCCTGAATGCAGGGTATTTTCCTCATATGTAGTCCCCACCGTGTGGGGTTCCACCTAAATATTGTGCAGGGACTTGGGAAGCAACTCCTGTTTTCTCCTGAGATAGCTATCAAGCAGCAGGATGGTGTTTTCATAGCCCTGTTTGTTCAGCAGCTTATGGTTCAGTGAGAGTTTAGCGTAGAAGAGCTCCCAGCGATGGCTGCGTTGCAGTTGAATGCTGGTACTCCTTAAAAAGGGCCCCTGCTTTCTAGCTGAAGTGTAACGCGCGGTATGAAGAATGCTGCCTGGGGAAGCGTTTTGAAAACCTGTGGGAAGCCAAGGAATCCATCGGCGAACGATTTGTCGGTACCACCGTGTACCTTAAACTCCTGCGTGGCTGGCTGCTCTCTCCCAGCGGAGTCTGGTGTGTGTCAAGCGGAATTTCGTATTAATCCGCAGCCCGCTGCACGAAATGCTGAAGCAAGGGTTTTCAGCCGGGTATTGACGGGGGGAGGCCAGCTGGGCGTTCTGCTCGCTGGCCTGATCGTACTGCGGCTAGGCGGTGTTGCAGCACGGGTTGGAGTTAAGCCTTACCTAAGCAAAGCTCCCGGTTTGTGGTGGTTTTGTAGTGTTCCTCCAGCTGGGCAGCGGGCAGGTTACGCTCTTCTGCAGGAAGCAAGGTGCTGCCGGCTTTAATGAACAGGGAGGTTAAATCACGTGAGCGCTCTGCAGCCCGCTGAAACGCTCTGCAGCTCCCAAAGTCTCTCTGAAGCCTTCGGAAGCGGTTGAGAACCGTTTTCGCTGCTTCCTCTGCTGGCATATTTTGGATGGGCTCGGGGACTAAGGCAGGCGGTGTGTGAGAGGAGGGAGCTCTGTGCCACCCTGCTCGCTGTGTGCCCGTCCAGCGGGGAGCGGCGAGCATCCCCGCGCCTCGTTCGGTAGCTGGTACAACCGGCGTAGCCAGCGGTCGCAGCTGGGCCGATGCCAAATGTAATTTCTTCGGTGCTTTATTGCATATGAAAGATGAGGCTTTGAGATAACGGCTGGATCGCTGCGCGGTGTCGCTGCCATTAAGCAGCTTTAGACTCCCGCGCGCATAACAGAGCACAGCAGCGGCGTTGCGAGAGAGAAGCAAGTGCACCCATAGGGGGGTGCAGCTGCATCCGTGAGGCTCCTCTTTTCTCACGCAAGAGGCCGTAAGCTGCTGTGAGCAGTGCGTTTTTGGCTGCCGTGGGCAGCCACGCCGGGCAGTCACGGGCAGGGGGAGACGGCTGGGCAGCCCGGGCTGAGGGCGGTTGAGTCCCTCTCGTCAGGCCCGATTACTGGAAATCTGGGGGTCAACTGGAGATCTGGTCACTCCTCCTCCCCTCTGCGGATGGCCTCCCGCTCCACTGCACCGGTGCAGTGCCTGCGGCGATAGGGGGGGGGGGGGGAGAGTCTGGCATACTTGGCCCGGCGTCCCCTCCGCCTTGGGAAAATGGTAGGAACGGGGCCAGCTTTCCTTGGGAAGAATCGCTGCCGCTCTCGGGCCCTGTCGCCTGCTGATGGCTCCAGGGGCAGCTCCAAACCCTTTTTTGCTCACGTCGCGTTTTTCAGCCCTTGTTGTGTGGACCTTGAGAGGCCCTTCACAACATCGCCAAGGCCTTGCTGTGGGGATCCTCATAAAAGATTCTGCTGCTGGAAGAACTCTGGGCCCTGTACGTCCTTAGACGCTCGTCGTCAGGACAACCCAAATCCACAGGCAGCCAGGCTCGTGAGTCACCCCAGTTGATCCTAGAAACTATTTTGGGATTTTTTTTTCCCCTGTACATCTAGGAGCAGAGCATAATCACTTATGTGACCTCTGCCATTGAAGCACGCTCCTCCCTTCAGCGCTGCGCTGCGTGGAGCCCCTGTTTGATCGTTGCTAGGGCTGGACGCAGGAGAGAGGAAT